>NW_028327859.1:625000-937500 GCF_031878675.1 Megascapheus bottae
AACTTTCCTCATTTTACAGCAACAAAAACCTCCTTAAATATCTTAAATTGCTTAATGCCGAGAAACAGTGTGATAGTGGGGCTAATTTTGAGTGGACAAAGAGCTACTGGAGGGTAGAGAGAGGGCATCTGTTGGATAAGCTTTCAATATGATGAGAATGATAACAGATCTGCCACTTGTGCTAAACACAAGTAATCTTTTCACAGCATTTGACTTTTAAAAAGTATCATTTTATTTGTTTAAAAACCGTATTTTAGGCTGGGGGTTTGGCCCAGTGGTAGAGTGCTTGTGTAGCATGCATGAAGACCTAGGTTTGATTCCTTGGTACCACATACATAGAAAAAGCCTAAAGTGGTGCTGTGGTTCAAATAGTAGAGCTCTAGCTTTGAAAAAAACCTAAGGACAGTATTCAGGCCCTGTGTTCAAGCCCCAGGACTGGTGCAATAAGATAAATAAATACACAAATAAATAGCATATTTTAGATAAATGAGTTTAGATCATTAGCGTCACACTGCCTTTTTGATGCATTTTAATGTTTGTATCTTTTGATGTATGGATCTTGTTTTAATGTATCTAAAATAAATCAGAAAATATATTGAAAGTCATTTTTATAAAGATGATGGATCATTCCGTTTGCTAAGTTTTCTTAATTTTTAAAAATATTAACCCCATCTTCCTTGCTCAAGAGTAGCTTTGGTCTTCTGTAGATGTGGCCATCCACGTATGTACATGTTTGTTTGGAAACTCACATGCAAGTTTCAATATCTGACCTCATCCTAGACTAATTACAGTAAAACTTCTGGTGTGTTCAAGAAGATTGGTGAGTCTAATGTGCAGCACTAATAGGAAAATGACAGAAGGAAGAATTATCAAGGCCTGTAGCTGAATTCTGTTTCTGAATTGATTCATTTTGGGTCCTTGAGAAGATCGTTTCAATCCTTAATATGATCCTGCTTGTTCATTGAGGTTGTTGTACAGATTAAAGGATTACAGAACATCTGGCATAAAAATTAAGCACAGCAAAGACTGGATGTATGTAAATTCTAGAACAATAATTAACTTTTTTTTTAACATATTGAGAAAGTGTTTGCTTTTGTGGTACTAGGGTTTAAACTCAAGGCCTCTCAGTTGTGTTCTATCATATGAACAAAGGTAGAGATTACCTGAATTTGTTCACAGCTATGTGTTCATGGACTAGGATACTGCCTGTCATATAGCAAACAAAGTCAATGTTGGAATGGATGAATGTGTGCTGGATATTCAGGATCGATCGATCGATCTATCTATCTATCTATCTATCTATTTATCTATTTATTTGTGGGGCTTGAACTCTGCCTGGGCACTGTCCCTGAGCTCTTCAGCTCAAGGCTACCACCCTACCCTTGAGCCGAGCCCCATTTCCCATTTTCTAGAGGTTAATTGGAGATAAAGAGTCTCAGGTCCTTTTGTACCTGGGCTGGTTTTGAACCTTGATCCTCAGTTCTTAAAGTAGCTAGGATTACAGGCGTGAGCCACCATGCCCAGCTTGGATATTCAGTTTTTAATGCTTCATATTAGATGATACATTAATAGCCACAGCTTTTAATGATTGCATACTATTTTATAATCTAGATATATTATTAGGCTTTTTTTTTTTCCTATTTGAGCATTAGAAATAATGCTGAATTATGGGCTAGCCTAGAGTTAGATTGCTTGCCTAGCATGCACAAAACCCTGGGATCGATTCCTCAGTACCACATTCACAGAAAAAGCCCGACGTGGTACTGTGGCTCAAGTGGTAGGTCGCTAGACTTGGGAAAGCCCAAGGATAGTTCATAGGCCCTGGATTCAAGCACCAGGATTGGAAAAACAACAGCAGCAGCAACAACAACAAAAAGAATGCTGTATGAATATGAATATCTTTATAAACAAAAGATTCTTCCTTCTAACACAGACAGGACACACAGGCATACAACGAATTTTCTTGGAATATGTTAACTTCAATAATTACTTTGTTGAAGACTACAAATACATTTAAATATTTAAAGCCAGAATACTATGAATAAACGTTTCATCAGACATAACGCAAAATGTCCATGTGCATTTATCCTGCAGTGTAAACATGTGTTCATTAAGCAAATTGGATATAAGAAGGTAGGATTTACACTGGCAGCCAGCACTGGTATGCTGTTTGTACCTCATACATAATGGTTGTGCTGTCTGAGAGCCTTTATGCATTATTATAGATTTGCAAAGCATTAAATTAATGATAACACTGATCATGAAATGGAAAATCCACCACTCTTAACAACTTAGAGCTGTAATTAAAAGCCACATTTGCTGAGTGATGCTTACATTTTTATCGTTATACACTCAGAACTATCAAACACGTTTTAGTATTTAACTGTTTCCCTGAAAATATGTTACTGTAAATCTAAAGGCTTCATCTCTAACCACAGTTCTTGATAAAATAATTGTTGTGATATTATTGGAAGAAATTGTGAGGTTTATTAGGAGTAAAATTGTTGCAATTTCAAATTGTATATTGTAACTCTCTTCTTGGATGTGAAACATAATATTGGTGGCTTTGTGTAGTTCATTCTCAATTTTATTTGGCTTTTGGCAGTGTTAAGGTATGAGCTCAAGGCATGGTGCTTGCTAGGCAAACACTTTATCTCTTGAGCCACCTCAGTCCTCAATTACAATGTTTTGATTACATGCTTTTACAAAACAAAAGAATGATTAATTATGCATTTTATTAATAATTGAGTATAAATTAATTTACCATATATGTGATGCCATTCATAGCTTTTGTCCAAATATTGATGTGGATCAACTGTTAAAGGCATAATAGGGCCACATCTGCCATGTCTGTGTGTCAGTTACTACTTTGGTATTGAAAATAGAGACCTGTGGTAATGATCCATATAGTTTTAGAGCTAAGCTAGAACTCCTGAAGACAAAGCATAGCACACAATGAATTTGGTAAAGCCAGTGGAGCAAAAGGAAGAAAAAAAAAGACAACATTTAATTTTTCATCAGCTTTGCTATAGTTTTTCCTTATTAGCATTTTCTGAGATCAGACTGGATAGCCGTTAAGTGAAGTACTGAAATTTCTGAATTCAGAAGGAAGTTTTACTGCAAGGTGCTGTTTATGTAAGAGTGAACAAAACATTAATTTTTCATCTTACTTCATTTGGAATTACTTTGTAGACATTAGGCAGGTTAGATCACAGAGAAATGATTACAGAACTCTATGTTAAATTATGAGGCTTCAATGTATTTGGTAGAAAAATTACTACTTTGGTAATATTGAATTATCTGGATAGTTAAAGGAAAATAAGCCTTATCCATCATGGATAACTTGCTAGTTTATAGTGCTGATAAATAACCATTTTGCAATTAAAGTATGTAAACATATGCATCTTTTTGTTTTGTTTTATTCTCTTTTTCTTAACTCTTAAAGAGTATGAAGCTAGACAGTTTTTTGTGGCTATTTTTGGTAGGCGCAACTGCAAGAAATGAATAACAGCCTGAAAAATATTGTTTTCTTTTTTAGGAATTTCCTTAAATTCACATAGAATTGTGACTTTGTTATCAACAATGAAGTCTCCTACTGTGAAATATTTTTTATTCATTTGTAGCACTTGAATTTTCTTTCCTTAATATTAGTTGTAAGTAGATAAATGTACTTATATATTTACATGTTTTAGAGTTCAAAATTTTGTGTATAAATTTGTTATGTGTTAAAGTAATTCTGGGGACTCAAGATTCCTGTAATATTTAGAGTCTCTTGTTTTATCAGTATAAAATCTCTAGTAAATCATCATCAAGTTAGCACTAGCTTTTAACATGAAAGGTACATTTTGTTGGTCAGCCTATTAATGACAGTATGAAAGTTCCCCAGTCCTTGATATCTCTGTTACAATGCATAAACCTGCATTTCCCTTTGCAACCCAATTTGATATCCCTGGTCTGAAGGAAGACTGAAACTTAAATTTAAGGTAAGGGATGGTTCTTAATGAGTTCTCTAAAGTAAAAACAAGTAAGTTTACAGAGTTGTCTTTTTAAGCTAATTATATCTCAAACTTTAACATAAGCCAACTCATTTTTTTCTTGATGTGTATACATATGTATGTGTGTATGTATTTATATATGTACATATAAATATACATATAAATATATATATATGCACATATACCTTATAGACTAAATAACCTGCAGCATAGGACTTTACTGATGTGTTTTCCTTGATTTTTCTTAATGAGAAGACACAATTCTTCTTGAATAAATGTAGACATTGTGGAATTTTGTGTCTTTCATTGTCCAACAGACATACATACCTGCTTATTGTTTAGCTATAAACCAGAGAAAAACAATAGCATTATAGAGAAAATAACACAGGATATTGTATTGTGTAATGTATTTGCCCTTTTGATTTGCTGGAAGGTAAGCTTTGACTCAGGGATCTAATGTGTGGAGTCAAAGTGAGTATTTGCTGTGCTAGAGAAAACTAATGGAAACATTCACTTGGGGTAAGACAAATGGTATTAAATGAGAAAACACACCATGAATTGCAAATGGAGCTGAGTTAATTTGTTGCTACAGTAGTGTTGCCCTACTGTTAAATGAAGGCTGTGTAATTATCTTGCTGGCAGAGATAATGTCAAAACCTCATTTCTCCTTACATGCTTCGTTTTTACATGAGGGCTAATTGAGCTGCAAGGTGACAACTGATTATATATGGCTATCATCCGGTTCTCTTGCTTAATTTGCAAATAACGTTATCCTCTTTTTAAGTGAGGATTTTTATCAGACTTCAAGGAAGATGTTAAACTTTTTGAACTCTTGAGTAATCCACAACATTCCTAACTATCTGTAAATTATTCAGAAATAAATTATCCTTTTTATACAAACAGCTTTAAATCTTTCTCTACATTCTCCTGCCATGCCTATACATTATAGCTAAAACAAAAAGAAACTTTTTTTTTTTACTCTGTAAATCATTTTGTTTCAGCCCAAAATGTTTTCTTTTTTTTTTCTGGAAGTTTGAGCTTTTTGTTAGAAATGGAAGATGAGTGCCAGATATTCCAAGTAATAGGGAAATGTATACCTTGTTTATCAATGTCAATTAATATTTAGATTCCTTTCTGAGGATATATGGGACTACTTTCTAGCCTGTAAATATTTCCTTTCCCACTATCACAGTAGGTCTTAGAAAGGTACTATTAACTGGAGCACTGCTTGCATTGCTGTTAGTGCCATCGAGACAGAGACAGCATTTTAGGTAGCAACATTTTCTATTAATAGTTTGAAGAACACACACAAATATGTTTTTTAGATTCTTAAATAATTAGAGACTCAATTCATTACTTTATGGAAAAGGCAGACAGTGACAAGTACAACTTCAAATATAGGGACAAATTCTTGATCTGTTAAGGAATCTCTTAGACCAATGTTGAGAAACAATCCAAGCTGGATTTTTGAACAAGTATATCAGAAAGGGAGAATCCTTAAAATCTCAAGTGTTGGCTGGAGTTCATTAGCAACTTACCTCAAATATTTGAACTTGGCATAAGAACCACCAAAGTTAAATATTATGATACTAAATATTCTATACTCCTTTTTGCTTTTTACTGGGGTGGAAAGCCAGGGCCTCATGTGTGATAAGCACAATTTCTCCCAGCTCTAGGACACTTTTTTTTTATTGTTCCCAGTTTAGTATTGCAAACTTTAGAGTACTATGTGCCTTTACTGTATATTTGTGTGCCAAGTCTTAGTTAACCTCCACAGCTACCACATGAGGTACATAGTATTGTCACTGAATAGGTGAAGAAACTGAAGTGTTGTTCCAGATCACTCTGCAAATCAGTGACTCATTGGATACTCGGCAGACCCTGTGACCTGGGACCCTGTGTTTGTCTCCTTTTTGTTAGTGAACATTTAGTGAGCAGTTCAACTTTAGATTTAGTTTGAACTCTTGTTCTGGCTACACAGGCATTGTACCACTGCCTGCCTTTTGCGTTAGTTATTTTGCAGATAGGTTTTTTTGTTTGTTGTTTTTGTTTTTTTTTTTTATTTTGCCAGGGCCTGAGCACTGTCCTTGGACTTTCTCAAGGCTAGAGCTCTACCACTTAAGCCTCAGCACCACTTCTGGGCTTTTTTCTATGTATGTGGTACCGAGGAATTGAACCTGCGTCTTCATACATGCTAGGCAAGCACTTTAACCAGTAGGCCAAACTCCTGGCCCTCAACTTTAGATTTAGAATACTGATAAATGGAGAGCTGTGCTTCTCAGATGGTGCTTTTTTGCTCTCAGCACACTATTGCTCCTGGCCTTGTTATTTTTCCAAGTGCTATGGTCTCTTGTTCTGTGTTCTCTGGCCTTGTACTTTCTCAACTGTGTTCTCTGAAGTTTTGTTTCTGATCCATTGCCTCAGGCTTGGGTGAGGGTGCCAAAGAGTGGTTAAGAGAATAGGAATCCAGTCTTTCATATGTCATAATGATTCACTCAATGCTCGAGTTCTGGGTAGTATATCTATTAGGAAAAGTTCCACTCCTCAAGAAGTTACAGAATAATGAATGACCTTTATTCCTTCTAAATATCATTGCTTATAGCTCTGTTTGGATCAGCTTATGAATTGAGCAAGCCTAATGCTGCATTTAAATTGTGGTGGAGAGGGCTATCAACAATGTTTCAGTGCTATGACTTAGAAGTCATTCACTTCCTCTCTAAGTGCTAGAGAATTTCTCAGGCCATTTGCAGTTGTTAGGATTGAGCGTGACTACTGGGACACTAGGATGATGGGTACAATTCTTCTATACCATAATGCTGATGGTAAAGAGTAGAACTGGTATAAGATGAGGATAAAGGTGACAGTCCATCTGGATGCCTCACCAGTGAGGTTTCCCCTCAGGCCTCACTGGGCCTATTGCCTTTATCTCAGACACAAGTGAGGAAGAGACATTGGTGGAAAAGGAGGAAGAGTAGCACCGGTGTATGAAAATGTACTCTTGAAATGAATTACAAGTTTGAAAATAACAATAAAGCAGAATATCTACAATTAAAAACTTCCAAAAAGGGCTGGATGCTGGTAGCTCACTCTTGTAATCCTAACTACTCCAGACTGAGATCTGAATTTGAAGCCAGTCTGAGCAGACAAATCTGATAGACTCTCATTTTCCAATTAAACAGTAAAAAGTTGGAAGTGGAGGTGTGGATCCAGTGGTGGAACACCAGCCTTGAGTCAAAAAGGTAATGAATCGCATGGCCTTTCCACGCTTCATTACTGGTACACAAAATATGCAAAAAAAAAAAAACAACAGAAGTCTGTATGAATGCAGTGTGCTTGCCTCTTTATGTCTTAAGTATACACACACACACACACACACACACACACACACACACACACACACACACCACACACCACACTAAAATGCCAAAATAAGTCTTGCTGATTAAGATATACAATGTGTTTTCAGTTTTTTATTCTTTCAGTTTACTTTTAGGAAGTAAATGCTATATGTGTTTTTAGGTATATATCAGTTCTGATGACATTGATTCCTCCTGTCATCAAAGCAGTGGTGGTTGTGATTAATTGATTTGGTTTTATAACAGGCTGTTATCTTCTGTATGGAGTTATGATTTGAAATGGTGGACATGATTCTTTCTCAAAGGTACCAAACATAAGCCAGCACTGCACGATGGCTCACACCTGTAATCCTGGCTACTCAGGAGGCTAAGATCTGAGGATCAAGGTTCAAAGCCAGCTGGGGCACAAAACCACGAAATGTTCTGAGACTCTTACCTCCAATTAATCTCTAGAAAATGGGAAATAGGATTTGGCTAAAGGGTAGGGCGATAGCAGCCTGGATCTGAACATCTCAGGGACAAGCCCCATGACCCACAAGGAAAAAAAAAGGTATCAAACATAAAGTGATAGATAAAGAGAGAAAGGGGGGGGGGAGGAAGGGAAGGAGAGACAGCAGAAGTTGATGGAATGATGGACAGTGGGTTTCTGTCTTTAGTCCTTGCCTTTTAGTTGCTATTTGGATACATGGAATAGTTAATTTAATTTGTACAATTGACTCTCCCAGTCTATTGTTTTAGTATTTTCAATTACACATTTATAAAAGATGAGTTCATATGTATTCAGGATTAACTTTATTATTTAGTGTATAGTACATGTTAAGTATTTTGCTTGTTACCCTTATTAGATACAGAAATCCTCCAAGATAATGCTTAAGTAAGGATAAAATAACTTCAGCCTTAGAAAAATAAATGATCTGGTCAAGGCCATGACTTTAAAGTCTAGGTTTTCCCAGAATACTCTGAAACTATTATAAGTAGTATCATTTTAAGTCTGAAAGTAGTGAGCAGTTTGAAACTTGTAAGCAGTTTGAAAAATCAGTGATTAGAAAACCAATGATAAAATGTGGATCATGATTCAGAAGCATTTTATAGATTAATTTAGGTCTTCAGCTTATTGACTTGTTAAGTGGTAAAGTTTACTTCTGCTTACTTTACAATATTAATATCAGGTTATGAAAAAATTTAAGAACAACAACATACTGAGCATGATAATGGGTAACATGATATTCTTTCAGTGATTAAAAAATAAATGAGGGGCTGGGAGTGTGGGCTAGTGGTAGAATGCTTGCCTAGCATGCATGAAGTCCTGGATTCAATTCCTCGGTACCACATACATAGAAAAAGCCAGAAGTGGTGCTGTGGCTCAAGTGGTAGATCACTAACATTGAAAAAGCTCAAGGATAGTACCCAGGCCTTGAGTTCAAGCTGCAGGACTGGCACAAAAACGAAAAAAAGAGAGAGAACCAAAGCCCAAAATACAAACATTTATCTGACATAAAACAAAGATCATTGTAGAAAAAATGAACATTTTAATCATTGATGAAGAGGTAATCAGTTATACATGCAGCAAGAATGGAATTGGAATTCCTACCTCTTAGCACATAAAAGTTTTTTTTTTATTCCATGTAAACTGAACATGCATATAGAAAGGCATAGGTATAGCATACTTAGAATAAGTATTGGAGAACAGTCTTGTGACTTCAAAGCAAACAGGAAATTCTGAGATAAGACCAAAGACTTTAAACCATTAAAAAAGAAGGGGTGTGTGGGGGGAGGGAAATGGGGTACCAAGACATGTGAAAGGGTATCAATGTATGTGAATTAATGCACCTTCTATCTGGCAAATATCATGTAACCCTTTTACTAATTACAATAAAAAAAGAAAAAAAACATTAAAAAAGAATGATAAATTCAGTCATATTAAAATTATGAACTTGGCATTTTGAAATGATATAATGCAGTAAAACACACAGATTGGAGAACCTTTGTAAGTGAAAAGGACTTGGTTAGGAAAAAATATAGTGGGTAATAAATATGAGGTGTGTTCAACTTAATTAAAAATTTTAAGAACTGTAAAGTCACAATAGGATATCATCTAGCCATCAAATTGGCAACAATTAATAATACAATATACATTGCCAGTAAGGTAAGGACCAATACTTTAAAACATTGTTTCTGGAAGTATATGCTGATATATTTAATTTGCAAAAAGACAAAAAAAGTAGAACAGCACACACCTCATAAATTTTATAATTACTACAGGTATATCTATTAGACAAAATTTGTTCTTTTGTACTAAGAAACATTCATAGTATCAATCTTTGCAATAGTATAAAACTAAACCAGAAAAGGCACAAATATATATTTGAAGGAGAATGGAAAAAGGTATGGTAGATTCATTCAGTAAGATGCTGAATCAATATTTAAAAAATGAGGGCCAGGAGTTTGGCCTAGTGATAGAGTGCTTGCCTCACATGCATAAAGACCCGGGTTTGATTCCTTGGTACCACATACATAGAAAAAAGCTGGAAGCAGTGCTGAGGCTCAAGTGGTAGAGCTGTAGCCTTGAGAAAGTCCAAGGACAGTGCTCAGGTCCTGAGCTCAAGCCCAGGATTGGCAAAAATAAATAAATAAATAAACAAAAAAAAATTAAAAAATGAATGCACTATTGCTATCCATGTACCAACATTAGTGAATCTCAAAATGTAGTTAGACAGCTCAAACAAATTACAGAGTAACATGGTATGTTCCATTTATAGAAAGCTTAAACACTGGAAAAACTGAACTAATATTGCCTTATGTACAACTGTACTAGCAAATAGAAAGCATTCTTAAGTTGGAATTCAGGGTTGTACTCACTACCCTATCCAAAAAGAAGAGGAAGAAATTGTTACTGTATATCCAGGTATGTCAATACCCCCAGAGATTGCCGTGTTACTATTCTTTAAATTTGTAGGTTTTCATACTTTTTCACATAAAGTGTATTTAATCATTTTTTAAAAAGTAATAGGTATTATGATTTTTCTCTATTTTTCATTGGATGCTATTAGCAGTTTAGATACAAAAGAACAGTTTTGCCTGTGATGTGATACAGAGTAAAGAATTTTGATTAAGACCTACATTTCAGATCCACTTTTACTTATTGGCTAGTAAGACTGTAGGTGAATCTTTCCCCTCTCTGAGCCTCAGTCTCTCTCTCCTATTAGCCATGACTAGTAAACTTTGCCTTTCATTTCAGAAATTACTGCAGGTAGTACTACTGAGCTGCTCCAGAAAAGGAGGAGGGTGATGTGAGCCTGTTCTCTTCAGATCCATTTCTCTTTCTCTGCAGCATTGCACAAATGCTAGCCAAGGAGAAGTTACTGGACATAAATTTATGTTAATTAGGTTAATGTCATTTTTTTTAACATTACCCTTTCCTCACTATGCCACAGAAGTTATAATGAAGGTGGAAGTTGAAATAGGGCCAAACTTCTAAGGAAGTTTGCAGACATTTGTGTCCTAACATACAAAGCAGAAACAGATTGTCCTATTGGAACTGACTTTAGCCAGAGTAGTTGTCTAGATGTGAAGGCACTTGTGTGAGAATTTTCAGACAGAAGCTCCCACTTAAAGCTTTGATTCCTCTATAACCTTGCAAAATGAAGTTATTGAATATCATTAGACAGTAGGGAATAAAACAAGATGTAGATAATCTTTCCAAATAGTTGAGCTTTTCTATTAAATTGTGATGCTGGCTTACCTTTTTCAGCAATACTTACCTGGTTGACTTTTAAAAAGAGAACCTGAAACAAAAAATGCCTATCTCAGTAAATCTTGGTTTTAGAAATCCATTAGCAGTGAAGATATAGCAACTAAGTAATGGTATAATATCAGGCAGAAAAAGATTCAAATATCATAAATTTTCAAGCCATCTGTACACTGTGCAAACTGGTGAGGGAGTCATGTATTTTTAGAAGGACGGAAATCACATAAGCACCAGTCTGTAGCATTGCCTGTAAAATCTGAGTGTCTCTAGATCAGGCAAAAATCTCAATTTTTTGCCAGCTGCTTTTGCAGAAAAAAATGCAAGAATCATGTTTTATCTTTTTTCAAAATCTAAGAAATAGAAAAGACTTTAAAAATTAAGAATGATAATGATTTTTTCTAAATCAGATTTAACATACTACTATAAGATGTAAATCCAAATATATGAGAATTTTTATGTGCTAAATATTATCTTTATATTTGATTTTACCTGTCTTATAATCAAAGTATTATTTTAAAAAATAATACTGTTTATATAGAATTTACATTCCATTTGATACCGATTTTGTTAGGCTAGTTTGAGTTCTGCAGCTCAGAAGAGTATATTGGATGAAACAAACGACATACCTTAATGGGTTTATATATGGGCCCTGAATCAACATGTAGTAACTTATCATTTATAGTAATACCAATAAAGTTCAAATTGTGTCAGCTCTAGTAGTTTCATTATTTCATTCCTGAGTCTGTAACCTTTTAGTGTTTTCTGTAGAACTGGCTATCCTATAGATATAATTTAATCAACTTTCAAGCAATGTAGCATTACTAATGTGATAGCAGGCTCAGGTACAGATGATGCCTGTCTTATTTTCAGGCTGCTGTGAGTTTTGGGGCTGCGTAAGAACTGGGCTGCCCTGACTGGTGACCTCATAATTTCCAGAAGCAGGTGGAGGTGACAATTATAGCTTCGGCCACTCTCTTGAACTTTCTGTAGTGGGTGATGAATTGCAAATGGCTAGACCCTGTGCACAACAATAAACTCAAATAAATCTTCAATGTGTAATAATGACAAGACTGAAAGACTGGCAGCTATAACAAGGCTTCTGTTGTCACCCACTTTACTGTAGCCTTGATATTCATCATTATCAGCTGGAGCTAGCTCAGAAACTGGACAAGAAGGTCTGAAGAAGGATGAGTTGTTTGCACTGAAGCGTCCACTTGGTCCCATCTGGATGAGAGTAAATGGGATTTTTTTTTTTTTTTTTTGCCTGTTCACTAGGCCAGAGCTGTCCATCATTTTGGGCAGGTATCTGATCACTTCATGCTGTGGGACAATATGGCTTTACACTGTTTAGTCCTGTCTTGATAGTTCAGTATGATATTTTTATCCTGTTTAGAAGGTTTTGGTTACTTTTCAGCTATGTGAAAATACCATTCTATTTCAGAAAACTGAGCTAATGTTACTTTGCATTGCTAGCAAGTAATTTCTCAGATGGGGACATGATTTTAGTCCAACTGGCATTACAGTAGAAATCTGTGTTCTGAAGCATTTCAGGTTTTTTTTTTAATGTTGAATTAGAATTAGAATGTGTTTTCATTCATTCAATGCAATACAATTTATCCTCTTTAATTATTCAGAGATGATGAGGTAGACTATATAAAAAATGTTGGAGTGCTACAGTTTTTAAAATATTACCTAACACCTTTTTATTTTACCTAACACCTTTTGCTTTATTCGTATGTCCAGTATACATATTTTAGAAATAAGCCTGTGAAAGTTCTGACAGAATTGAAAATTGAATATGATATAATTTAAAATGAATCATACATACTTCAGCATTTTATGATTTTTGTGGTAAGATCAATCAATATATCATCCTTGGGTTTATTGCCCTTAGAGCATGCCAAATATTTTAAAACATAGAATTATGTCTCAAATTTGCTATCTGAAGACAATATAATATATTGGTATATATTTTTTCTTTACTATCATTGTGATTTCTTAAAATGCACTTTTGCAGACTTAGAACTAAGAGGTGACTAGATTTCCTTTTAACTATAGACATCTTTAGTAAACATTATAAGCATGTTCTTGGAGTGCTTTTAGTACCTTTTTTTTCTGTTTGTCATCATCTAAGAGAAATGGCCACATATCTGTTCCTTAACATTTTAAATTTAAAATGTCTTTAAGAAAAATGAACTTGTTAGAACTAGTGAAAGCCTTTGGGCATTTTTACTTTTGATTTATAATATTTCCTTTATTATCATTAAATATGTATTTTTTGATAAACCAATAATTATACAGTTCAGATTCTTACTTCTGAGATGATTAAAAGGTAAGACTTCTGAGGTTTCCATTTCTTCAGAATGCAGGTTCACTCCCAGGATTCAGGCCAACTGACATGCCATCGTTTATTGTGTCTTTCCTTCGTCATAAATCTTCAAGCCTTGAGGCACCAGACTCATGCAGATTTCTATGCATTTTAGTGTCTGGATAGAATAATAACTTCCAATTTCAAAGCGAAAGCATATTGTATTTCATCTCTGTAGACCCAGCTTCACCAGTAGTGGCCACATGAAAATACATGTCAAGAACATTGCTTTCTCATATTGGAATTTGGGCAATTTGTTTTCAGGCTATGAACAGTTTCAACCTATTTTTGGAACCCCTCTGTGGCCTGACCGTTCATTCTAGCATAATTTATGGTGGCACTGTAACATATGGACTTTTCATCACTGTCCAGTCGAAATTCTCTGTTGAACACATGCTCTTCTCCCCTTGGCCTTCTGTGGCTCCTTTCAATACTGCTTCTGCTTCTGGCAGATCTGGTACTGAATTTGTATTCGGCCACATGGATCTTCAACCAGAAAATTTATTAAATTAAATGGTATGGCTGTTTTAAGTAGTATATCGTAACTCCATTTAAGAATTAAGAGTAACAATAGGTTTGTAGCGCCTATTTGTATATAAAGAAATTAAACTTTAGTTGGCGCCAGTGTAGTCAACTCTTAGAAGATATTAAGACTTGATTAACACATGTCAGGTCGGCTTGGTATTAAGCCAGGCATTATCTCTCAGCAATATGTACTATTTTAAAATTTAATTTACTATTAAAACTCTTGGCAGTTAATGATTATTTTCTGAGGATCCCATCTTAATGCTAATTGAAAAATGGTTGAAGCCAGGCATGGTGGCTCACTCCTGTAATCCTAGCTACTCAGGAGGTTGAGATCTGAGGATTAGAGTTCAAAGCTAGCCCCAGCACACACAAAAGGACCAGAGACCCTTATCTCCAATTAAACTCTAGAAAATGGGAAGTGGGGCTGTGGCTCAAGGGTAGGGTGGTAGCCTTGAGCTAAAGAGCTCAGGGACAGGGCCCAGGCCAAGTTTAAACCCAATGACCAAACCCCCCCTCCCCCCAAAAAAGAAAGGAAAATGATTTATAGTAATTATCGTAGTTCTTATCTACACGCATGCACTTTTTCTACATTTGACCTTATACACCTTACACATCTCTCTAAAGCCAGCATTCCCTTTAAAATATATTAATGTTTCCACCGTATCATTTTACTGTATCAGTGGAAGTAAACTGGTCAACATAGCACAGATAATTTTACATGATAGTAGTAGTAGTAGTAGTAGTCAAACACAACATAGAATTACATCTATGTTCTCATCTCATTTCTCTGTCCATAGTACAGATTGCTGTACTATGATTGGCACAGGTGATTTTTTGACACTTACGTTCTTTTGCAATAGAAGACTATCCTTGTTTAACTGTATTGAGCTACAGCAGTCATATTCAACCTTTGCTGAGTATAAGCACTACCTTAAGGGCTTGTAAAGGAGAAGCTACTGAGCACTATACAATTTCCCATTCACTTGAATGGGAACTCAGGGCCTGAGCACTGTCCTTGGACTTTATCACGGCTAGAGCTCTGCCACATGAGCCACAGCACCACTTTCGGCTTTTTTTTTTTCAATGTATGTGGTACCGAGGAATTGAACCCAAGTCTTTGTGCATTCTAGGAAAGCATTTCTACCACTAGGCCAAACTCCTGGCCCCTCAGTGTTTTATTTTTATAGCAAGTTTCCATGTGATCTGATATTTTCAGGATCACTGATCACTGATCAGCTCACTGAAGCTGAGGGTGAAATGAGTGCATATATAAGACCTTGCATTTGTTTTTATTAGTGGAAACATAGAATACCCATTCAGGCCTACAAACACTAGGACTTTAGGTCTACTCCCCGCTCCCATTGATCCTGGCTTTTCTTTATTTTAGTAACAATTTCTGAAGAATTTTTATTTTATTTTCTTAATCAAAAGTTTCTAGAACAATTTTGGTTAAACATTTTACAAACATTCTAACAGGTGAGTATATGGAAAATTAGCTATACTTGCAAAGAGAATTTTCCACAGATTTTGTGATCATATGTTACATAACCACACATAACTAATGATTATATATCTCAATTATCCTATGTATTACTTGCCCCTCCCTACATGTATTTAAATTCAATACAGTATCTAATTACAAAAATATACAATCATTTTCTTGCTTCTACTCATGTGTTCATTAAGATTGTATAAAATAGACAAAAAATTATGACTTGTCAATGGAAGTTAAAAAAATCACCTTAATTTATTTGAAGTACAAACATTTTTGGAAATGTTTTACTTAGTGGATTTCCATTACCGAAACCTTGTTAAACATCCTAGTTTTTATTTATATTATTGCTAAGTGACTTTTTTAAAGGACAAAAAACTTTAAATTATAGATGAGTATCTTTACAAGAAGAATTTGTTAGTGGGATTAGCATAATTTGTATCTTAGTTTAACTGTTACGTGTTTCTAGTCAGTCTTCCTCCCAGGACATGACAGTCTTAAGACCTGTGACCATCTGTTTTATTTATCACTACATACCCAGGGTCAAGGCAGTGTTCAGCACTGGGCAAGAACCTATAAATACTTGATGGACAAGTGAACAATAATAATAATTTTAATAATGACAATTGTGTCAAGTAATATTGATTTCATTATATAGTTGATGTGTTTATAAGTATTAAATAGTCATCTTTTTGGCCTATGAAAATGATTGAAAAACTTGATCTTCAAGAGATTGAAAACTTGCTGTCTATCACAGCTAGCCCGTCATATACTCTTATCCTTCTGACATAGATAGAATCTAGGTTTCTACCACTAAGTTGTGCTGTCCCCAGTCCCATCTATCCTGTATTCCTGGGGGAAATGAGCAATACATATGTAGAGCTAGAAATGGGGATCTCTTGAGATTGGCATTTAGGAAAACAGGATACAAAAACTGAAGAAAATAGACACTTATTTCTTGCAGAGCTCTTCTATTACGGAGTAAATCAGAGGGAAATGAGCTTTGATTTTGTTTATATATAATTTAAAACAATTGCCATCGATCTAAAACATGATATTTGTAACCAACTAAACTTTTTCTACATGTAGTGAAAGTTTCAGTTAATAAACTTTTTTTTTCTTACTCTCGATTTTGCTAGGAGGAAGTAGTTTTTAGATTCATTTTCTCCTGAAGTTTTCCTTGTGTGATTGTTTTTATATTTGTTTGGATTTTTTTGCTTTGGTTTTTTTTTGCTACATGAAAGGCAAGATGTCTAGCATAGGCTAGGTGCTTAGTAAATGATTCTATAATGAACTGTGAGACAGTAGCCCTAGATCTGAGCTGCATAAATAGAACTTGAGGACTAAGCACAAACTTAATTTGAAAAGAAACTATTTAGATGCCATTAGGCAAGGCTCTATAGAATAGAAAACAGAACAAGCCAATTGTATACAGGGAGAAATGTTTGCACCTGGCAATTCAAACGTATCAGGTGTTAACTTTTATGGTAATATTTTCGGTTTTGTTTTTACAGAAAAAGTAGCAATATCATCAAACTGCAATGCCTCCCAATCTAAGCAAAAAAAAAAAAAAGAATTGAATAGATTTTTGGATCCATTATATAAAGCCTATACATATTCAAAGTATTCTTTTTACCGTTGGTATTTCTGATTGTGCATGGAGTGAGAGAAGCAGGTGCCTCAGTGTTCACAGCACATGTAATCATTCTGTTCTTTGTGATGTAAAAGCATACTCATGAGAGAATATTCCTTTCACAGGTGAAAACATCAGGGAACATGTATTCAGACCCACAGTCATCCCACCCATTGTTTAGCTTCTCAATCAGAGGAAACCTTGAAATGGCACTGATGATTTTATAAAATTACAAATTGTTTAACATCCACTTATTTTGTCATATTTGTTTGATGTTTTATTACTTGATGTTCCAATTTAGTTTTCTGTAAATCAAGGCCTTTTTTTCACAATCCCAGTGTGGCCACATGATTCCCTCTGCTTATTCTTATAATGCTTGGAGCTATGGTCAGCAAGGAAAATTCATACTTTCAGTAGCTGTCTCAAATTTCAGGAGACTAACCCACAGTAAGTTCTTCAAACAGGTAGCTATGGAGTCAGATTCTAGATGTAAGTGTTAAGACATTCCATGAAAGAAGAACCAACCATTTCCCATTTGGAAAATCAGAATTTCTTACAGACAAAAATAAGGAAGGAAGGAAGGAAGGAAGGAAGGAAGGAAGGAAGGAAGGAAGGAAGGAATTCCTTGTTTTCTATTCTAGTGGAAGGATTTTGACAGAAGAAACCCTAACTTTGTACTTGTTCTTACCACCTAGTTCTTCTTTTCCATCAAATATGCTCTTGGGTGCTGCTCATCCATTGTTGTAGCTCTTGCTTGGATGAAGAGAGCTTCAGTGTGCTCACCTTTCAATCCATTCACACTTCTCTATTGAAGGTCCCTGTCATCTTGGGCACCTGAGCAAATGCAGCCAGATTTAAACTATATTATCTTGGTTTTCTTTGGCAGGGGAGGGAGGGACATTTACATAAATACTTAAAACTAAGACTTAAGAAATACCAGAGGTAATAGAGAGTCAGACTCAAAGTTCCAGGTTACTTCTGTCTCCTAGGTAATGAAACAGTACATCACTGGCATCAGGACATATAAATGTCACATTCTGACCTGCTTTAAGAAAACCTAAATTACAACACAGCATAGTGCTCCCTCAAAGAAGTCACTGAGGAATCTTGCTATCTTTTAACCTGAACCTGTTTGGTCTCATCCTTCTTGGTTAGGCTTCAGCTCTTCACTGAGCTTGAGCTACTTGATTTGTTTGCAGGAAGTAGTGACAGTAATGAAGGTGATCTTTTTAAAACAATACAAACAAAACAAGGTGTAAGCTCTTGCAGACAATCTGTAAAGCTAGCTTTTATCAGTGAGGGCCTCTGTTGCTTACTCACTGGTTTTTATCTTGTTGACTGTTTTCCTAAAGTCTATTATCTTTCTGTCCATTATCTTCTTTGTTTATTGATTCTCTCAACATTCTCTAAATGTCCTCTATGAAGATGTCTGTTAAGATCCAGTATTTTAGACTTAGTAGTTCCAAAGGTCTCTTAGAATTTCTCGTTTGTGTCTACAAGTTTGGATTGGTCATTTCCTCCTATCAATCCACTTACTATACTTTTCGAGATTGTTTAGAATTTTGTTTACTAAAACTCAGTTTATTGTACTAAAAGTCTGTAGCTTGCAGTGTGCTCCATATTGTAGAATGCTTTTGATGAGTAACCTGTCAACGTTCCCCTACTGTCCCTAAAATGCACGTTAAAGGATATTTTTCTTCATGAGTAGAAGAATTGGATCAGATTATTCTGTATTATACTGAATTACCCAGCCTATCCTTCTGTATTTAGTAGATGATATTTTCATGAAGAAAAGAATTATATTGTTTCCACATGGATCCAAGTATTTGAAATCGTATGGTATTTATAAAGATTGTCTTCTTAATATAAGCTAAGTTGTAAAAGCTTGAACCCATGGAATGATTTCTCCTCAAATCAAGGACTTTATATATATATATAATTACCAGGTTTTGAGAAACTTCGATTTGTCAAACTTCACAAGACTGTACTACTTTAATTACTGTAACAGGGTAGCTGTGTGGGCTAAATTTAAAACTACAAGAGAAAAAAGAAGAACATGACTAATTTGTCTTAGGAAGTACAGACGTTTGGAGTCATGTTGGACATTTGAATTGAGCAGTTATTACCTGGTTGATAATCACCTCTTGTTGCCAAATTGTCTTGAGTCTCGTGGAATCAAAGATTTTATGAAGTCAGCTCTTTTGGGGAAATAAAGGTATGGTTCAAATGACATTGACAGGATTTTCAGTACAAGTCAAGTCTTCCTCCCAGCCCCACTATGGCCTCAAAGAGTAAACTGTATGCTATTACAAACTGTGAGTATAGTACTATGTTAAAATAGCCATGGCCTTACTCAAACTTGCTAATGAAGGACAAACTTTATTACAGAAATTCATTACAGATGAAAGGCCTTTTTGTGTGCGTTTTTGTTTGCCTATTTGTTTTCCCCAGAAGAATCCTAAAATTTCTGGCTTTGTGGCCAACCCTTATGTAGATATCTTGTAACATCCTAGTGTTTTCATTGAGTCCCTAAAAAATTCCATAGGTGTAAATCTTTGGCTGTGACCCACTTTCATGGTCATTGTTAGAACCAACAAGGATAAATCTGAGAATGTTTGCTCTTGGAATTGGCGTGAAGAGGGATTATGAATGCACAGATACTTCTAGACAGTACTTCAAAGGCTCTTAAAAAATCTAATCATCCTTCACTTATACCATCCTAGGACAACTACTTCTAATTTTGTGGATACTTACTACATTTCTCCTTCCTAGAATTCAGAGTATTTTTTCATATTATTTTGGCAAGATTTTTCTTGAATATTAAAAGTATTTTTTCAGCCTGATAACCACCAAAACTGTTCCAAGTAGTCTTACGAACTGGAGTATGAATGGAACCTCTAGACATAAGCATTACTGAGCAGATACCATGTACTTTGGAATAGTGAAGTCAAGCTGACAACCTAGTTTTACTGTTCAGGTAATTATCAATATTATTAAAGAAAATGGCTTCTTGTTTTTAAATGAAAAAGGTCTATTCATTGTCTGTTCATTGTAGCTGGGTGCCAGTGGCTCATCCCTATAATTCTAGCTACTAAGGAGGCCCAGGCCAAAAGTCTGTGAGACTGTTCTCTCCACCAGATTAACCACCAGAGAAGTAGAATTGGCATTGTGGCTTAAGTGGTAGAGCATTAACCTTGAGCTTAAGTGCTCATGGATAATGCCCAGGCCCAGAGTTCAAGCCTCACGACTGACAAATAATAATAATAATAATTTATTATTATTTTCAATCTACTCTTAATTATGTGTTGTTGGGTTGATAAGTCTGAGTTGCTTTTGGCTAAATAGTCAGAGGACTCAAGGCAATGTAAGGTGGGGGGCAGCCTGGTCTTGCTGTTCAGTAGCACCCAACAACCAGTGGCACAAATGAAACTTACTCTGTGACATTGGCAGGGGGCACTAGCAGGTCTGTCTGTCTGCCTTACTTCCTGTTCATCTGTTTTTCCTTTTGACCTTTTCCACCTTCCTTCCTTAAATCTCAACTGAAATACCATTTCAACCTCTTTGCCATTGCCCCATAGTCATTTACACTTTCCATATCAGTCATAAAATTTAATTTGAAACTGCTTTAACCTCGTACACTTTTTTTCCCTCATATACTTTTTAATGTAAAAAACCGCCAAACAAATGTAAAGCTAGTGAAGATACTGAAAAGTTTAGGCTAAACCTGATATGCTAGATTTTTCTAAGAAAATTTTATGTTCAAATATTAACTCAAGACTAAGTAATTATAAAAGTAATGACAGTTTCAAAAATAGATATATATTCATTGTTTTTGTATAAGTTCATGTCCAGATAAATTGTAAAACGATCAAGAAATCAGTCTTCCAGGATTATCTATTGCTATTGTTCCTTATGCATTGAAGCCCTCACCATAGCCATTACGATAAAACGCTCCCTAAGTACATAAAGGCTCTGATCGTTAAGATTTTTATTGCCAGCCACACATACAGAGCTGCAAATTGCCTTGTTTCAGATTTATTATGTATTACTCCAGAAATTCTATAAAGATCAAAAGAACTGATTACAATGTTGACCTTTGCATTAACTCATCTGAATTTAAATTCAAGTGTTTGATTTGGGAAAATAAGTCCATTTATCATAGGTCTGCTACTGAGGGGATTGTGCTACACTGATTGGGAGTGCTGAGACCAAATTTATTTATTGAGCATGGGCTCGAAAATTGTTTGTAGGACAAGAGGAACAAAAGTTTGACCTGCCATTGTATAGTACCAGGGGAACAATATGGACATTGCCCTTTTCAAATTTGAGGTAGGTGGTCCATTTCAGTCTTGTTGATAATGTCTCCAAAGATTAAAGTGAGCAAATATATACTATGTTAATTACGTCAACCACTTTTCAATTTGAAATTAATGATCCTCCTTTACTAAGAATGTAATTATTTCTTCAGTACTTTGAAAACTACTATCATGCTTCCTTCTTAGTCTGATACTTTTGAGTGTATTGTGCTTGAACTCAAAACTTCTCAGTATTTTTCCCCCTGATTAGCTAAGAAAAACTGTAGTAATAGCTTACTGTATAGAATTTTATATTTAACTTATACCTAATTGAACTACTTGGCTATCATTACATAGAACTTCTAAATTTAACCCTTCAATCCATTTATTTTTTAATTTTATTGTCGAGGTAATGTACAGAGGAGTTACAGTTACATTCATCATTACCTCTTAAACATTATTGCCCCTCCACACCTTAAATTTAAATGGCAGATTCTGTCCACATTACTAGAAAGTCATTTGACAAAGGGAGCAATAATGATAGCCCAAGGCACAGGCATGAATCTATCCTAACCTTGCATGGGGTTCCGCGGTAAGGCATTTGTAACATTGTGAACACTTCTAAGTGTTTTGGTGATTGATAAGTTGGCCAATAGTAACCTAAAGAACCCATGGAGGGTGTATTTATTATAAATTAGGATTTATGCTCATCTTAACACCAAGGTTCATCTTTCTGCTCTTTATGGTGATTAACCATACAGTTCAAGCCCTGGTCACAATGGAGAGGCTAGAGTGTCACAGTTTTCTGAGTTTCAGGGAACAGAGTGGATATTTGCAAAGAGTTTGCCCTGAGATCCAATGTGTGATAAATATAGCATAACATAATGGTTTTTTCATCATAAAATTCAGTAAACTTATAACTTAAAATATTGTGGCCTTCAAGACTGTTAGTCATTCTAAAATCCATGAGTAAAAAATTGGTAAAGTTACTGAAGTAAATGCTACCATTCAGCGTGTCTCCATACCTATGCCTGTGTAGCCTCATGATTTTACAAACGTTAAATTTCATTTACTAAATGACACAGAGATATAATCAAGTGTGTGTACCTGGGAATCCTTGGCTTACTTGTGATTCATGCTAGAATTGCCAAAAGGCAGGAATAATTTTAACACATGCCTATTGTATCACTTAAAAACTTTTCTTATTGGGATGGGAGTGTGGCCTAATGATAGAGTGCCTTCCTAGCATGCACAAAGGCCTGGGTTTGATTTCTTGGTCCCACATACACAGAAAAAGATGAAAGTGGTGCTGTGCCTCAGTTGGTAGCATGCTAGCCTTAAGAAAGCTCAAGAACAGTGCCCAGGCCCTGAGTTTAAGCCCCAGGACTGGCAAAACAAAAACAAAAAAATTCTCTTGCAAGACTTGAGTTCTTTTAAAAAAGAATGAAGGCAATATAGAATTTTCTCCTTTTTTATATCTGTGTGAACTTGTCTGAAACAGAATCAGTTTGTTTTATGATAAGAAGAGAAATGACTGAGTTAAAACGTTATATTGAATTTATTCTTACTTAGTATGAAAATAAATAACCCTGGCAAGAGAGAGGTAAAGTATACTGTTGGGTACTGGTAGTTTGGCCTAGTGGTAGAGTGCTTGCCTAGCATGCACAAAGACCCACGTTGGAAAGCCAGAAATGGTGCTATGGTAGAGCTCTAGCCTTGAAAAAGCCCAAGGACAGTGCCTAGGCCCTGAGTTCAAGGCCCAGGACTGACAAAAAACAAAAATTTTTTTCCATATATTTTTATTGTAATTAATAGAAGGGTTACATTATATTTGCTAGATAGAAGGTGCATTACTTCACATACATTGATACCCTTTCTCATGTTTTAGTCCCCATTTCCCTCCCCCCAACCCCAACCCCATCTTGTTTTCCCCCCTTCCCTGTCCAATTCCAAATAACCAAATACAAATATATCCAATATATCAGATAACAAAGTGAGATACTGTAACAATACTAGATAACCAAGGGACAGCAAAAGAGATGAGAGATAGTAGATTAAGGACAACAATCATTCATATGGCTTTTGTTTCTATATCCTAGAGGTCCTTTCATTTAGCGTCATACTATATGGCCTATGTATCTAGGTTTTGCTCTATTGCAAATCTCTGCTATGAGAACTCAAGGTTTCTACTGATTATGATAAATGAGAGAGACCATTGAGCCTAAGTTCCTTTGAGTCTGGCTTACTTTACACTTGATATGATTTTTTTCCAAGTCTTTCCATTTCCTAACAAATGGGGCAATGGCATTCTTTCTGACAGCAGCATAGAATTCCATTGTGTACAAATACCACATCTTGTTGATCCACTCATCAACTGAGGGACATCTGGGTTGGTTCCATATCTTTGCTATAGTAAATAGTGCTGCAGTGAACATCCTTGTGCTAGTGGATTTAGTATGTCTTTGTTTCAGGACAATTGGGTAAATGCCTAGTAGTGGAATTGCTGGGTCATAGTGAAGCTCGATGTTTAGCCTTTTGAGGCACTGCCATACTGCTTTCCATAGTGGTTGAACAAGTTTGCACTCCCACCAACAGTGTAGTAGTGATCCCTCCTGGCCACATCCCCTCCAGCATCTGTTGTTATTAGGTTTCTTGATCATAGCCATTCTAACTGGAGTGAGGTGGAATCTTAGAGTTGTTTTGATTTGCATTTCTTTTATGACCAGAGATGTTGAGCATTTCTTCATGTGTCTACAGGCCATTTTTATTTCTTCTTCAGAGAAGACTCTCTTTAAGTCTTTGGCCCATTTTTTAATGGGATGGTTGTTTCTTTGGAGATTAGTTTTGGAGTGATTCAATTTTTTGACCTGTTGATACATTTTAGATATGAGGCCTTTGTCCATTTTATGGTTGATGAAGATCTCCCATTCTGTAGGCTTCCTAATTAATTTACTAGCTATGTCCTTTGCCATACAAAAGCTCTGCAGTTTAATGCCGTCCCTCTTATCCAGCCTTTCTCTGATTTGTTGTGATTCTTGGTCCTTATTAAGAAAATTTCGACCTGTGCCAAGGAGGCCTAGTGTATCTCCTATTCCTTCCTGTAAAGTTTTCAGTGTGTCAGCTTTTTCCTCCAGGTCTTTGATCCATTTGGAGTTAATTCTAGTGCAGGGTGACAAAGAAGGATCCAACCTTAATTTTCTGCAGGTGCTTAACCAGTTCTGCCAGCACCACTTGTTAAAGAGGCTTTTTTTTTGGCTCCCTTGTCAAAGATTAGGTGGCCATAGGTCTGTGGTTTAATATCTGGGTCCTCAGTTCTATTCCATTGGTCTTCAGGCCTGTTCTTGTGCCAGTACCAAGCTGTTTTGGTAATTATAGCTCTGTAATAGAGTCTGAAGTTTGGTATTGGAATTCCTTCTGCACTGTTCTTTCTGCTAAGAAGTGCTTTTGCTGTCCGGGGTCTTTTATTATTCCATATGAAAATTTGGATTGCCTCTTCTATTTCTTTAAAGAATGACATTGGGATATTGATGGGTATTGCATTGAATTTGTAGATTGCCCTTGGCAAGATTGTCATTTTCACAATGTTGATTCTTCCAATCCAGGAGCATGGGAGGTTTTTCCATTTCCTCAGTTCTGCTTTAATTTCCTTTTTCAGGGTTTTAAAGTTTTCATCAAAAAGGTCCTTTACATTCATAGTTAAGCTAATTCCTAGGTACTTTATTTTCTTTGAGGTTACTGCAAGAGGCGTTGCTTTTCTGATTGTTGCCTCATTCCTCTCACTGTTGGCATAGAGGAAGGCAGTTGATTTTTGAGGGTTAATTTTATACCCTGCTACCTTTCCAAAGTTTTGAATTAGCTCAAGAAGCTTGGGAGTGGAGTCTGTAGGATTCTTTAAATACAGAATCATGTCATCTGTAAAAAGGGAAAGTTTTACTTCCTCTTTCCCTATTTGGATCTCCTTTATGCTTGGTTCTGAGATTAACAAATTGAAATAAGAAATCTTTAACAAGTAAAATTGCTGTGGCATTGTTAAATGTCAGGAATTACTCAAACTGTTGAATATAGGAAGCACTTTCTAACTAAATGGTTCATTTTTTTTTTTATTTAGTGAAAATGGACATAGCTGAAGCTAGAAGAATTAAGTATTAAGGTGGTGTAAATTGACCATACAAAATTTTGCAAGGCTTAGCTTAGTGCTGGTGGCTCATGCCTATAATCCTATCTAATCAGGAGACTGGGTGCTGAGAATCATGGTTTAAAGCAAGCCCATGCAGGAAAATTCATGAGACTCTTATTTTCAGTTAACCACTCCAAACCAGAAGTGGAGCTGTGGCTGAAAGTGGTAGAGTGCCAGCCTTGAGCACAAAGCACAGGGACAGCGCCCAGGTCCTTGAGTTAAAGCCCCATAATGAACAACAACAATGAATTTTTTTTTTCTTGAAATGCTACGTTAAATCATGCAAAGAACAGAAGAAAGTACAAATGTCAAAAGTTAAAGCAGGTGATTTTTAGAGGGGGCAAAAAGGTAAATTGTAGACATATTGCGTTTGTGGTAGGCTGTCCTTTCCCTCTGAGTTGGTTTTTAGTTGTAAACTAAACCTAACTCAGTTATCTATTTAAGCACTTAACAAATATTGTAGGAACTATTTCTGATCCATGAAAAATATTTTAAACCGGCTTCTCTTTTTCTGACTGTAACTTAAACAATCTTTCTAATGTCTTTAATTGGAGTTTTCTTCAGTGTCAGCTCATGTAGTGGACTTCAAGATATTTTACTTGGAGATAATGCTTTAAAATCAGAACATTATATCTTTTTTTTTAAGTAGTTAGATCCTGTGATTGGAAATTTTGACTGTAAAGGAAGGAGTCACTCCAACCATCATGTTTGAAATGAATTGTCATGAGTTCTGTCTGTGTGCCAGGCATTGTTCCCAAGTACTGTGAGTATTAACTCACATAAATCCCGCATCAGCCCATGAGTCAGACTTTCCTATTAGAGACTTTTTATACACAAAGCAGTAGAAGCATAGAAAAGTGGCAAAGTGCAACAGTGGCAAAGCATGAACTTGAACAAAACAGAATACCTTTAAATTCCATGCCAACTGGCAGTCATTTGCTGCCATATTGGGCCGTGTAACTTATTCCCCATGCCTTGTGTTTGTAACATCGTGAACTGAATGTAAGTTACTTTTCCCTTATTTGCAGTGAATTATATACCCAGTCAAACTTGTGGTCCTGTGACATATGGTCATTTTTTCAGAACAGGGAGAGAACCTAAAGGGTCCATTTATAAAGATGACAAGTGTCCCTTGCCTAATCCAGGTGGTAGGTGGGTACTGAGGGAACTAATAGGTAAATTTAAAGATACTATACAGGTTGGGATCATAGCCTAGTGGTAGAATGCTTGCCTAACATGTACAAAGCCCTGGCTTCAATTCCTCAGTACCACATACACAGGAAAAGCCGGAAGTGACGCTGTGGCTCAAGTGGCCTTGAGCAAAATGTGTCCAAGGACAGTGCCCAGGCCCTTAGTTTAGGTCCCAAGACTGACAAAAACAAAAAAAAACAAAAAAGGACTATACGTAGTATAACAAATGGAAGTTGTGTATAGGTCCTGGTGATGCATGAATGCATGTGATCCCAGCACTCTGGAAATAGAGATGGACTAAGGTTAATGGATCACTTGAGTCCAAGAGTTTAAGTAAAACCCACCCAGGCAATATAACAGAACCGTGTCTCAAAAAAATAAATAAAAATGAAAGGTTCATTTTGCATGTGAAATGTAACTAGGCTCCAAATATGAAGTTAACTAGGCCTTCCATACTCTGATTAAAAGTAAGACAATGGATGGTTGTCCATCTTCTAGAGTAATGTGTTACCTATTTAATAGGATTTTTAATTTGTAGTATAGAATTTGATTTGTGTATTGAATGATGTTAGCTAGATGTTTTGATGACTCAGCCTAAGTCTTTGGAATGTAGATGATGTAGAATTATGCCTTTTGTTTTTATAGTTAGGCAGCAGTTAATTGTAATGTTATAATCATAAGTAGTTGGGAGGTAGAAAATTTGGATGATCATTATTCAAGGCCAGAATGACAGAAGGCTCACAGGATCCATCCCAGCCAAGAAAACCTGAGTAGGGCAGTACAAAGCTGGCCAGGAGAGTCCACAGTTTCAATGAAAGACCCTATTTAAAAGTTAAAGTAAAAAGGGGCTCCCTAGCACACACTCCCTGAGTTCAAACTCTAGTGCCGCAAAAGAAGAATCTGGGCACAGGAGGCATATTTCCTTTTTTCTGTAGTTCATTTCTTTCAGGACCTTATAATTGGCCAAGAAAAGCAAATCTGCTGTAAAACATTCAATTTAGAGGCCATTATGATAGATAAGATATTTAACTTTTATTTAAGCTCATGACCTTTACACTAATTGGAAAGCATTAGAATTATCAGCTTGTGTAGTCACTACTCATACCTTCATCAAAATTACTGAGTTCCCTAATACGGACTTGGAAGTGCAAGGTTTTTTGCTTAGTTCATAAAAGAACCGTTCTTTTAACATTCAATATGTTTTGTAAAATAATGTGTGTTTTTCCAATATGCTTGCTTGTAAAAAGTGGCTATTCATTGATTTTACCAAACTTAACCAATATGTTTTTGAGGAGCTTCCTGAAAGGAGTAGTAATGACATTCAGTGTTGCCGCCCACCACAACAACTTGTCATTTTGGAGGCGAACTGGGAATGATCACAGACTCAAATAGCTGCAAGCAGAGGTCTTTTATTTCTCTCTTTCTTCTCTGCCTCTCTCCTTTCTCCTTCTCTCTTCTCTCTCCCTCTTTTCTCCCTTCTCCCCTGTTCCCCGGAAACTCCACACTATTTATAACTAAGCAGCCAATCACAGTAAAGGTCATCTGGAAAGCAGCAAAAAAAACCTGGAAGAAATCTAGCGATCCACTCTATCCACAAGCAGGGAAGAAACAAATCAACAAATGCAAAGAAACTTCCTGGTCAGCAAGTACTGACTCATTGGCGAGCTGCCAGGTGCCATCTTATAATCTTACTTCCTCAGGAGGCTGAAAGCAATGGTCTCCAACATCTCCCCCTTTTTTACTTTAGAAAAGAAGGAAAGGAAAAAAAGGAGAAGATCCTAGGATATGTATGGCTACCATCATATCAGATCGACTGTGCCTGTCTTAGGTGTCTCCAAGCTTGTTAGTCTTCTTACCCGTCATGGGATCACCAAGTACTTTATACTTGGCACCTGTCTTAGGTTAATAGGCTAACAACTGGGACTTACCCGTCTCTGACTACCAGCCATCCATTTAAGCAAGCCAGACCTGAGGGGAGCCACCTGTTTCCATGGCAGCAAACACCTATCATATTAGCATTCACTGTCTATGTTGACTTTGCATTATTTTACACAAGCAGTATGGACATACTACAATTATAACACATAAAAAACAAATCCAAGCCAATCAATCCTGCCCAAGTTTGACCAAATCCCAAAACAGTCTCAAATAAACATGTCCAATCACCCAACGTTGGAATATCATCAACATGTGTCTGATTATTTGTGTACGTAGAGAAGCTGTCAAGTTATCAACCTGAGCATTCCATGTTACGTCCAAGGTTTTTAGACAGATTAGCCGCTTGACTGAAATTGTTATATGGTATTCCCCTCAAGTAAAATCCGGAATAAGCAGCTACACAAGAGGTGCTCTTCACATGCTCCAGAATATTCAGTTGTTCTTGCAACAAATCAACTCGTTGATTAAGCATAGCAATTCCAGTCCTCAGTTGGCTTTTGATAAAAGATGACTGAGCCACAAAATTAGCTCTTGAGGATCCTTGACATCCAGTCCAGGGGGGCAGCCAAGATTGTTCAGGTTCCCAGCAGCGTGGTCCTCAGCGACGTTGATAGGGTCGTGTATCGTTGGCCTGTGGATTCATTCCGGAACCATACTCATGCTAAGTAGAGCCTTCGTCTTGACCGACATGCTTCCGAGGAGCCTCCACTGACGTATCAGTCTCTCCGGCGCCCAAATAGGACTGTCAGCGACCTGTGGAAAAACACAAACACTTCCTCGCCCCCCACATGAGAACAGGGTCTGGTCTTTTCCAGTTTTTCCAGAAAAACTATCCACAATACTAAAGGTTTATGACTTCTAGAAGGATTAAAATGTCTATCTCCTGCAGAACGTCCTTTAGCATTAAATATTGTCCTACACTCAGCACTTCCTTACATAATTTTTTCCAATCATCGGGAACCAAATTTAAATTTGCCAATGAGTCTAACATACTAATAGTGAAACGCTCCTGGGGTCCATAAGCCATAACGGATTCCTTTAGCTGTTAAACGGTTTTAAAATCTATTGGTTGATGAAATCTTGCCTGATTTTGATCCTCAAACACTGGAAAACCCCACTCATTCCTCATTTCTAGCTTTTACTCTTTTAGCTAACTTGGGGAGAGATCTGAGGAAGCTCACCATTGGCTCCTCCCTCTGAGGCACAGACAGCTGAAGTATGGGCCGCGGCCCCCTATCTTGCAATTCCTCCCCCGAGCAAGGCTTTCTAAATCACTACCACTTAATTCTTCCTCTCCCTGTTTACTCGATTCTCGCTCATATATCTCTCCAAGTGTCTCTGCGCTTTTTTCCACCTGTTGTTTAACTCTGTTTGGACGAAAGCAAGCACTCCCGTATAAGTTGCCACATAGGAAATGTTCCTCACGGGAGGTCTCCCTGTCTTAACGACCTGACCTACTTCACTAAACATATTTTTTCTGAGGTCTTACAATTTCCTTACACATGGTGCAATATAATTCTTTCTAATATAAGAGTAAAATTCCACTGTGTGTATATCATTAGGTTTTTTGTATGGTTAACTCTTTTTTTTCATATATTTTTTATTGTAATTAATAGAGGGGTTACATGATATTTGCCAGATAGAAGGTGCATTAATTCACATACATTGATACCCTTTCACATGTCTTGGTCCCCATTTCCCTCCCCCCCCACCCCAACCCCATCTTGTTTTCCCCCGTTTCCTATCCAATTTCAAATAACCAAATACAAATATATCCGATATATCAGGTAACAAAGTCAGATACTGTAACAATATGAGATAACGAGGGGACAGCAAAAGAGATGAGAGATAACATAGTACCTTAAGAACAACAATCATTCATTATATGGCTTATGTTTCTATATCCTAGAGATCCTTTCATTTAGCGTCCTACTATATGGCCTTTTGTATCAAGGTTTTGCTCTATTGCAAATCTCTGCTAGGAGAGCCCACTGTTTCTACTGGTTATGACAAATGAGGGAAACCATTGAGCCTAAGTTCCTTTGAGTCTGGCTTACTTCACTTAATATGATCTTTTCTAAGTCTTTCCATTTCCTAACAAATGGGGCGATGGGACGATGTTGTTCTTTCTGACAGCAGCATAGAATTCCATTGTGTACAAATACCACATCTTGTTGATCCATTCATCAACTGAGGGACATCTGGGTTGGTTCCATATCTTTGCTATGGTAAATAGTGCTGCAATGAACATTGTTGTGCTGGTGGATTTAGTATATCTTTGTTTCTGGATGATTGGGTAAATGCCAAGTAGTGGAATTGCTGGGTCATACGGGAGCTCTATATCATTAGGTTTTGATGTCTTACCTATTCCTAGAAAAACTTGCTGATTTGGATTTTAATGACCTTTCCTATGGGTCCTTTTGTAGCTGTGACAAAAACTACTGTTTAAAATTACTATGTTTTATTTTTATATACTACATTTATGTATTTTGTTTACGTCCTATTAGATAATGGGGTTTAGACTACTATTCTGTCTTCCATAGCACGTGGCATCCTAGTAGACAAATAAATTGGTTTTTACTACCAAAATAGCTTCATACTCTATAAAAATACTAGCATACTAAGGTGGCATGGTCACCAGTCAAAAAAATGACTGCGCATCTGGGACTGTGGCTTAAGTTGTAAAGCACCAGTCTATCAGGCACCAAGCCCTATATTCAAACTCTGCTGTCAGTACAACCAATATACCATCATTCTCCCTTTTGAGAGAGACGGAAGAAGGAAGAGGAAGAGTGGGGGAGGGAGGGCGGAAGGGAGGGAGGACACTTTTGTCAGTGTTACCGTGCCAAGAATTTCCTTTGTAAATTTCCTTTGACCCACTGACTAAACTAATGTTTCTTATTGGCTAAAATTTGACCTGATCATCTCCAGCTGCCAGATTGATTATATTAGGCCGCTAGAATTATGAGAGATATTTACTTGTTATCAATTTGAAGCTAATTCTGTTAAGTATTTTAGCAAAATATCAGCAAAAAAATGAAACAGTTATCTGCTTGAAATAGATGTTGGCTAAAGCATGTTCAAAGTTACAAATGAGTACTGGGGATTTTTGTTATTCATTGAGTATGTAATGTAGTAAATTCATACTTGCCTCTGTGATTAATACATGATCCCTAAAATTAATTCTGTCATATTTTTTTTTTTGCCTGCCAGTTGTGGGGCTTGAACTCAGAGCCTCAGCACTGTCCTTGGACTTTTCTCCAGGCTAAAGCTCTACCACTTGAGCCACAGCACCACTTGCAGCTTTTTTCTATGTATGTGATACTGAGGAATTGAATGTGTCTTCATGCATGCTAGGCAAGCATTCTACCACTAGGCTACACTCCTGGCCCTTCCTTCCTTTTTTTTTTTTTTTTTTTGTGGGCCATGGGATTGAACTCCGCCAGCCTGGGCACTGTCCCTGAGCTCTTCAACTCAAGGCTACCACCCTGCCCCTGGGCCTGGGCATTGTCCCTGAGCTCTTCAACTCAAGGCTGCTACTCTGCCCTTGAGCCAAGCCTCCCTTTTTCCAGGGATTAATTGGAGATATGAGTCTCAGGTTCTTTTGTGCCCAGGCTGGCTTTGAACCTTGATCCTCAGATCTCAGCCTCCTGAGTAGCTAGGATTACAGGTGTGAGCCACCATGCCTGGCTCAGTTAAAGGAATTTTAAAAATACCTACAGAATAATTTTATTTTAGCCAGACACAGTGGCTTAGTTTTGTAATCCTAGCTACTCAGGAGGCTGAGATCAGAGGATCACTGTTCAAACCCAGGCACTAGAGACTGCCAGATTCTTATCTCCACTTACCCATTAGAAAATGGGAAGTGGGACTATGACTCAACTGTAGTATGGTAGCCTTGAGCTGAAGCGCTCAGGGACACCACCCAGGCCCAGTGTTCAAGCCCCCATGACCAACAACAACAAAAATATAATAATATTATCTTGTTTTAGATTGTATTATACAAAATTGAGTTTGACTATGAAATTTTGTGTCATATTTGGTTCAGTTATAAGGCTTTTTGTATAACTTTGTTTTATTTATTAACTATAAGACAGTTTAAAATTATGGAGACTGGCAGCATCTTCCTTATAAATTACTGAAAGTATGTTTTTTAGATTTTTCGAAACAATGTTTTAAACATCTATATTTTTTCTTTCACTATAAACCTAGATTGTATATAACATCTGTGTCAGATAAATGCTGTAAAAAATTAGCTTACAAAACTTTGGAAAACAATAGAGATAACATGCATTCCCCAAAAAAGGAAATATATAATTCACAGCAATGTGATACATTGTTAAACAATATGGAAAGAAAATAACTTTAAGTACTGATAGTTGATCATGTGATTCTGAGTATCAATTTATAACCAGCACATAAACATTTTCTTAGTTTATTTAGATTCTTAAATGTTTAATGTACAAGTAGACTTATAGTCCAGAAAGTGGTCCCAATGATTTATTATATATGCATATGTGCTTACAAGATCTCATAGTGGTGTCATGTTGCTTTGTGTCCTCCTCTTCTACCAAAAATATACATAAAAGAAGAAAAATAAGATAATTAGGTTGCTTGGGTATTACAGTTCTCCTTAGGAACCAAAACCTATTGAGTACTGCTTTTGTTTCTTACTTCTAATAGTTTCTATAATAGATTGCAGGGCTTAGCTCCAGGGTGAAAACAATTTCATGGCTTTCTGACTGTTATTGTGGAACCTCAGTAAAACTATAGGCAATGCAAGAGACCTTAAAACTTACAGTTTTCACGCATTGAATTTTCTTAAAATAATTAAATGTTATATTTACAGTATTTTGAATGTATAGAAAGGTAACAAAACTTTTGTGAACTACGTGCTTTGTATTTCTAGTTAATAAGAAGAGCATACTGCAGATCTATGTGGCACCTCCCAGTGGTGCCAACTAAGCTAGAAGCAAATAACTGAGAACAGTTTTGAGCAGGCCTGAGAATAGGACAGAATTCTGAAAAGAGGGATGAAATAGTTATGTGTGAGAACCAGTTTTTTTATATATTTTTTATTGTAATTAATAGAAGGGTTACATGATATTTGCCAGATAAATGGTACATTAATTCCCATACATTGATACCCTTTCACATGTCTTGGTCCCCATTTCCCTTGTGAGAACCAGTTTTAAAAATGCAATAGCACCTTTTGATTCACTAGTCATGTTGGATAGTAATTTTTATTGGATACATCTTAAAATAGGTAGATTGGGTTATGGATAAACCAAGCCAAATATATAATTGTATATTTAATAGATGTATAAAAACTAGTAATTCCCTATGCCTGGGGGGCTTTTATTAATAAGAAGCTACAGCGTATGATTAAAGCTCTAAATATATACATATGTATATAATTTATATAGTCATAATTACATGTTTTGTACATAATTATACATAATATCTTTGCATAGTTGAATGCATAAATATATTACATATTTAGTATATCTAATTTGTATATTTATATTATATATTTATGTAATATGTATTAAGGCTGCTCAACAAAAATTGCAGAATCTTTACATCTTCATTACAGATACTGAAGTTGATATGTCCTAATCATAGCTGTCAAACACTTTCAAATATAAAATTAATTTTGACCTAAGGTAGATAAAATAATACAGAATTTTAATTTTTTTCTTTATATTAAACATTACATATATAACATTTATATATAAATGTTTACATAAAATAATTATGTCTTTCTAAAATTTATAGATTCTTTCAAATATTTTTTTCATTTTCTTTTTTTTTAGTTTCCCTTTACACTTGCAGTGTAAAGCATATAGCACTGAAGTAAACTTGCAGAGCTTTTTAAAACACACATGCATTTTGTTGATGACTCTGACATTAGCAGAAAGCAAGTCTTTATTCAACTTAGATGTTACATCAGGCTACTGATGTACCTTTCTGAATCCCATGGCAGTGTTGCCAACTGCATTAGTGAGGGATTTAGGAAGCACTGGTCAGCCGGTAGAGGACACTCACAGCTTACTACTAACTCTGGACAGCTAAGTAAAACTATCTTTCACTATCTCTATTGGATAGCATTGTAAGCTGATTTTTAGTTCTTACTCAAAAAATACTATTGTGAAATAGATTGAAATAATATTTTTATATTTGCTTTTTAAGTTTGCAGATTAATCTTTTCTATGAAAGCAATTTGTCACTCATTAATAGTGCATACTAATAATTAGAATTAATATACTTACTAACTAGAAATATTAACATTCTAATAGACTAAAATGATAAATTTTTAATTATTAATACTGACTAGGTTGTCTTTGCTATTGTTTTAGTTTATAAGTGTCATTATTTAGTGAGCACTGGCCTCAAACTCATTAGGTAACCCTGGCTGGCCTCAAACTCGAAATGGCCTTAACTTACCCCCTAAGTGCCTGAATTACTGTTGTATACCACAATATGCAGCCTGACTGTACTTTAACTTAGAACAGAACTACATACTGTGTTTAAATTTTACAGTTAGTTTAATTTTAAGATATCATTTGCCAGTGTCAAATACATAAATGTATATATGTATATTTCAAAACTTTCATCAACTTAAGACAAATTTTATTTTAGCAGTTCTCAGAGAAGTATATTTGTTTCTTGAAAGTGTACTAAGATTCCTTCCAAAGTACATGAAGTGTATGTCTCTATCCACCTCTCACTATATTGCTGACAGCTGTAAGGTTAGCATCTACCCTCTGCCAGTGTCTTGATTCCTGCTGGGGAGACTAATCCTCAATTGAAAGGAAAGCCCTGGGCTTCTCTGTGGTTTATTTCCTCTGACTTTTTGATTCTTTAAAAAACCTTCCTGGTTTAAAGGTGTAATCTCACATTTAGATTGATACCTGCTTCTGAAAGATGTAAGAGAGAAAAAGATACCAGATATTCCCCCCCCCCCCTCTCTCTCTCTCTCTCTCTCTCTCTCTCTCTCTCTCTCTCTCTCTATATATATATATATATATATATATATATATATATATACACACACACACACACTCTTCATGTCCTCCAAGTTTCTCAGACTCTCATCCTGAAGTATTTACATACCATGTTTAGATGCACTGCGTTTCCCTAGTGATTAGTCTCAGTCCTGGACCATTTGTTATTTTAAGTGACACATGGTGGTATCTGAGAGCCCCTTCCAGAGCTGCAAAGCCTCCCCCAAAGTTATGTAGTTCATTTTCAACATTGTGTCTAGTAGGTTTCATTGTTGAGTATGTTCACCCTTTGTCCTACAGTTTCTGTGCTTCCCCTTGTTACCAGAAGTTACAGGCCAGCTCCAAAGTATCCCTGGATGTATCATTCTAGGCTAAAGATTTCCCAAGCAAGTACATTATATCATGGTTACCTTTTTTTTTTTTTTTTGCCAGTCCTGGGCTTGAGCTCAGGGCCTGAGCACTGTCCTTGGACTTTCTCAAGGCTAGAGCTCTACCACTTGAGCCTCAGCACCAATATTGGCTTTTTTTTTTCTATGTATGTGGGGTACCGAGGAATCGAACCCAGGTCTTCATGCATACTAGGCAAGCACTTTAACCACTAGGCCAAACTCCCGGCCCATGGTTACCATTTTCTATGGAAAATCCCTAAGTACAAAAAACTTTGTACTTGTATATTATCTCCCTGATTTGTATGTTGTTTCCCTGGGAAAAATATACCCTAAGTGGTGAACATGGCAACTTGCTCTCCTACATCTCTGATATTAGCTCTTCTCTCTGATGTGATGTCTATTCTCTCTAGGCAGCTTATTTGTGAAAAACATCCGATAAGCAAGGCAGAACTGTATAGAACTATTGTTCTTAATGCCAACAAGAATGTTTCTACTCCTTGTGAATTTGTGACATGTCATGTCATTATTATCCCTTTTCTGTTGGTTAGTTATGGTTATTTTCTTCCTAAAAGGATATCCCAACAGCATGGAATCCTTGACTTTGACTAACAGATAAAAATTAGCACATTCCCTCACTGTGTTCTATCTTTGTGTTATAATTTATATTGCATGCAGAACAGGATACTTTATGCTACCTAGTTTCTCAAGGCAATGTCAGCTCTGTTGAAAAGAGCAATGTTAGTTGTGAATGTCAGTATTCTTTTAAGATTTGTTTGTTAAGGAGGAACTGGCTTATATTTTTATATCCTTGTTAGGTTATGTAAGATCTTAAATTTCAAGACATTTTCCTAATTGGAAAGCCAAGTTATATTATATAAAGCTACTGACTTAGTGCAAGTTCCTAATCACAGGTATTCCAGTTGTCCCTGAGAAGTGGATCATTTTTATTCTTTAAAAAAAATATTGCAAAGGTCATATACAGAGGGAGTACAGTTATATAAGTCAGGAAAATGAATACATTTCATTTTGAACAATGTTGCCTCCCTCCTTCATTCTTTCCCAGACTTCCCTCCCTCCAAGTTACATAGTTCATTTCTAACATTATGTCTAGTGGGCTTCATTGTTGAATTGGTTCACCCTTTGTCCCATCATTTCCTCTTCTTCTCTGTAAATCAGATAAACTTATATACCAAAGGGTATAGCAATCAAAAACAGCAACAGACAGAATTAACCAAATAAAAAAGGAACCCTCCAATTCTTGGAGCTCATTTCAGTAAGCATCATTTTATATGATCATATGCACATAGTGATTGAGCCCTTGAGATCCTCTCCTAAAAATATCCTCCTTTGTTTTACTATTTTAATGGCATTATATCAAACTGGAGATGTGCATGGCAAACGATATAGCTAGCAAAATAAATACAAAGCCCCCTGAATGAAAAAAAGATCTTCACTAGCTATACATCAGACAAGGGATCATATCTAAAATATACATCTTTATTCTTGAATATTCCTTATATGTGGGTTTGGCCTAAAGACAAAATTCCTGTTGGGTAAGGTTTTGGTAACCTCACATCCATTACATGTCATGTATTTTGTATGCACTTACTATTTTTTAAAAAAAAAAAGTTTTTTACACAATTCTGGACCTCCTGTAAATCTATTCCTTTTTTAATTTTATTTATTTATTTGTTTATTTTTGCCAATCCTGGGCTTGAGCTCAGGGCCTGAGCACTGTCCCTGCATTTTTCTCAAGGATAGAGCTCTACCAATTGAGCCTCAGCACCATTTCTGGCTTTTTTTCTATGTATGTGGTACCAAGGAATTGAACCCTGGTCTTCGTGCATGCTAGGCAAGCACTCTACCTCTAGGCCAAACTCCGGGCCCCTGTAAATCTATTCTTTTACTTGGCTTGAAGCCCCAGAGAGTGAAGATACAAGATAAATTCTTGAGAATTATTTACTAATATTAATCTTACTCTTAAGAAACAGGAAAAAATTTGGAATAGAAGGGTCCTATAACTCAAAGCTTTATCAAATAGTAATACAACTGAAATCACCCAACTGAAAAGAAACAGTAGTGAATTTAAGCATACCTTTATATATATGTAAATTCCTAGTAGTACTTGTTGAATTGTGTCAGATAAGCCATAATGCTGATCTTGAAACAGTGTATTCATAAGGAGGTCACTTAAGCAGGAGGTGAAGAAGTGACCCCAGGAATCCTTGAACACATACTTGGGTTCATTTTACTATCAGCTTGGTACCATGGGTAATGGGCACCAGGAAGGCTTTGTGTGAAAACAGCAGTTTAGAAACTTAGTAAAAAGGCAACTTAGGAAAAGGGCAACTTAGGAAAAGGGATTGGTACAGATAGATTGAATACAATTCCCTTCTCAGAGTGATTTTTTATTTTCTTCCTAAATTAGATAGCTACTTTGTTTTCCTCTAATCTTACCAATGCTGTACAATTTTTGCTACTTGAATTGCTTTATTTTTGTATTTAGGTTGGAAGTAATTCCCAAGTACCTTTTTTAAATAACTTTTTCCCGTGTGACTTTTGCAGTAATTTTAATGTTGTTTTCTTGAATCAGTTTTCCCAAAATAGATTGTGCCTTGCCTTTTGTGAATTGTAGCCATTCTGTGATTTTATTAGAATAGATGACACAGTGAAATATTTTATTCATTCTTCAACCAGGTTGTTACATCAAAACATAGGTGACCTCATTTGAAATGACTTTGGAGAATTTCCCTTTGTTCTTGTGTATTAGATAAAGATAAATCTTAAAAATTCTGAAAAAAATTAGAATAATTTTTTTAAGTGATAGCAAACTTTCAGACTAACCATCAAAATCCATTTGTTCCTACTTCTTTATCCTCCTGTTACTTCCTACCCTCAGGGGTTAAAGTCATATTTTTTAAACTGTTTTTGTTCACTTGTTTTCTTTAATATCTGTCACATGTATTTGACAGACACATTTCTGGAACATACTGGAGGCCCTCATGCAGAGCCTGCTGAACATTAAAGGCATGTTTCTTTCTTCAAAGAAGTCAAATTAATAATTGTCCTAAGAGAAACAGGAAACACGTAGGACTTGACAAGCTAGCTGAGGGACTAAGACAGTGCCTCCCTCCAGCTGGAAGCGGCACTGATTTGACTGACCTGTTCTCACACAATTGAAAAATCATCTTTGAATGGCAGCCTGCCACAAAAAGGGATTTGGTGGCATGGCTACCTAAGCAGAATAGCATTTGGGAGGCAAATAAACCAGAGTTGACAAATTAGAATATAACTGTGGCAGAGCAGATATAAATTTTCCTCATTTGTGGAAATGGAAATAGGTTTAGTAAGAGCATAAAAATGAGATGGATATAAAACCAACCATTCTGAAAAAAAAACATTCTGTTTATCTGTTAAGGAAAGTCATGAAACTGGTCTTACAGATGGGTGGGAAAAAAGTAAAACATGGCTTTCACTGTGACTAGTAAATGAGAGAAAGGTATCAGGAATCATAGATCTGAATTTCCCACATATTGGTACTTAAGCAAATTTATAATTAAATTGTAGTATTTACATGCCTGCTCCATTTCATCTCCCACTACCATATTCCAGTATTTCAGAGGTTGATCAGTTGACTGTAAACCAAAGCAAATGCTAAGCATCAGAATGACAAAGGGTTATATGATCTAGAAACCATTATTTTACCTGGCTTTGAAGTTTTGTTCACTTTTTAAAAATTTGTATAGTAGGAAGTGATGTTGTGGCTCAAAGTGGTAGAGTGCCATTTTTTTATTTTTTTATTTTTATTTTAAATTTTTATTGTAATGTATAGAGGGGTTACAGTTATAGTCACTTTTTTTTTGGTCAGTTCTGGGACTTGAACTCAGGGCCTGGGCACTGTCCTTGGACACTTTTTGCTCAAAGCTAGCTCTCTGCCACTTGAGCCAGAGTGCCACTTGGAGCTTTTTCTGTGTATATGATACTTAGGAATCGAACTCAGGGCTTGATGCATGCTAGGAAAGCACTCAAGCACTCTACCAGTAGGCCATGCTCTGGTCCTAAGCACCATCTTGGAGCAAAAGAGTTCAGGGCACACAGGCCTCAAGTTCAATTCCTACTATTGGCCAAAAAATAAAAATTGTATAGTATGCATAAGTAATGAAAGAAGTATTCTTTCCTGCTTTAGGATTGTAATTATTGTTAGTATAGTAAATAATGTGTAGCAAATGAATGATAAAAATTAAGCGCATGTAACATGGTATCTAAGATTACCATCACTTGATATTGGCTAATTATATAAATAATTATCCCTGGAGTTTTAATGATAACAAGAATTGGGTTGAGAAAATACTAATTCTCAGGAAGACCCAAAATGCCTGTTCCTTCTGTCATTTAATGAAATATATATATATAAACCACTATAGATACTTTGCTAGCTACTGAAGGTGATGTGACTTTTTAAAAGTTTGTGATTTATTCCTATCTTTTTCTGGAATTACTAGAAGGGTGGTTTGGAGGAATAAAACCCTTACTATTCTTAATTATTTACTAGAAATTAGTACTTTGACCTGGTATTTGAACCATAATTTGCTTATGATCTGCCACTGAGCTTCAATACCTAATCCTTCATTTTCTCTCCCCCTCTCTCTCTTTTTTCCCATACTTGATCATAAAACAACTACTATCAATTCTTTAAATGTAGTTCTTCAAACCTAATGTACTTCGAAGTTGTCTGCTCAGAAGGTTAAACGTGTTGGAACACACCTGTAATTTCAGCAGTATATAAGGGGATTATGAGTTCAAGAAATCATATAGAACCCACCAGGGTGATATTGTAAGATCTTGCCTCAAAGGAAAAAGAAACAACAAAAAAAAAGTGTTTTAAAGTTTAAAATCTACTCTAGCTTCAGTCTACCATTTGATTTTCACGGCTGAATTCTCTACTGACTATATTATTCTTAGAACTTTGATAAGCATGTCTAGTCATTAAAGTAGGACTATGTTTCAATGGTAATATTATTCTTCTCCTGAGACTGACCAGTGACCAGTAAACACCATCATAACTGTATATCAACAATGCTATATTTTATTTTTTTGAGAAGTCTACAATACGAGTATTCTTTAAATGTAAAACATAAATTGACTTGAACTAACTAAAAAAGATATTTGCTTCTATTTTTTTAATCCCATTACTCGATAAATATGTAAAATAATTTAAATGTCTACATTTGATACTGTAAATCTTTTGTGCATTATTTGCTGAAAATTGAATTGAACTTACAGTGTTTTATACTCATGTAATTTCTGAGAAATTCATAGTGTGATTATTTCTGACTAGATTGAAAGCTTACATTTGTATTACGATATAAATTAGTTCTAAATTCTGTTTTATTCAGTTCTGTTGTTCTCATCAGACAATTTATCACATGAGTGTATGTGAAATTCCTTTGTTTATTAAATTTCAGATTATGTACTTTAAGCCAGAGCAAGACTCAAAACATTTTTCCATAAGTATAGCTTCAGGTAAACAAGCAATTTTAGTCCTGAAAATAGCTTCTGCTTCTGTCAACACGTTTATTTTTTCTCTGAGATAAAAAGTTCAGTTTTCTGATATTTGTAGCAAGATAAAGTCAGTAAACAAGATTAATATAGTGTGGAAAAGGTTGTCAGCAGCCCTGGCAAAGGAAATAAGTTGCCTGTACATAGAACATACTGTAAACTGAATAAAAGTGTCAGGTCCACCATGAGATAATGTGATCATGAACCTCTAACAAAGCATGACATAGGCACAGTCGACTTTTCTCATAGCCCCACTGTAGAAAATGGATTACTGCATTCCTGGGATGCCCACTGGAGTAGCATGAAAACCACATTCTGAGGCGAATGCTGGATGTGGTCTAGAGTTAAGCCACATTTACCTAGGCTGTTCCAGCCAACCGTTATCAATGTCATTGTCCGTGCATTTGCAATATTTACATTTCTTGGAATACCTGAGTGTATGCTGGCATCTATGTTACCCATGAAATACAAGAAGAAATAAGATTCTTAAAAATGTTACTTTTAGAAATATATTACTGCCTTATCCTTCATTTTTATTCTCTTCTATTTAAATGGTATTTCCTAAGTAGCTGTGGCTGTTATGAAAGAGCTTATCTTAAAGTTTTACTGTAGCTTCATGCCTTCCATTTGTGATGGTAGATTCATTTGTGCTTGGTGCTTTTTTTAGTTCACTTTGAAACTTTCTGTTCTCTTTAAAAATGAGTGTAGCTTATATCAAGGAATTATTTGAATTTTTGTGTTGGATTTCTAATTTTGTTTAAAAATTATATTGTATGTTATACCCATAAGTACACTTATTTTTCATTCAGTGTAAATATATAGCTTGTGACTCTGGAAAAACTATAATATAACAATGCTTTATTGACCAAAATTATTGTGTGCATTTGAAGTTTTTCATTATAAGATACATTACTTATTTTTAGGAATTAACTACAAATACAGTGGCCCATAGGAGTATCCACTGCTCTATCAAGCCCTTTTCAGCATCAAATTAAATACAGGTGCAGGACAATATTTGCAAATGAATCACTTATCTGTTTCTTAAGAATAATGTTTACACTATTGTAAAGATACTTTTCAAACAGCCTTTAAGTCCTGGCATCAGGACATTTTTACCATGAATTAGATGATTCTTTTGGTCTATGCTGTTTTTGTCTTGGATTGGAGGATGAATGTGAATGGTGTTGGTTCCATCAATTGCATCCCTATCATCTGTCTTTCTGCAAATCAATCTTTGACTTAAAAAAAAATATATATATATATGTGTGTGTGTATATATATGTCTCCACAGGTTCCCAGTCCTGGTCCAGTCAGTAACAAGAGGATGGTTCACTTTTCCCCAGATTCTCATCATGAGTGAGTGCTCATGGTATTTGTACAATTTTGTTCAGTTATTTTATCTGTTATTTTATCTGTTTCTTTAGAAAGAGTGGCAGCTATTGCTAATAAAGATGGTTTAGTCTTTACCTATCTTTTAAAAAAATCAATGGAATACACTAATGGTACTAGTGCAAGCGCAGTTAAACATGAATCCATGCCCAAACTTTAAGTGAAGAAGTTTAAGTATTTTATGTTTGTGATGAATTTGAAATACAAGCATTATGTGATATATATGTACAAATATTCATGACATTGTTCAGCATTAAGCACTTCTAGTCAACCATCTTTGTCACCTGCACTTCCTATCCCCCTTACTATTATTTGATTGTTTTTCTAAAAAAGTTTGCTTATTAGATTATACTGGATGCAATTAACAGAAGATATAACTAACAGTACCTTAGAATAGAACGTGTATATGTGTGTGTTGTTTAACAAAAGAAGATGTACACTTAGTGTACAGGTTAGGCAGATAGAGATAATTTTAGTTGTGTGCTTCCCCATACTCTAGCTGTACTAACTGGGCTCTTGCAGTTTTTTGCCCTTCTCTCAGTCTGCTCTCTAGTCTGATACATTTCCAGCATCTCATAGTAGAAAAATCAAGGTATGCTTGCCCTTGGAATATGCAGTTGATTTCCCAAGGAATCATGTTCACCAGTAGTTTCAGGCAAGTCAGAATCCTGACTCTTTGCTTCTGCCTATAAACTTGTTTCCTGAAACTCATCAGCTTTTTAAATTTTCCCCACAATTACCTCTCTGCCTTATTAGGAAAGAAAAAAAAAGAATCCTCATCTCCACCCATCCTAATCATACTTTGACATTTGACATCTCACCATGGTATTGTGTCCTTTTTGAAGGACAGAATTAGTTGACTATATTATAAAGCACTTTGCAAATCAGACACACAGTTACTAATTTTTTTTTTTTAGTAGTAGATGAATAACCGGACTTCTTAATCTAGAGAGGCTGTATGATATTTGGTATAAAACTCACAGTTCACATAGCAAAGTGGCTTTTATTTCCATTTATTCTTTTTATGTTAATTTATCAATTTGTGTGAAAAGGGTTTCTGAACTCTGAAATGTACAGAAATTAAATGTAGATGCTAGGAACAACTTTAGTCACTGAACATATGAACTGATTTGGCTAAAAGGTCATTCATGATGTCCTTGATGTGATCCTTACTACCACAATTTTTCTAAAATCCTATAGTTATGAAAATGTAATTTTTAAAATAAAATAACCCTTAATTTTATACTATTTAAGATACTATCTAGTAATTATTTCCTTGGAAGACATAAAGTCCAATCATTAATATATGTTATTTTAGTAGGAAATATTTAGCACAGATAAAGCAGATAGTCATTAATTTTACTAGAGAACCACATAAAAAGTGACAAGAGTCTTCATTCAGCTAGAACAGGGAAGTTACTATCTTTTCTAAGTAAAAATTAAGTTCCGAATTTTTTATTGTATTTTATTGTTGGGATATTGTATAGAGGGGTTACAGTTATATTCGTCAGGTATTGGGTACATTATTTCTCAAATCTTGATACCCCTTCTCATGTTTTTGTCCTCCTTTTCCTCCCTTTTTCCCCTCCAGATCATATTATTGTCCCTCTTCCCTTCCCTATTTAAAATAAGCAAATAAACAGATATATAATACACCAGGTAACAAAGTCAGATGCAGTAGCCACATGAGATTAACCATAAGTAGAGAAAAAAAAAAAAAGAAAGAACCGGTACTAATAAATAGTACATTAAGAACAACAATCACAAAGTTAGACCTCTTGTTTCCATATCCTAGAATTCATTTCGTTTAGTCTGTTCCTGTATTTTCCAAAATTTGTATTGAATTCTGTTACCTTTTTAAAACATATAGATGTGAAGATGTGTAAAAACATAAGACTAACTCATAGAAACTATGTGTAAGGTAAAATAGGCTTGTTTTGATAACTCAGCCCTCCTTTTTGTGCTTTTTAAATGGTTCCACAATTGTTTTCTCTGCCACCTTTCTCAACCGTTTATAATTCTAAATCAAGATAAATATGATCTATTACTTGATTTTTGATTAACCTTTATAGTTTGCTTTTATTTCATATATAAAAGATTTTTTTTTGCATAGAGAATTATATGTAGGATAGAGTGAAAAAGTTGAACCCCTACCAGTGGCATTCAGGGAAAAAGTTATTTTGGAAATGAGTAAATAAGTGTGAATCTGATCTTTACAAGTGTCAGGTATTTAGATGATTGAAATGCTTCAAGTGAAGTTTTGTGTTTTGTTTGGTTACAATAAAAGGTATTAAAATGTGATTTTTGTATAGACAAAAAAAGAATTATATGTAAATCAAACTTACTTTAAATGCACATCAGTGACTTATTACAACCCTAGGATGAATTCTTTTATAACGCAAATATTCACCCCTTATTTTATCTTGTATAAATATCAAGTTGGCTTAAAGCAAAATTTGCCTGGATTAAATGTTATGTTCATTGGGATACATTTATACATTGAAATCTAGCACCTATTGTTTGTTTCATAGGGGGATCAGCTTTTACTCTAGATTGAACTGTTAGACAGACAGCCTTGATCAATGTCACCTTTAATTTTCTGGGATTCCTTTGGTTTTAGCTCACACATGTTCTAATTTTTATCTATAGAATAAACATAAAAACAGTCCCTTCTCATTCAGAGTACTTCTAAAGTATTTATGTAACATACAGAAAGATTATTAAATTGCATATGATGCATTTAAATACCACTTAATCTCATTCATTGGAATGGGAGAAGTTGCTGCAGTTTTTAATCTTTTTTATGAAAGACTTTTTAAACTGAAGTGTGCAGTTTATTTTTAAGAGTATTTTTCTTCAAAACAAAAGATATAATCCATAATAAAATGGCAATGTATAATGAATAATCAACTAGCGCTTAATCCAGACACCATTTTGTAATATCAGGAAGTCTCCATTCTCACATTGTCTATGGAATCTGCCCTGCCAGGGAGCACCGCCATCTATGAGCTTGAGAATTGTTTCAGGGATGCAAAGACATGTAGAAGGGCATAGAGTCGGAGCCATTTAGAGCCATTTATTCTAATTTTTATTGCCGCAGAGAAGTTGGGGGAAGGTGGGGGGATACCAGGAAATGTGCCTTTCCGGTGTAAAATCCATGCCTTGTTATAGTGGTAGAAGGAAGCAAATACCAAAACTAGAACATGAACATAATCTCCTAAAGGTTTTATGAGAATAGGATATAGTATATCCCTTATAAAGATGCTTACTAAAGATAGTTAGTATTATTCTAGGAGAAAAATTAATAACACCAACAATAATAACAATGTTGTTTTCTAAAATAGTGGTCCATTTGTTTGTTTTTTTTTTGTTTTTAGTTTTGTGTATTGTGTGGGTCATGGGGCTTGAACTTGGCTGGGCGCTGTCCTGGAGCTCTTCAGCTCAAGGCTACCATCCTACCCTTGAGCCAAGCCCTATTTCCTGCTTTCTAGATGTTAATGGAGATAAACGTCTCAGGTCCTTTTGTGCCCGGGCTGGCTTTGAACCTTGATTTTCAGATCTCAGCCTCCTGAATAACTAGGATTACAGGCGTGAGCCACTGTGCCCGGCAGCCATTTGTTTTTATACAGAATGCTTCCAGTGAAGTCAGTAACCCCTAATGGAAGGCTAGTGCCAGGACTGAATTCAGAGCCCCAGGGGCAGCTGTAGCAGTATGCAGGGGTCTGGGCAGAAAGAGATGGGATGCCTTTGATCGTTCAGTGACATCTGTATTTTTTATTTGTGAACTTATTCTCAGCCAGATTCCTGGCTCTGTAACTAAAAGGAAGTGAATCTGAGGTACATTTGACTACTGGTGTAGATTTTTAATCCAGGGCTTTTTGCACTGTTTCTAGGAGCAAAACTTCACAAGAGAATAATCTGGTAGTTTTAGGTGTTTGGGGTTTTTTGGGGTTTTTTGTTGTTGTTGTTTTTGTTGTTTTTGAGGCCAGTAATCAAAAGGTCGTAATTTGTTGTAATGATGCTATAATTAAGTTGTGGTAAATGATAGCATTTGTAGGTTTTTATAACCAGAATTGATTCATAAAATGAATACAGTTCCAGCAGTTTATGTTAACATAATTAAATGGAAATGTAATTCTAACTCAGTTTGCTTATTAAATTGAAAATTACTGGGTTAAAGCACTCTTACATTTCTGTGAAAATTGGTGTAAGTCTAGAATTACATGAAATATCCATTAAAATAAAGCATATTTAAAGCTGCATTGCTAGTGGCAAATCAGTCTGGTGAGCATATTCAAATTGGAGAGCAAGTACTTTTCAGCCACTAACATTTCTTCTCTTTCCTCCACAGCCATTGGTTTAGCCCTGGGGCTAGGACAGAGCATGGCCAGGTAAGGAATATTCTCATCCAAAGAGCAGTCAGTCTCTTTCAAATATTTATCTATTTCCCTTTAGGGTAGTAGGTCAGCTTTATGAGAAAAAGGCTATAAATAAATCCCCAGCTTATTTTTAAAGGAGTTAATGGTATCAGGACTTCACACACTGACAAATAAATTGTCTCAACACTAGAGTTTTCCCAAACTACTGCATTCCTGAGTCACACGACTGACTTCATGGAAAGGCTTAGAAATTTCACTACACTGAATTGAGGGAGGGAAGTGCTTTGGAAAGAAATTTTTATTAAATATAAGATCAATGTATGAACATTTTATGTACATGTAGAATTTGGCAATCATTTCTTCTTCATTTATGTTCTATCTGTAAATGAATTATTTAAATCTCTTCTTGGTGTCCATGACAATACAATCATTTGTTGGTTTCTCAAGAACTTGACATTCATTTAAGTTGTCTTTACATATAGAATAAGTCATCTTAGTCCCTTTGTCTTTTGAATGTATTACTTCTCTCTGTGTACCATGCTAATGCAACTTAGGGCTTATATTATGAGAAGCTTTAATGCATATACATTTTAGGCTTTGAATTTTTGCATGGATATTTTGTTCATTATATATGATGAGTTATTTTTTTATTGGATGATACATAATAAGGTACACTTTTAAAATACATGGAAGTGATAAACCCCAAATCCATGAAGACAGTTTGAGAGGTAGAAAGGGAAAGTAGGTAATAAAGATAAGCTTATGTTTAGAAATGGTAATCGCTTACCCTACTCTTATTGCCAATCTGTAGTATCTTCATAGTTGGATTCAACAACCATAGTTCCCTTGATTTACAAAAGGAAGGGTCATGTGTGTCATTATAATCTGTACTATATTTCTTTTGTCTTATTTATTCCATAAAACTTAAGAGCTTAATAAAAGAAAAATGTGTTGGGAATTCAAATTCATTTGTGGTGATTTTTGTTATCTAACCATTTTCCATGAGTGATTTTCCCTTTTAAATATACTTCTTATATCAATATAAAATATATTCCTGCTATTCCTATAAGCTTGGAAACTGCACTGTGATGTGATTATCTTGTTATCTAGAATGCAAAAATTATATATCCCGGGGCCAGGAGTTTGGCCTAGTGGTAGAGTGCTTGCCTATTATGCACAAAGACCCAGGTTCGATTCCTCGGTACCTGGGCTGAGGCTCAAGTAGTAGAGCTCTAGTTTTGAGAAAGTCCAAGGACAGTGCTCAGGCCCTGAGCTCAAGCCCAGGACTGGCAAAAAAAAAAAAAAATATATATATATATATATATATATATATATCCCTCGACATAGAATGCTTCTTCTACCTATATTATATATCCTAGCATAAAAGAGATACTTTATCCCAAAGTGTAATCTTTTTAAATCTCATTGTTACCCTGTAATACTTTTTTTACCTTTCAAACTGATGTTATAAAGTTAGGGTTTATTGTACAATTGGAACTTTGACTTCTACTCAAACTTACGCTGTTATAAAAAATTAATTAATAGCTAAGACTGCTGTATAGATTAGTGTTAGAGTATGTACCCAACATGTGCAAATCCCTGGGTTCAACCCCCAACAGACCCAAATCATACTTTTAGTTAAACTTTGTTGCAACAGTTCAGATTATTATCTTGACTAGTGAGATTATCCATTAAGAAATATAGGTATTTCTTTCATTCTGTGGTATTATATTGTATAAAATAGGCTCAAACACTTAATCATTCACTCCTGGACAATACTCTTTGGAAAAAGACAGAATGAGTTTCTTTTCCAACTCCAATCACTTCTTCATCAACCAATCAATATATATCCCTGATATTCATGTTTGTTTCTATTTCAGGAGACCTTATTTTATATATAGGTCATTGGCTTATGAATACTGAACTCATAGCCAGTAGCCCGGTAACTCATGCCGAAGTAAGACTTAAATAATGCACTCACATTTTTTCCTGTAAACTCGAGTTTATGTACCTGGCCGAAATTTAAACCCTGTGCATTTGAACCAATGAAATTACCCCCAGAAAACAAATCACAAAGAAACATAATGCTCAAGAGAAGACAGAATTTCCCACCTGTTCACAGTGGAGAAGCTGAAATGAGAAGACTGAGTACCACACAGTTGTGGACCTTCACTCCAGCTCTCCTCACTTTAGTGAATACAGAGTTTACCCTTCCATGCATGTCTGTGGATTACTACAAAAGCAATGGAAGAGTGGCTGGTGGATTTATTCATTGACTAGATGTTAATAAGTAGATGAAAGAGCAATTGGAGAATCTGTGTAATTAGGGTCAACTGTACATATAAGTACACATTATTTATGTGTTGCGGGCTAATCATATGTTATTTCAACTGAAAACTAACTTTATCATAGCAAACTATTAGAAACCTAGGTACAAGTGGTGAGACTCAAAATCAAAGAAAATTGTAAAAATCTCACAAAATATTGTTGAATGAATGACTTTTACCATGCACAATCACATTATTTTCCTCACGTTAACTTCTCAAAATAAAACAATAATTTTAGCCTCATTTCTTTTAAAAATCAATCCTCACTTCTTCCCCTCCAAATTGTAATTTTTGATTCTTGCTAATCTTTGATGCTTAATCCTATTCCCATTTCCATTCATCATTAAGATCATACATTTCATTACACATTAACTACCTTACCTGTCAGCCATTGTCCATTAGGTACTCTCTATTTTAACGAATAGAGCTGTGTTTGAAAACCAACGTATCTTTTCCCATAACATGGTCCTAGAAGCAGTACTTATAATATGTTGGTAAGAAAGCCATGGAAGGAATTATAAAAGAGATATGTCAGATTAAGTCACAGGAGGAAGGAGGGAGAAGCAACTACATGAATCACATATATGTATGCATAGATGTGCACATGTTTATTTAATTTCTGAGGCTTTCTCCCTGTATATTATTACAGTTCTGTATTTTTGGCTGAGTTTTACATGTGCTGGATAAGTCATAAATCAGAGATGAGATGAGCATGAAGAGACTTGAAATATTTTGCAGATAACTGAGGAGTTATCTGAAAGGGAATCCATTTGAAACACTCTTGAGCTTGAGTGCTTGCTTGGTGAGGAGAGGAATCCTGCTCTTTTGTCTCTTGCTGTTGAGACTTTGGATAATCTTGTGAAAGGATCATAAAAAGCCACAGAAACTCTTGGATCCCTTTCTGGAATAATAAAAACTAGTGTCCATAAAGAACACATCTTCCTGGTTTAGTTTAGCAAGTTTAAAAGTTGTATGCCTAGGTTAATGCATTTGTGCATTTTAATGTAATTCTTACACACGTCATTTTTAATATACACCTGCAGGTCACTAATAAGGGAATTGTACCTCCGTTTGACCTAAGTCCAGCAATCTGAAAGTTGGAAGGTAAGAAGCACTGTGCACCATATTCAGAAATTCTGTTTTTAATCAGACATGACATTATTGAGTCAGAACCCTAAAAGGAACCTCACTTGTGACACTGATAGGAATTCATTGAATAGAAAAGCTACCAATGATAAGAAGGAAGAATTTCTCAAGATATGATAAGCTGCTCTTGCTATTGGAACAGGATCAAGGATTCATGTTTCTTTTACTGGGAAGTCTTAACTTGATTTTTTTAAAAAGAAAATATGTCAGGAATCTCTTAAATATAAGTACTTTTTTCTGTAGTATCCTACATTTTTTCAACGTTGCTCTTTATATAATCTGCATTCATATATCAACTTATTAGATTTATATCCCTGAGATCTGAGTCTATAGCTTTATATCAGGTACATCTTAAAGTTTCACAGGATTTAGAACCAGTGACTCACCCCTGTGATCCTAGCTACTCAGGATACTCAGCATGGGTTTGGGAAGGAAAGTCCATGAGATTGTCAACCAATGAGCCACCAGAATCCCAGAAGTGTATCTGTGGATCCAGTGTCCGAGCTCCACCTTTAGTGAAAAAGCTAAGAGACAGTGCCTAGTCCCTGAATTCAAGCTCCTGTACTGGCACAAACATTTTTCCAAAGATACACCCAATTTGGAATTTCATTGCTAAAGTAAGATAATTTAGGGATAGCTTTTTACATAGATATATTCCTTTATTGCAGTAACAGTGCTGGTTTTATATGGTGGCCAGAGAAATCAATTTAAGGAAAAAAATACCTATAATATGAAAAAACACAGCATTGAAGTTCAGAAAAATGTGCTATCTCATTTAGATTTAATCAGATGGTGTCTCTCTGAGAGTTATCTAAATCTCCTAGGTCAAGCCTAATGTTTATTTTCATCATTAGAGTTGCACTTTCTGAACTAGACCGAAGAATACTTTTTTTTTTTTTATTTCAGGACACTATTCGTAGCATTTTGAGATCTTTGAACTGTTTTAACCCAAACCTTAGAAAAACTGTTAAGGTATTTTTTATCTTCAAAATTCAAAATTAATTACATAAGATTACTTATAACAAAGATAGAGATCTCCCTTCTAGCAATCTGTGTCACAAGTGTTGGTTTGTATGTCTCTCTGTATATTTTTTTAAGGCAACCTAGGTTTGGAAATTCCAAAGTATTTTTATTTTTTAAATAACTTAGTGTTCATAATATTGTTTCTAAATTGAAATACTTTCAGATTAATGGACTTAAGATAAATGGACTTGAAATACAGAAAAGTAACCGCCATTTTTTATATACTTTATTATTTTGTAATGGCTGCTATTTTCTCATGGAACATGGCTGCAATTATATATCATATAACATCATACTCCCTATTTTATTACATCACTTATACATTCAGTCATTCATTCAACAAATATTTATTGAGTACTAAAAATTGTTCAGACATAGTTCTGAATTCTGGAGTTGCAGACAAGTTGAGTAATCAAAGCTAAGGGCCAGTCATGAGCAAGTGCATGCAACATACCCCACATTGAAAGTTCAGTATGGCTGGGATTATATGTCATTTATAGGTATGGAGGTTAGGTCAGTGACACATGGGTGAATAATGAATTATGAACTTACAGATACAATCATATAGAAAAGATGATGAAAGGCTTGCCCAAGATAAAATCAGGTAGCTTGAGAAAGTTCATTGGTTACAATATAAAGAATGGATTAGCCAGACACAAGGTTAGAGACAAGGAAGGTGGTATATGCGATAAAAAAAAGATGGTCTAGACTAGATGGTGGTGGCAGTTGGGATGGAAAGCAAGTAAAAACTGAAGATATATGTATTAGTTATGACATTCTTTCTACCAGTGTTCTTAACGACCTAATGTCTGTTCTTGTTGACAAACTGGTTCTAAATGAAGTTATTGAACAGTGGACAGCAGTTATCCTTCATGTAAAGTCATTGAAGCTAGTCAGACTATACCAACTGACAACCAGGCAAATTAATTTTAATCATAATCATAATTGTAACATGGATACCATATTCTCAGCATTTCCTATAAGTTCCAGTCTTATAGCACTAAGCATTTTACATTGCTTATCTTACTTAATACTCACAGCAGCCTTACCAGTCAATATTATTTTATCTCTATTTTACAGGTAGAAACTAGAGCTGAGAAAGGTTAACTATTTTACCTAAGGTCACACACTAAACCTACTGTAAAAAGCTATTATTGAAGCCTAGTGACTTGTTACTGGCAGAGCTGGGATTAGAACCCAGCTCTGTCTTGCATTATTTTAAAGCTTCTGTTTTTACAGAGATAATTTCTCATAATTCAGTTCATTTTTTAGCCCAGTCTCTATATAAATCTGTATGCATAAGATAAGCTGCAGTTTGAGTGAACACAGTGGAGTATTGTCTACTTGGTTTTTTTCTTTATTTCCAGTTAGGCCAAAACAAGTTTGAAGGGAGGTGGATGGGATCCCATTTTTATGAGGCAGTCAAACAAACATTTTTTCTAATTATGTATTTCCAAGCCAGTAATTTCATTGAAATGCAATGTTTTAAGTGCACTCCTTTACTACAGTAGGCCGTTAATTGTCCACAAAATAGTATTAGCTCTTTCATATCAGCCCAAGTAACAGACTGAAACTTCATACTTAATGAATGTAGTCCTAGAGGTCATTACTTCCTCCAGGGCTACTCCAGGGACCAGAAACAGATGTAAGTTCTAGACTTCTAGCTCCAGGGTTATGTACTATGTCAGTTTACTGTATTGATGGGATTGCCAACTTCTGACACTTTGCCACAGTAACAGTGTCATCTTCAGAAAAGATGTAATAGTCTTTACTCTCAGAGAAAGTAGTAAAAGTAAAGGTAATAGAAGACAAGAAATTAGTATCTCTGACAATATATTCCACAATGAAAAATTGTTTTTGTTTCTGCAACATTGTCTGAACACTTCTACATACCATCAGCTCCTGAGAGATAACCGAGCCGAAAGAGGACACAAGAAAAACTGTTCTGTGAAAACCGCTAGCAGGTAAACCATTCAAAATCACAATTCATTCTCACCATTACATTGTGGGCCAGGTTTTTCCAGTACTAATGAGGTACGTTGTGAATTGTAGTTTGGGTTACTATCGGTTCTAACATGCCACTTTAAATATCTTATGTATTGTTTATCAGAATCTGTTTCAGGAGTGCTAATGATGAATACAAAAGATGCTATTTTATGTAGATTATTTAAAGCTAGTGAAAATTGCAGGATGAGTTTTTAGAAGAAAACATTACTATCTTCCATCATTTTAGAGCTTTTTTAAGATAAAGTCGAATTACCCTTTTCCTCCAAATTTAAATGTTACATGGATCTTATGAGTAATACATATATTGTATTGTAATAACATATGGAGAGAGAGAGAAAGGAATAGTCTTTTAAAAGTGTTTTTACGATTGTTTCTACGTTATGTTACTATCATTTCATCTTGCTTTGTTTTGTTTTGTTGCTCATCCAAATAAAAATCAAGTCTTCAAAATGTGAAGATACAAACTGGAAAATTCTTCACATTAAAAAAGGACCAAGTAAATATGCATTATTTTCACTGCTATGATTATGCATGTAAACATTATTCACCTCTGTGTGACTGTTGGACTTTGACAACATTGAGTTTTCATTTGCCCTCCACCCCGATACATTTATCCTAATTAACATTTCTCCCCTTTAGTACAACTCCTCCTTCTCTTGGTAGTTTTCTTCTGAAACCCACCTTTCCCATCTCTGTTCTGAACTTTGCCCTCATACCTGCTACACTTCTAATGTAAGTCCATAGCTCTTCCTTCTCATCCTGGTGTTGGGGCTGAGACATCTCTTTCCTGCGCCTCTCCACAAATTTCTTTTGAGCTTCTGAGAAGGAAAACAGGATTTGTCTGAAGATGTTTGTTTTTTTTTTTTTTTATCCTTGTTTCACATTGACTGATTTAGCTGAAAACTGAGTTTTAGTTTGAAGTCATTTGGACTCAGGATTTTAATGTCACTATTACAGTGTCTTTAATCTTCAATACTTGTTCTATTATTTAACTGTTGGGGCATCTTATATAATCCTCTAATTTTTAATATATATTTAAATGTGTATATGTAAATTGTCTATCTCCAGAAATTTTAAATCTCCAGAAATATTCCAAGACAATTTATGTGTGCATTTTACCTTTTTCAATATTATAACCTAAATGTTCTTTTAAATATTGTTTAATACTTTTCACTTACAAGATATTTTCAGTGCGTAATTAAACAACAACTAGGGACAGAGAGCTGCATCCCAGCCAATGCCACCTTGTTTGTTTGTTTGTTTATTGGGTTGGTTGGTTGATTAGTTTAGATAGGGTCATACTGTAACCCAGACTGGCCTTAAACTCAAGGTCTCCCTGCCTCAGTTTTGCGAGTATTGACATTACGAGTATAGTACTGTGTCTTAATCTAAAAATTATTCTTGTTTTTTTGGACCCTCTTCTCATATATATTCTTTTTTGTGACTGCTGCGTAAATTTTATTTTCTTCATTCTATAAAACTACTAGGTCTGTTAGGCACTGGGCAATTTGAAGAAGGTAAGATAAATGTAAGGAATGACTCAAGTTTAATTTTTGTTAAGCTTTATTAAATACAAGATGAAAATTCTTCACCTTCCTTATTTATATGCATTACTCTCTATTCCTCTCTTGAAATCCATTTTGTTTCATAGTATTTTTAATATTATCTTGACTTTTCTTAACCCTTTTGGATGACTGCCTGCACTTTCCTTTTTCAACTTACAGAAAAACATAAAGGTTAGGGAAGAGAACTGTAATGCATTAAATCAATAAATTGTAGGATCATTTACTGCCACAATAGACCAAGCAAGTAAGAAAAGATAAATGCACATGTGGTCTGCTGTTAGTGACTCAAAGCTGAGATTTTAAAGTGTGCTACTATAACATGCTCTTAAAGAGGGCATTTCCCACACAGCTCTGAACAAAGAGAGGGCTATGCAGTTATGGCTGTAGTCTCTGGAATATAGAGGATTTCACCCACAGCTCCTTGGGGAAAATTTCCAGGATCTCTGTAGTAGGATTTATGATTTTAGGATGTGCTTGTTGCCCTCTCTTTTCATCTACTTAGGGTCAAAAGGTTTGATAACACTTGAGTACCGTGTACTTTCATTTTTTGATCTGTTACTGAGAAGGAAGAAATGCACTTTATTTTGTTGTCCTCTTGCTTACGTAATAGTTTAAAAAAAAAATCTCCTAAAGTGAAAAACACAATGATAATAGCAACAAAGCAAATAGAAACAAAGCAAATCCCAGCAGTTCACAAGCATGAATGTGGGCATACACATATAAGCACATACATTCTTGTCAGCCTTGCTCCATCAAGATAAAAAGAATATTCCTATTGACATAGAGAACACATATATTGTACCATATAATGGTACAATACTACAATACTCTGCATTTTGCTAAAGATGTTTTTATTTGATCTAATGATCCAAAGGTGTTCAAGGATTTCTTTTACTCTCCCCCATTCTGTCTCATTTGTTGTTTGGAAAAGGAGACTTAATTTACAACAGATACAAAATGATCCTTCATTTTGCAGGTTTGCCAAAAATAAATGAAACTATTAATTACTACATTTTGAACAGCTGTTAATAAATTGAAAGAGGATAACTGTTCATTAGAGTACTGCATAATGACATGGATCAGACTTGTTTAATGTTGCTTTTCCCAGAAATTAAGTAACAAAATTAAATATCAACAGAAGTAAATGATGCTTCATTTTAATTGTGTAAAAATTTCTAGTACTTTATGATTTTGTTTCCAGACTTAAAACTAACATTAGATTTCATGGTTATAAATAAATTTACTTAACCAATCTGGTAGAAAATGACCTCTTAAATTATTTTAACTCATTCTTATGTATGCATGAATGAGCTTATAGAAAAATATTCATATATTCCTTTTAACTAGAATGTATGTATTCCATGTGTTTAATTGGAATACATTAATTATATATATATTCTAATTAAAACATTCAAATAACTTCTAGGTACAGAGATACTTAGAATAATTGGAAACATAACACATATACAACATAAAATGGTTGTTAAGGGATTTAATTAATCCATTTTATACTGTATGACCGAATTATGATATTTTATAAAACCACACTGTCCTCAAATTGCCAGTTCTCAAGCCTCCTGTCCTTTTGGCATCCTGAAAATTCTTCCTTGCCAGGATCTTAAATTAATTACTACAGAGGATTATTTTAAGTTGTGATTATGCTAAATAAATTAGCAACCAGCCAATTTGAGTTTTGACATATTGCTTTCCAGTTTAACACACACACACACACACACACACACACCCCACATAGAAAGCAAAAGGAATTTTCTATGTGGGAATAAGTAATATATCCAGTGTGTGCCAAATACATTTTAAAAAGTCAGCTAGTTCTTAGTGCAACTGATTAGTTAGATCCCCTCTTTCTTTCACAGATGAATCAGGTATTTTAAATTGCTAGATATTTGCACAGCATCTCAACTCTGGGATACAGCTGAATTTGGCCTGTGGTCACACTGTCCCAGAGACCTCCCTAAAGTATGTGTAGTCTAAAGTTAATTTCTTTAAGGACAGGTGTCAGTTTCACAGTTAGCACTCCAAATTGGTCCTGTGATTGAATGGCTATGGACACGAAAGTAACCTTTTACTCCCAGAGATGCTCTCCTAGGAAGCGATTAAGGTCCACCTGCAGGGCCATAACAACAGCTTGTATCACTACTGCGGCTTCGTTATAACTTCATTACTGGGACATTTGGGGATTGGTTAATCCAGGGTGTGTGTGTGTGTGTGTGTGTGTGTGTGTGTGTGTATGTTTGAGTCTGTGTACCAGAATATTTCCTAAAACAATAAGCAGCCTAATTTATTAAGTAAATTACTGTAAAAGTTATTATTGAAATAAGTAAAATAATCCAGGGTGTGTGTGTTGGTGTGTGTGTATGTTTGAGTCTGTGTACCAGAATATTTCCTAAAACAATAAGCAGCCTAATTTATTAAGTAAATTACTGTAAAAGTTATTATTGAAATAAGTAAAATAATCCAGGGTGTGTGTGTTGGTGTGTGTGTATGTTTGAGTCTGTGTACCAGAATATTTCCTAAAACAAATAAGCAGCCTAATTTATTAAGTAACTTACTGTAAAACTTATTATTGAAATAAGTGAAATAATAAACAGCTGCTACTTGACAGTTTGTATCCTTTAATCCCAGAATAAATGTATAATTTGCCACATTGAAAATACTTTCAATTTTAAAATACTATTGAATATGTATAGAATGATACTGCATTAACTCTTAAATATTTAAAACTCTTAATACATATATAAATACACCTGAAGCTATATTAATATGCAAAATATTCAAATATTAAACATTTAACTATCATCCATTTAGCCAATATTCATTGCCTTTTTTTTTGCATTTTTTATTGTAATTAGTAAAAGGGTTACATGATATTTGCCAGATAGAAGGTGCATTAATTCACATACATTGATACCCTTTCACATGTCTTGGTACCCATTTGCCTTTTGATTATAGATCAACTTTAAAAAAGCAAGATAGTGTCCCAGAGAGTTAGAATTTTCTTTAAACTATCAATCATTTTACAACCAATACTTTTCCTTTTACCTTTCCTCTTTATAAGTAAATAATTTTCCTCACTCCTCCTTAGTGATTTTGTTTGTATACCAAGGTATTGTTGGGAATTTACCTTTGTTTAGTTCATAAACTTCTGATCAATTCTAACTCATGCCCAATTATATTACACTGAATTAACATAATTCAACAGATGTTGATATTTAAATGTTTTCTGGCATTCAAATTTTGGACAGCTGTCTTAGAGCTTAGGGAAAAGGCAAACATTTAGAGTTAAATGCTGAACATATGCTTAAATTACTAATTAGGAAGGTGGAATAAAAACTATGCATTATCCTTTCTAAGGACAATAAACCTCAGATAAAGATTTTGTAATATTTTTACAACAGGTTCCAATGAGATACTCGATGACTTAGATTTCATAGATAATTTGGTTGAATTTCTTATTTGAGCACTTACCATTATGAAGTCTATTTCAAAAGACCTGGAAAACTCTATACTACCAATCTTAATAGCCAAAACAATTCTTTTTCTACCTTCATTGTCAAGTGGGTAAAAGCAACTTTTATATATTTCTCATCAACAATGTTATTATACATAAAAATACAAAGATAATATAAACTCAGTGTATGTATCAACTTAAATCGATGTATCCAAGTGTGAACAAATTTATTCAGTCTGGATCCCCACCAACCACAGAGCCCACATTATTTTGAATTAAATTGTCAGTCTATTTCTCTAAAAGATACGACCCTCTGAAAAATAAATTGCAGCAATACAATCACATTTATCTTTTAAATAACAATAATTTCCTTAAAGTATGAATATATATGTATATATATATATGGACAGAGAGAAAGAGAGAGAGGGGGAAGGGTATTTTCTTTTGTTTATGTCCTAAATCACCTTCACTTTACAAGCCCTGCTTCCTGGAATTTCCTTGGAAAATGTTTTTACTTGAAGAAGTCGAGTTGCTTGCCCCTCCTCTGAGGAGTATTGCTGGCTTTCCACATGGTGTCATCTAACACTCCTCCTGTCCCTTGTGTTCTTTGTAATTGCCATTTAGATCTGAAGAACTGATTACACTCAGGTGCCATGTTTTGTTTAGTTTTGTCTGGCAAGATTGTTCCGGAGGTGACATTGTGTACTTTTCTCACTGCCATGCTCTTCCTATGATTTATTAGTCACAGTGATCATTTTTTAAATTGTTGATTGAGGTTGTAAATGTTTGCTGCTAGCTGACTATCATTTTGAGGGTTTTTTCTAATTGTCTACTTATTAGTTGGATTTTTATTAAAATGTTCCCTTTCAACAACTTGAATACTGTATAGTATGGATCATATAGGAAGAATGGAAAAGAAGCTAAATACCTGACTCCCCTTTAGTTTTAGCTTTCAAAGAATCTCTAGCATTTTCCAATAGTCAGTTAGTGTAAGTGATATATGTCAGAACATTAGTTATCACTTTACTTGATGCTGCCGTTTAAACCATTAGCAAAAGACTGTTAGGGTGCTTCTCCAAGGGTTGCTTGTTGCTACCCTTTACTCTCTGATCTACTTACATCATAACCTCAGCTACTCTTGGGTCTTTCTAGCCTAGAGTCTGCCATTACTCCAAGAAGTGCTGATTGCTGTCAGGAAACAGGTTTAGAATCTCATTCTGGGTGTTAGGGGCATTCATGTTTATAGACCTTTACCAGCTAGGATTTAATTCCTTTCCCTTTCCCTTTCCCTTTCCCTTCCCTGAAAAAAAAAAAAATGGTTAGTACTTATAGTTCCAGTTCATATTTTGGACTTCATTGTTTTGGCTTTCTTTCATATTTCAATATATTAAAGCAGTGGGGCTTAGTGACAAATGTAAATAAAAGGTGTATACTTATTTTGTATGTGTATGTGCCAATCCTGGGGCTCGAACTGATGACATGGGTGCTGTCCCTGAGCTTTTTAATCTTTTTTCTCAAGACTAGTTCTAAGCTTTTTAAAAATTTGTGCTAGTGTTCTACCACTTAAGTTACACATTAATTTCTGGAGTTTGGGTAGATGATTTACGGTAAGTCTCACAGACATTCTTATCCAGAATAGCTTCAAACTGTTATCCTCAGATCTCAGCCTCTTGAGTACATAGGATTACAGGCGTGAGCCACTGAGCCTGGCGCACTTCTCTCTATATTTTTTTAAAGTTGTGTTCATTTTTTGTATAGCTGTGAATTGTCTGAAGCATTTATCACTCAAAGCTATAACATCATTAATTTTCCCTTTGTTTCAGTTCTAATTCTGTTTTACTTCTCTCTTTTTGTTTGAGCTCTAATTTTAGCCTGATTCCTCTGGAAATATTAATCTAAATAATTCTTCCTGATTTGTTATAACCCTATGCCCTAATTACTTAATGATCGTTTTGGCCAAATATACTCTCCATGACTCCAATATTTTTAACCATCTTAAAGGATACATCATTCCTATGTAAGGCATTGCTTTTGATGTCTGATGGACTATGATTGTTTTTTTGTTTGGTTGGTTTCTTCTCATATTTATATGACTAAGAGTTGTCTGCATATCCAATATATATTTCTTTTTAAAAAAAACAACAGAATAGTTTTAAAGATGACTAACTTGTATTAGTCATTATGAGACTTTATCCAAGAAATAAAATATATTCAATCAGTAGGTTATTTTTATTATTTTTAGGTAAATTTAAATATTTTCCCAGTGGTAATTTCTTCATCATTCTTTTTTTCTCAATGTCTAATTTATTTCACTGATATAGGAGTTTTTTTCTCTTCAATAATTTGTGCATTGGATCCTTTTTGCTGACCTTTAACCTGTCACTACTCCTTTGGACACCTTATTTTTTTTATTAACACTGATTTTTACATCATATTTCAAATGTCATGTTTAACAAGTATTCAAGAAGGGAATCTATATACAATCACTGGCACATAGACTTTAGAACATAATTAAAATTAAACTGGGGGTTTGTATGTCATAGATACAAATTAGTCTATGTAATAAAACATGTCTATAGAGTATATAGACTATCATAGATTTTTATGTCTATGTAGTCAGGTTTATATCTTCAAGATCATGTCCATAACCTTGGGTACCCAAATATTGAGTCATCGCTCTTATATTGTTTGGATCTAATGTCCACATATAGAGGATACCATGCACCTTTTGTTCCTTTGATCTTGACTTATCTCACTCAACATGATTCGCTCTAGCTTCATTTGCTTCCCAGTGAATGCCATTATTTTCATTATTTTATCTTGTCTGTTGACTTTGTAGAATTCCATTTATATATATATATATATATATATATATATCACATTCATCTGCAGTAGGGCATCTGGGTTATTTCCATCACTTGGCTATTGTAAATAGTGCAGAGATGAACATGACTGAGCAGGTATCCTCATCATATCCTGGGTTATGATGCTCAGGGTAGATGCCCAAGATGGACACCTTGTTTTTATAAAGTTTTTATACTTTGTCTTTTAAACCTTTATTGTTTTTAATGCTCATTTCCATGATACTTACTCATTCTTAGGCTTTTCTAGTTCAGTTTCATTTCTGAAATGATTGTTGTCTAATTGTTTTCTGAATCATCTCTCCCATTAAACCTTTTATCCAGGCACTTAATTTTTCTAATTACTATTTTGTTTTTTTTCTTTTGGTCATATCTTTTATAGACTGTGCTTACATTCATTATGGAATTTAATCTTTTTTTTTCTTCTGGTAATTTTGTATGAGAGTCATTGGAAATGCTTTGCTATTGTTTACTTTTTCAAGTAAAATAGATTTCATGTGCCTTTAGGCAGTAGACTTGAGACAGACTAGTTTTCTTTGTATCTTCATGGCTGAAGAGTTGTGCTGTTGTCTTCACAATTCTATTATATCCTGGCCTGGGGTTGTTTGAGATCTGCTTCTTGTGTTCTCTGCCTCATTTTTAAGTGTCTCTTCTGCTTCCTTTTCTCCTGCAACCTCTGTACTCCATTTTGCTTCTCTAGCTTTTTCCTTACTCTTGGATTTTATACTGGGAAATAGCTCTGGTTCCCTTTTCAACTTTAAAATTGTCTAAAAGGCAACTGAGATCCAACACTCACACCTGCTACATCTTGGACTTGTTAAACACATTTATAAACTGAATCTTTTAGAGCTGAACTTGTTTTCATCTGGACTCCATACTTTCTCTGCACTGTGTATTAGCATTTTAGGGATTTCCTGTATGGGGAGTATCTGATGATTCCTTTGTTTTTCCCACACAGATAATGATATCATGGAATTTCAAAGCTATCAGTAATTTGTACCCAAACCACCTCTTAAGGTAGTAAGGGGGTACCAAGGGAATTAGTTAATTGCCTAGTTATTGGTATCTTAGGGGAGTTGAATTTTGCTGCATGTTATTATATATATTTGAAAACAGCAGTGCCACTACCTCTATAGTCACAGAACATATTTAGAATTTATTAGATTGCCATGACTCCAGGACTTCCACACAGAGTACCTGTGTTTGGAGGAAAGTAAGCTATTAGATTGTTGATTGGTCAGGGCTTCCTTTCTCTGTTGGCAAATTCTTCATATAAGGAAACAGAAAAAATGTTTAAGTAAGTGTCCCAGATCAAATGAAAAGCAAATTACATGGTTTTCACTGTTTTTCAAGTTATATTCTAAGCTCTGTGAAGGTAACTCGTGTATATACACATATAACTTATGGAGATGTGTGCTTGATCCTCAGCATGCCCTTTCCCAGAAAAGTAACTTGACGGCTCTTAAAAACTGTAGGTCCTTCTAAAATAAAAACCTGTTTAGATAGGTTAATTTATGAGCAAAAACTTTGGCAACATTCTGAAGTCATGACTAATTTGATCACTGGTATTCATTTGGCATTTGCTGTCTGAAATTTTTAAATGTAGATTCTTGGAGGTTCTTGTAATGCCAGCTACTTGGGAAACATAGGCAGGAGGATCCCAGATTTGAGGCAGCCTGAACAAAGAAAGGAGAGACCATATCTTGTAAATAAAAACAATACAAACAAAAAAAAAAAACGAATTGAGGTGCTCAAATGGTAGAGCACTTGTCATCCATTCATAAGACCTTGAGTTCAGTCCCTAATGACACAAAAAAGAATTATAGGAGCTATGATGCTTTTCTAAAGAAAGAAATGTATTATATAAATAAGAAATGAAAGGTAGTTTATATTTGAAATTAGTTTTTGTAGGTTATTATTTTCTCTGTGGGCATTTAATAATCAAGAGATCTTTCAAATATATTTAGTAATAGACCTGAAATAATAAAATTATAAAAGTTTGGTTCAAATATCTCAGTGACCAAAACCAATCCTAATTAAAAAACAAACAAACTGGTAGACCCCCAACTTCCAGTTTTTTCAACTAAATTAAATTGAGAGGATGCTGAAAATCTTCACCTCTTGACTATTGAGAATTAATGTTCTTGTACAAATCATAAGCCTCCTGGTATCTAGTATTATGGGGTGTTTTACAGCCTAGTAAAGTTTTGCTAACAACTCTGTAAAAGTTTTATGGTCATAATATTCACCTACCAAAAACTCTTATGAAAGAAGAGGGAAAACATTCATTTCATAAAGTTACAGTGAAATGCAAAAATCACATAGAAATAAAAACACCTGCAGAATTAAGGGGACACATGCATATTTTAAGAGCTATGTCTTCCATTGTCCCTCCCTCCAACCCTACCCATCCCCTCAAGTTATCAGGTTCCATTTTCACATAATATTTGTTAATTATTGGTGGGGTTTTTTCATTTGTTGCTGTTTTGCCAACCCTGGGATTTGAACTCAGTTCTGGTCCTGAGCTAATTATTAAACATTTTTGAGTGAACTTAAGTGTTTGAACAAAAAAATGAAAGAAAGAAACCAAGAAAGCAGGGTTAAGAATAAATAAATGAATGAATGAATGAATGCAAATTTATTTGCCATGTGAGTACTAAAGCAATTATTTTACTGTAGTTTGATATGTTTTAGTTCAATAAAAAGTTCTCATGTGTTTAACATATAACAGGAGCAAGTGTTTGGTTTGGGGAATTAGACAGGGTTCTTGGCCACAAATCATTGTCAATGTATTCTGCCCATAGCCATCTATAATCTGAAAACAACTTGAAGCCATATTGGATGTAAGTACGATGACAGAGATATGCACACATTGATTGATGTGGAAATACACAAAAAGCACTGGGAAGGCTAATGAGATTAAGGAAGTTTAAAGAGAAAACATTAAACTGGAGAGCATGGAATGAGCATGAAAAAGCAAAAAAAAAAAAAGCACATTTTCCAAATTGGAAGAATTAGAAAACACAGAAAGGAAATTTTTTTCAGTAGGTAGAATATTCTATCTAGACTTCCTACATAAATACTTGCTGTAGTATTCATGCGTAATGTGTTCTTGGTGATAGTGGCTCCTTACGAAATTGGAAAGAATTGAACAAACATAGGAAGCATGATGTGAACTAAGATATGGCAGCAGTTTCTCCAAATAGATTTTTCAAAGCCCAATTCATTTTACTCCATGGAGAGTTCAATATGCCTCCAATTGTGAGAATGTCTTTCTGCACATGACACTCAGAAAGTTGTAGTAAATACCTATGCTGCTCTGAATGATTTGCAGATCATCTGCACATGATACCTGAAAAAGCTCCACCTCTTTCAGGTGTCATCCATGCACATCAGTGAAAGGAGCAAAAAAAACTATTTACCTGAGTTAGAGTATGGTAGTATGGTAGTATGTTTATTATAAATTCTCAAGGCAGGATATGACTGGAATCACAACACTTCTGGACCATAGATGAAAACCCATAGTTCATTACAAGATGGAAGGTATCTTTGAGAAAGGAAGTACCAAGTGCTTGCCAAGAGAAAAGCCACAGCAGCAGGCAGATGTAAGAATGTCAGTGTGTTTCAGCTTTTGGATTTTAAGCTTTTGGATGAAAATGGGTATTTTGTTCTTTATGCTGTAACACATTGGAATCAAGCAAAACCAAGCACTGAAGAAACATAAAAACTTTTCTATTCATAACTGCACATACATACAGTAAAACCTTTTATTTTAAAATTATTTCTTAGCTAAGCAGTGTGGCTTGCCTATAATCTTAGCTACATGAGAAGCAGATAATGGGAGAATTGTCTTTCAAGGCCACTGCAATCACAAAATTAATCGAGACCTTTTATAATAAAATTTGAATGCTAATGACATTGTAGCTCAAGGTGTAGGGTAATAGGCTTGAGCCTAATTACTCAGGAACAGCGCCCAGGCCCAGAGTTCAAGTTGCATGACCAAAAGGGTGGGGGGGGGGTGGAATTACAGACTCATAACTCTAATTCTAGCTACTAAGGAGGCTGAAATTTGAGGATCACAGTTCAAAACTGGCCAGGGCATGAAAGTCGGTGACTCTTATTTCCATTTAATCACCAGAAAACTGGAAGTGGTGCTATGGCTCAAGTGGTAGAGCAATAACCTTGAGCTTAAGAGCTCAGGGACAGTGCCCAGGTCCACAGTTCAAGTCCAATGACTTGACAAAATAAAGTTAATGCAGTTAAGTATGCCTGTCATCATGGTTCAGTCTACCTAGGTAAAAGTCAAGACCTTATTTTAAAAATAATGAATGTGGGGCTGGGAGTTTGGCCTAGTGATTAAAGTGCTTGCCTAGCATGCACGAAGACCCGGGTTCAATTCCTTGGTACCATATACATAGAAAAAAGCCAGAAGTGCTGCTGAGGCTCAAGGGGTAAGAGGTTTAGCCTTAAGAAAGTCCAAGGATGATGCTCAGGCCCTGAACTCAAGCCCAGGACTAGCAAAAATAAATAAATAATAATAATACTGATGATGAAAGTAGGGCTGGGAGGGTGGCCTACTGGTAGAGTAGCCTGGGTTTGATTCCTCTACATCACATACATAGAAAAAGCCAGAAGTGGCGCTGTGGTTCAAGTGGTAGAGCATTAGCCTTGAGCAAAAATGTGCCCAAAGACAGTGCCCAGGCCCTGAGTTAGAGACCCAATACTGGCAAACAAAAATGATGATGGTGATGGTGATGGTGATGATGAAAGTAAAAATGAATGTAAGAGTGGCTCAGGAATCATAGCATCTGCCTAGCAAGCTACCGGGCCTTATTTCAATAAGCAGTACTACAACAAACACTGTAGTCCTTACCCTATTGTAGTATATTGATAGTATGCACATGTAAGTGTTTATTGCCATGTGTTTATGTGCTCCGTGAGTGACATTTAACCAAAAATGTCTCTGGAAATATGATAAACTGCATCAATTCATCATAACCATGAACCTGGATAAGTTATATGTAACTATCTGTGCCTTTGCTTCTTATCTCTAAAGTAGATATGCTAGAAGAAGTAAGATTAATAGCTACCAGTCACTAATTGCTTACAATGTGCAGGCACTATGCCAGATGTTTTACACAAATGATATCTAAGTAAAATCTTCCAAATCACCCCATAAACGGGGGTCTACTCACAATTCTTAAATGTATGAGAGACATTACGTAATATTCCAAAAATACCTGAAAATCCTTCTCAAGCATTAGCAAATCCAATGACAAATGGGATTTTTCTCAGATTTAAAATGTGAAGATAGGAGTGATAGCTCAAAAGGTGTGTTTTGATATACCCTGCTCATCCATTCACAAATCAGCCGAATAGAAACCATAACCTAAGTTAACATCATAACATCCAGAGCCTGGAAAGTTTGACTTTGTTTTTCACAAAGAAATTCATCCCAGTTATATCCTTATATCAGTGCCTTTTCTAGTTGATACAGGCTTCTTATTTTTAATCTAATCTATTTGTATATCTGCAGCATGGTGGCTCTTAAACCAATTCCTGCAAAAAAAAAAAAAAAAAAAGAAAAGAAAATTCACAGGACCTTATCTCAACATACAAAAGCTAGTCATGGTAACTTTCCTCTCCTCCTAGCCACAGTAAGAAGTATAAATAGGAGGATCATAGTTTAGGTCTGCCAGGTAAAAATAATCAGAGCAAAACGTACTAGAGGAGGAACTCCTCTCAGCAGAGCTCCTACCCTTAATTCAAACCCCATTACTACTTTTTAAAAATAATCTAATAGTAATGAGAGGAATAAAGAACTTTGGACAAAAGATTAAAGCACAAAAACTATCATTATTTTGTCAAAATAATATTCAGTACCTTTCAACCAACACAAATACACAACACACACACACACATACTGAATTGGATATATTAATTTAGTGTATCATGAGATGAAGTAAAATGGAATTAAGAACCGAAAGTAAAGAGAGATGGTTTAGGGTTTTTTTTCTCCACATTTGTCATATGTCAATTTGAAGCCAAACACATCCAATAGTTATTTAAGTAAATACTCCAACTGTCTCACCATCATTTCAGAGCCAAAACATGATCATTTGGGAAGGTTTAGGCAAAGTCCTAATACATAAGAAACTATGATGTAAGAATGAGATGGGATAAATTCAGAACAAAGCGTGGGTTGGGTCAGTAGAACATAAATTCTGACCTCAGTACAGTGAGGTAAAAACTTTATCTCCATTGGCCAAGATCAAGGTTGTCCCAAAGGCAAATGAAATGGGATTGATGCAGAATGTGGCTTCGAATTATCAAAACTAGAACCAAAATTTGTAGAGAATAAGAGAAACTTTGCCAGGCACAAAAGGCCTAAGACCGTACACAGTAGAGACTATGAGAGAATAGTGTCTTAAAACAAGGACAAGGTCATCTTGCTATTGGTTTGTGTGAAAAGAAACATCTACACTTGAAAGTTCTTGACAGTGTACATTTTGGTGCAAGAAGAAAAAAGCTAGATATGTATGTCTCCTTGTTCATTTTAATATATTGATACATACTGGCATTGAGTAAAGGGGGAGGAAGGGTAATTTGATCTAGAAAGGGAAGTTCACACAGGGCTGGACTCTACAGCCCCCGTCCTTCTCTCTGCACCAGATTGCTCCTCCAGTGACACCACAGACCTGCTTCATTTCTGTGCAGCTGATGCGCTGTCCAGCCGGATATCATTCTAACTGACAGTGAGTGTTCTTGCCAAATGCCAGGGCCACAGTCACATCTGTTTGTGTCTCCGGTGCAGCTTGTTGAGGCTACTTGAGGACACATTGTATCCAGGGGGCAGCTTTAACTAGGCCTAATTCTCTAAAAAGCCTCTATTTGTAAATACATACAGTGACGGGACAATTTTCTGTTGTCTTGTGGTTAATATTATTGTGTTTGACACTGCCTGCTTCCATGTTGTCAACCCCTATCAAAGCCAAGTTTTCAGGCAAGGTACTTTACACTAGCATTTGCTCCTTTTTTTTACTCCTTTTTTTGCGGGGCACAGGGCAGAGCGGGGGCTATTTATCCTCCACATTAGATGCTCAGCTTCCTATTAACATGCCATATAAAAGGATAGCTTGCTGCAGTCCTTGTGCAGTCTTTTAAAAAGCAAAACTCTTTATTTTCCAACTCTGCTTTTCCAATACTTAGTTGAATAACTCAGAAGTAATACATAGGATGTTATGTTTCTAGTCATAGTCAGTTGGAAAATTCATACCAAAAAATTGTTCTTTATTATACACTACTTGTGATTTTCCTCCTGTCCCCTCAAGCTATTGCTGTATCTGAAACAAATATACAGATCTAACTGGTAGGTAATTTTCTTACAGTACCTTACAAAAGGTTCTTAGTGTTATGTTTCGAAAACTTTCTTTTTATGACATTGTATTGTTATTCTTGAAGATTCCATTGGGAAGGGGAGAAGGAGAGAAAAGATAGAAAAAAGGAAACCAAAAAATTCCAGCTGTCATTTTCAGCAGTAATGTTAACGTATTACTTAGTAATCTCAAGTAGAAGAATCTGTATCCAACTCAAGTATGTCCTCTAATTATTTCTAGTAACATGCTTATTAAGGGTAATACTTCTGACTCGTAATGTTTTTAGCGTAGTTTGACCCTCAAATATCTATAAAAAATAATAAAAACCTGTTTTTTTAAATATCATTCAGAATTAGAGAGGCAAGTTGCCCTCTTGCCTCTTGTCTGTCCACTTCCTCTCTCATGTAGCAGGAAGTGTCAGGTACAGCAGCCTTATGACATTCTTTACTTAATAGAATAAGGAGGAATATCCTAAATACAAATGTGGCCCTCAGGGTGTTGTCCCATCATACACTGCCCAATCAGCATCTGTGAATCAGGTCTGTTTTTCTCTCCTTTAACCCTTACGGCTCCACTTCAGTTATAAAGTGACAGACTAGCCCCAGCCTCCTCCATATCATGTAAACCCTGCTCCAGTTGCTCTCTATTCATTTTGAACTAATCATCATTCTCCAAACAGGAATTCTTAAACCATGGGAATATTTCCTGTGTTTTAACAGGATCAGAAGTAGATAGTCCATGAGGTAGTTTTCACAGCTGGATAGCGGAAGGACTGCATTTGAGAATTCTCCTTGCATCTGTATTCCTGGTTTCAGAAAGTTGCCTTCCCTGTCTCCTTGGGTATTTCTGATAGATACTGAACCTCTCTGCTATGTGCTTTGCAGACAGGAAAACATCCACACTTGTGCTGGGAAGAGATTTCCAGAGGGATAAGAATTGTACAAGAATACTTGTTTATTTTTTAAAGAGTAAAATGATGGTTCATGGAGTTATAAAATTATGTGTTAAAGATTTTAGCTCATTAATTCATGAGAGAACTAGCAGATGTTACAACCAGCTACAAGGAGGTGAAAAGCAAATGTTCTGGAATAAAAAGCAAGGTTAAGGGCCGGGAGTTTGGCCTAGTGGTAGAGTGTTTGCCTAGCATGCACGAAGACCTGGGTTCAATTCCTCAGTACCACATACATAGAAAAAGCTGAAAGTGTGCTGTGGACCAAGTGGTAGAGCTCTAACCTTGAGGGAAGTCCAAGGACAGCATTCAGGCCCTGAGTTCAAGCCCCAGGTCTGGCAAAAAAAAAAAAAAAGCAAGGTTGAAATGGATTTGAATCTATCAATCACAGAAGGAAGGACTATCTTTCAACAAACAGCACATTTGTATTTCTTTACACATTTGCTTATCTTCAACCTGAGAGTTGTAATATGGCACCTATAAAATTAGAATTCAGTGAGTAAAAGGGTGTTTTTCCATTCAAGAGCAGAATGTTTCCCTATTGAGAAATATTTGTGTTTATTTGCATATAACGTGTTTTTTTCAACATGCTTAGAATTGTTAATATGGACAAAATAATGTAGTTTCTAACAGTGTGTAATTAAGTTAGTTCTTCCTGTTATCCTTGTCACTATTAGTATATTCTGGTCACTATTATGTATACTTACAGGTTTCTCTCCCTACTAAGGCATTTCATTCTTCCAGTAGGAGGAATCAAATGGCCCAGTTCTCTTGAACTTTCTATCTCTTCTCTCTTCCACTACCAATCTGAATTCATAGGCTGCATTCATTTTAGATACTTAAAGTCACTTACTGAATTAATCTTGTAAGAAAAATCTTTAATTTTGTTTTGTATATTTTTATATTATTTATATTTTTTATATTTCTATAAATTCTAAAATGCCTGTGTATTTCTTTATTTTACTACTGTTGCTTTGTTTCCCTTTTATTCTGTCTAATAATCTGGTTGTTTTTCAAAATGAATTCTTTTATACCTCACTACTTAATATCTCCGTGCATTATCAAAAGAGCATCTACTATAGTAAATAGGCTTCGTTTATTTCTATTTCATGATCTCAGGTTGTCTCCCAGCCCTATATCAAGGATTATGACCCTTCTGTAGCAACTTCAAATCTGAGGGTTTTTTTTTTTTTGCGGGGGAGAGGGGTAGGTTATGGATCTTGAACTCTGGTCTACGCTGTCCCTTAGCTCTTCAGCTTAAGGCTATCACCCTACCTTTGAGCCCACTTCCCGTTTTCTAGTGATTAATTGGAGATAAGGGTCTCAGGGCTTTGTATTGCCTGGCTGGCTTTGAACCATGATCCTCACAAATCTGATTTTTATATCCTCTCTCTCTTTGCAGAAATTGAAAACCACTTTTGATTTCTAGTTGGAACATTGTTTTTCCAAAATTCTTTCCTTTAGGAGACCAAGAATAGACAGAATAATTTAATTGTAATTGATTGCAAGAGTAGCAAAAAGTCGGTGCCTATTTGTGTTTACCATATATTTATTTATATGTATATATATTTGTGTATATATATTTACATATGTATACACACATATTCCAGTATTATGTTGCACTATTTAGGAGTAGTAGAAATTATGTTTTCTCACTTCACTAATAATTAAACAGTTCTAATTGTATGAATCATAACAATAAAGTCATGATTTCCTTTTGTTTATTTGAAGTGTTTTAAGAGGACTCACTGCTCCATAATACTCTAAAAGAAATTGATCATAATTTTCCTGTAATAAATGTTGTTCTGACAGTAAAGCATTAGTAACCAATTGATAACCTAGCAACAATATTGTGATCTCCTTAGATAATTAATCTTAGCTATTTTCCTGTCAGAAGCAACAGTGTTTGATTTTATGTTGAGCCAGAAAGATTGCCAGTTTTGAAAATTAAAAAGCATTCCTTTTATATTATTCATTCCAGTAACAACTTATGATGGCGCATTTAGCTGCTGATCGCTTGTCAACAAACGTAATTATGTTTCGATATAAACAAGATTGGTGGTTTTACTATGCAGCTCCATCTTTGTTGAGAATGTTTTGATTTAAGTTCAGATTATACAAGCTGTGTATTTATGTGTCACTTTTTTTCCCTCCTTTGTTAATAGTTTTTTTTTTTCCTGATAATTACTTATAGGCAAACAAGCATGCATTTAGGATCCTTGTGCACAGGAGACATCAAAAGGAGAAGGAAAGCTGCACCTTTATCTGGCCCTCCTACTACAGGTAAAGTGTAGAAGAAATTTTAGAGGAGCTCAAATGTAGAGTTCATAAATCATCAAGAATAAAAGTTAGATAATTCTTAATTGCTTTACTTAAGAAACAAGCACAGTTACAAGAACCTGTTAACAGAAAATCATTTGCATTTGAGATTATTAGACTGCACTGTTAGTCCTTATATGAGTTTTGGGGACTAAGGGGACTCGTACTGCTTATTCCTTGTATAGGTTTTCCAGGTAATATTCAATGAAACGTTTGTATGCATTTGTCTGTCCCAAATGCAAGATTTTGTGTAAGGTGTCCAGAGCACACAGAGTTCTAAGCCTGTATCTTTGTTCTGACTTGTTGGGAAAACGATGCATAAATAGATGAGATGAGAAATAACCTAGGAAGGGATTAATATTAGTGAATTCCAAAAAGACAGCCGCAGTTGCACACAAAGGCTCCATGTTGTCATAGATGCAAGTTAACAGTCCTTTTTGTAGTTCCAGTCCAGCTCTGCAGAAATCTTACCTTCATCTTTTCTTAGACAATGTGTGCATTAGAATAAAAGTTCTCTCATTTCTGCTTCAGAAATGATCTAGTTTCAATAACATGCTATTCTGATAACAGATGTGGTTGGGAAAGACTGTAAGTGCTGAATGGAGAGTGGGAAGGGAGCCTTCCTGGAAGGGGCAAGCATAGTAAATAAGGGATGTGACTAAGGTTAGTATATAATGCAAAGTCTCAGGTAAGAGCAAGTGGGAAGGGAGGCACAGACAGCCAGTGGTAGAGATAGACCCAGTGGTCATTCAAATGTAGGTAGCGCCTGTATGTGACTGAAGGATGGTTAACCACAATGGATTCAAGATGGAGCTCTGGCTCTGGCTCTAAGGAAATGTTTTCAGTTACAAACAGGATTAGCACCTTGACCTGTTGCCTATGATCTGGATTGATAAATTTGTTCTTAACTTCATATGAGCAAACTTATATAAGAAAAACAGTTTTTGTTAGACAATATGAAAACTGGATTTTTTTTTTTTTTTGCCATTCCTGGGGCTTGAACTCAGGGCCTGAGCACTTTCCTTGGCTTTTCTCAAGGCTAGAGCTCTACTACCTTAAGCCATAGCCATAGCACCACTTCCAGGGTTTTTTTTTCTGTGCGTATGGTAACAAGGACTCAAACCCTGGTCTTCGTGTATGCTAGATAAACACTCTTACTACTAGGCCAAACTCTCTTCCCTGAAAACTGGATTCTTAACAGAACATATGATGAACTTTAAAGACACATGCGTCTAAACTGATAGTAGGGATTTTTGAGTGGTAGGTTTAGGATACCTGTTCCATAGTGCAGAAATATGCTGAATAACTTTTACCCAGCATTCTGACATTGCTTTATATAAGGACCTACATTATAATGATATATATTTAGTTATAATACCCGTCTTCCCCTAATTATTATTAAACATCTAAGATTTAGAATTAGGAAATGTATATAAATATGTTTGTATTTGTATGGAATGTTTACACTTACTAAGCACCTGTATGTACCAGAAAGTTATTTCCTCTTTAGAGCAACTGCATGAGGTGGATGTTACTAGTAATACTTTTCAGATCAAAACATTCCAAAGCAGAGAACTGACAGGTTAACCACCTAAGACAAGGGGAGTTCAAGCCTCCATCTGTGAGACCCCAAATATAACTACTGCATCATAACTGCCATCTTGCAATACTATCCTGTTGCATATATTGACATGAGTCCACTTTTATATTCTTAAATTTTATAATTTATTCAGCTGTTATTATATAGAAATACAGAATATACCAGCACATTTGGGGTCTCATGCATGCCACAAGTTCTTCAATTGGTCATAAGCCAGTCTGGGATTTTTTTTCCTTTTTTCTTTTCTTTTTTTTTTTGTCAGTTTAGGATTCTATACCACCCCTTTTCCAGTTGAAAGATCTCACTAATTTTCCTCTCCGTCAAACAATAGTCACAGAAATAGTACAAGACAAATCAGGAACAGGACAAACTCACTAGAATGGCAGCAATAAGGAAGAGAGAAGGCCCGGTGGGTCAGGTCCTGAATTGCTGAGTAAAGGTGAAGTGAGCATGGACAAGAGCATAGACAAGAAGGGACATGTAGATGGAGTGGGAAGGGATAATATAACTACGTCTTCAAGGCAATTTTGATGTTACAGCTCAGTTACATCAGAAGGAATCATTTATGAAAGTGTATGTATGGGCATTAAACTCCTAGCCTAAAACAGTTTTATGGTATAAGCTTATTCCAGCATTTCAAATCTACAGTGATTTTTTTTTAAATTGAAGATTTTTATCTTATTACCAGACATTTTTAGTTAAAAGGTAAAATGCACAGGAATTTGATATTCTTTTAATTACTCATAAAACAGTGCAGTAGGAGAAATGTTGCTTATTTTCAGTTTATCTTTCAAATCTGTGTAGCTGTTCTCAAAAAGGATGAAATTGAGGTTATATAAAAGTCCTCAGTTTTAAATAGAACTTCTTCTTATACTAATGAATCAACGCTAAGGCAAAGATTATTACCCAAATTCAAGTAAGAAGTGCTTTTGCATAAGTACACTTGGTAATGAGGTTGTGAATCTTAGATCATCTTGTCTCTGGAAATTACAGTTTTCAAATTCTGGAATGTAGTCACACAGAATACAAAGCCATCATATTCGTAAATTATTGAAGTTGAGTGCACATGTAGAATTGTTTTTCAAAGTTTATTCTTGCCATTTTCCAAGGCCCCTTGCAAACCTTCTAAAAACATACTAAATTGAGTATTTTCACTGTTCCTTTTGCTTGTCCTTAACATTAAATCTGAACTAGAAAACTGCAAGAGAAGAAGTTAAAAAACTGGTCACTTTAATATTGTTTGATTGGAGGAATTTACCAAAATCTTGTCAGTGATCTGTAATAAGGCACTTAAATTTTGTTGTCCCAAATTGGGTTGTTTAACATTTTTTTTTAATTTCTCAATATAAGTTATATGTTAAACACAAATATTTTTGAGTCCTCTATTAATGACCCCAAATCCTGATCACAGTTACCTTCTAAGATATTATTCTGCCCTTCCTTTCGCAGGAAAGCATAATTTCACTTCACTAGGCTCTATACCATCCAGTTGTGGTTATCAGTTGCACATTTATTAATTGTGATGGGAACACCAAATTTATTTCATTGCTTTAACTCATTTACTGCTCTTTCACCTTTGTATTTTGTATTGACAAAGTAAAATGAATATTGATAAGGGTAGCTATTGATTTTGTTTTATGTACAGCTTTGTTCTCTGCTTCAAAGTCACATACCCAAAGATAGTAGCTGTCTCTCAGTAGCAAAAGATGTAGATTTACTATTATAAAATTGAGAACCACTGAAGCAAGGTTTGCCAGCAGAATGCATTTTATTGTTTGAAAAATGTCACCTGTAAAGGTGAAGAAAAGCAGAGAACAAAATCAGAAGAATATTACTATTAACTTTTTTTTTAAGGAGCTGGCAATGTTAGCTGTTGTACATGTTTCCTAGACAAGCCATAGCTTGTTAAGAATTTTATAGTAAAAAGATTTTAAGCTATATTTTCTGTGAGTACTGTACATAAAAACACTTTTAACACACAGTATTTAATTTAGTGTAACTCACAATTAATATTGCTTGTCACCTTTGCTTTCTGTTGTAATAATTTCATAATGAAAATATTCCTTATTAGGGAGGGAAGAAACTATAGAATTACAGAATATGTTAAAGCTGAATAAACTATGTACCTAAAAGCAGCACAAAGATTAAAAAATAGATGGAAAATAAGAAAAATAGAGAGGCTGAAGAATTTCAGGTTAAAGTATAACATTCTATCAAATAGAGCTTTTTCCAGAAGAAATATAGAGAAAACAGGGTGTTACAATTTCTAGAAAGACATAATAGAATAGGGTTTTCAGAACTGGAGAAAATATGAATATTTTAAAAGGATGTCAGTGTTGGGAAAAAGTATTCATAAGTTATAACATCTCAGACACATTGTAGTAAAACTTCAGATCCTCCAAACCAAAGAGAATAACCTAGAAGCAGGCAGGATGAAAAGATACAGCCTGTTTAGGAATAAATTAAGCTGAAAGCAAACCTAAAATTAGCTGAACAATCCAGGAGACAGGAGATCATTTCTAAGTGCTGAGGTAAAATAAGTGGGGTTTTTTTGGTTTTGTTTTTGTTTGTTTGTTTTTTTTGTCCAATTAAACCATTATGCAAGGGTAAAAATGAGAGTGAAGTAAAGTTCTTTTAGATGCTGAGGCCATTCAAGGCATGGCTCAGCTTGTGGAGGACCAACCAAAGAGAAACCTTCAGCTATGGAGTTCCAATACGCTCTCAGATAAAATAAAAAGATGTAATTCTAGACAGTTATATACAACATGAGAGAATAAATAGGATATACATCCTTTAACAGTAATCACAGAATTGAAATATAATATTCAGGTTTCAAGTTGCTGTAAAGAAGCAGTAGATTCCACTAGGTGCCAGTGGTTCACACCTGTAATCCCAGCTACTCAGGAAGCTGAGATCTAAGGATTGAGGTCCAAAGCCAGCCTGAGCAGGAAAGCCTGTGCGAGTCTTATCTCCAGTTAGCTACTCCCAAAAAGCCGAAGTGGAGATTTACCTCAAGTGATGGAGCACTATCCTTGAGCAGAAAAAGCAAAAGGACAGTGCACAAATCCTGACCTCAAGCCCCAGAATCTGCACATTCAAAAAAAGTGTGTAATAGATTCTAAAATATCACACACACTCACACACACACACACACAAACACACACACACACAAAGAGCACAGGAATAATGTCATTATTTAATTACATTATATAATGTAACAATAAATCTAGATGTAACAGTAATACAATAAATAAAACCAGAACAAATATGTCAAATTCTGCAATTTTGTAATGAATAAGAAGAATAAAATCCAGAATATGCCTTGTGAAATAAATAAGACTGAAACATAAGGCACAATTTAAGTACTAATCAACCGAAGGTAGACTAGCTAAGTTTTAATGAATAAGTTGAATCTTGCGTATCTGTGTCTTTGGCAGATTTGTTAAAATATTTTTTCCAGGAATTTAAATTATTCAAATACTTCAATCATTTGAGAAAATGTGGCCAAAGAAATAACATAATAGAAAGTATTGTTGATGAACAAGTTTAACTTAGTTAATGAAAAGGGAAATGGTTGGACTCAGATGTCGTAAGTTCAAGTTCTAACTGGGACATTTTCTTGCTGGATGTCTCCAGACATTAGTCTTATCTATAAAATGAGGCCAATATTGCCTGCCTCTCATGCTGATACAGAAGATAAAAAGAAATGATGGTTGCCAAACATTTGTAACTTTTAAGGCTGCAGTCATCCTACACTGTTATTCAACTATGTCAAATAACATATACATATTAATTCACACATTTCCCCCATGATTTTCTAAAATGGTTTGAAACATTGTCTCCACTAAAATTTGTGGTAGGAAAGCAGTGAAGGTAATGGAAAGTATATGCCTTTTGGAATGAGCTTGACCCTTCTTTCAACCCAGTTTTTTCTCTGTGTGATTGACCATTGATATTCCCACTTACTCAATATTTTCAGCCATGTCACAGTCCAGAGCTCCCCATGGCAGCTCCATTGTAGGCAAACAATAACTTATCTTGCGTATTTTATAGCAAATAAGCATATTTTACACCTTTGAAAGCTATACAGTTTGGTTGAACATTTTTTAATGTTTATCTTTGATATGTGATCATGCCATAGAAATGTATTTCTGATCAGGGACCAACAGCTCACACATGTAATCTTACTCACGAGACTAACAATTGAGAAATGTAGTTCAAAGCTAGGCTTGGGGAGGAAAGTCTGAGAGAAGCTAATTTTCGTTAACCAGAAAAAAGTAAGTAAAAATAAAGCCAGACTGGAGGCATGGTTCAAGTGGTAGAATACTAGCTATGAGTGTAAAAGTGGGAGAGTGATTTCAAGCTTCACTGCACAAAACAAAATTTATATGTATTTCTGTCTAGTCAAAACATCTCCAGACACAATAGGATTTTTATCTTGCAAAATTGTCATTACTTTCTGGTTGCTACTGGGGCACGCCTATAATCCTAGCTTCTAAGGAGGCTGAGATCTGAGGATCTTGGTTTGAAGTCAGTCAGGCCAGGAAAGTCTGTAAGACTCTTATCTCCAGTAAACTACCAAAGAGTTCAGTACAAGCCTCAGAACTATAACACACATAGTCTCTCTCTTTCTCTGTCTCTGATTAAGGAAAATAGGAAGCTAGTTTTATATTATATTTCCATTTAAATAGTATAGATTATTTTAAGTAGTTATGTCATGTGGGCATTGTGATATTGCAGATCAAATATAAAATAGTGAAATGAAAAGTTAAGTTGACAGTAATAATACCACCGTCATCTCAAATCCTGCTTAAGTAATGCAAGTCCTTGAGTTTAAAAACAAAAGTCTATTTCCCTCATTACCAAGAATATAGGATCATATTCTAATTCACAATTTTAATAACATCAGTAATAGTAACAACAATAACTTTGACCCTCAGCTGGCTAAGAGAGTGACATGGAAAAGAAGAGGGAAGGAAGAGTAAGCTGACTACCTGTCTTGTGAATACAGGGTACAGGGTAGGGACACAGGTGGGCTACACTGGCTGTTACATGGGAGACAGCCTGTGTTGCTTCCCCTTCCATCAGGCTGTTGATCCAACATCAATTCGACACTTTAGGATCCAAATTACTAAACAAGCTGCCAATTAGGCTTGCAGTCACTTGGATAGATTAGTGGCTGAGAGAGACTGATTGAAGATTTTCATCTCTTGAGCCAATTACGCAAGTGAATTACCCTCCACCTCCGTGGTACTCTTTGGAATGTTGGAGGAGAAAGGCCCAAGTTGGCTGTAATAGATAGAAGTGCTCCAGCAGACGGGGGCCTGGCGGGATCTGGGGCATGAACTGGAAGGGTTAGCAAGCTAGTTTTCTACAATTGCCCAAGCAGAAAGAGAGCCTTCTAGGAAAGGACTTAAAGGATTTAGCACTGCCAGGAGCAAAAGAAAAGGAAATTGTGCTTGAGGAAGATACTGTGCTGAGGCAGTTATTCCACTCCCAGGTCTTAATCTCATAAAAACAAGGATGAGAGAACAACAGGGGATCTCTCTCTCTCTCTGGAATCATTTTCCATGACAAATGAAGCACCTGTTTCTTTCTTTTCCTTCCTTTTTGGGGTTGCTTTTAAATATGGAATTTGAGGAAGTGAATGTTCTTTTTGTTACAAATATGTTACAGCTTTCTTTCATTGTATTTGATGTTTATTAAGACAAGAAATTAAGCCAACTATTTTTTTTCTTTGTGAGAAAATGAGTTCCTTGATCACCCCTGGTCTCCCTGCCTAAATACCAACATTTTAAAGTCATGATAGTGAATCTGTTATCATTTTCTGCTCACTGCAGGACTACAATTGACCATTATTTGCCAATTTCTGTAGAAATATTTTAAATTGGCCTGCCATTTTTCTTAAATATTAAAAATTTTTCCGCTGAACTTAAGCAAGCTGTTATACCAAAAAGAATGAGTAAACAGATGTGTGGCCTAGAGCAGTGTTAGACCTCTGATTTGATTTTAGCTAATGGACAGAATTAACTCATACAGTCAGTGAAAACTCAGGAATACAAAGCAGAATGCTAGGGCCTGTTTACCCTGGCATACCTGATCTGTGGCCTGTCCCAGGAGACCTACCTAAAATTGGCAGTCTTGGGTGGTCATCACAATCACAATTTAAAACAAAACCTTAATTGCTTTATAAAAATATTTTTATTATCTGGAAGTAGTTATACAAAGAAATTGTCATTCAACCACACAGTTTTTGAAGACAGTGCATCTTGGTTAATGTTATATATGTCAAGATTTTTTTTATTAAAGGCTTTTCTTTGCTTTCTTTTTTTTTTTTTTTTTTGCCAGTCCTGAGCTTGAGCTCAGGGCCTGAGCACTGTCCTTGGACTTTCTCAAGGCTAGAGCTCCACCACTTGAGCCTCAGCACCACTTCCAGCTTTTTTGTATGTATGTGGTACCAAGGAATTGAACCCCGGTCTTCGCGCATGCTAGGCAAGCACTTTAACCACTAGGCCAAACTCCTGGCCCTCTTTGCTTTATCTTACTGGTAGATCTATTTCTTATTTCTTATTGGTATCTCTTCACCTTCCCTCCAACCCCCCTTTCTCTAAAATACATACATATATCTTCATATATACATATATATATATACATGTATATATGCAGACAGATATATTACATAGGTATATATTTATCTCAATCAAGTAATAAATAATTTTAGTGAAGACATTTTCTGGCAGGAAATATTAAGTTTTGTTTTGTTTAGTTTTTTTGCATCATGCATTGTGATTCAGACCTTGGGTTATTGGTGGTTTGTCCTGTCCATTGTTAAGGAACTTCTTTCAGTGATCTAAGAATCCATTTAATAAGCCCAAAGCCAACTAATTATTACAATGATCCAGTTATTATTCTCTGTAATCAATTCAGCAAATGGCAAAGATTATTATTTTCATTATTTCCAGATCTAAAATTTAAAGTTTCATAAAGGTCCTTGAAAATCAACTTTATGATTGCTCTGTAGTAAAGAAGAACTACAGTTATTAAAACTCATCTCCAGAGGCCAGGAGTTTGGCCTAATAGTAGAGTGCTTACCTAGCATGCACAAAGACCCAGGTTCGATTCCTCAGTACCACATAAATAGAAAAAGCCAGAAGTAGTGCTGTGGGTCAAGTTGTAGAGCTCTAACCTTGAGAAAGCCCCAGGACAGTGCCTAGACCCTAAGTTCAAGCCACAGGTCTGGCAAAAAAAAAAAAAAAAAAAAATGCCTCCATGCTAACTTATTTTTGTCATATTCTCATTTCAGGATTTATAGGTGAAAATGCCCAGCCAATCCTAGAAAGCAACATTGGAAATCGAATGCTTCAGAATATGGGCTGGACACCTGGGTCAGGCCTGGGACGAGATGGCAAGGGAATCTCTGAGCCAATTCAAGCCATGCAGAGGCCAAAGGGATTAGGACTTGGATTTCCACTACCAAAAAGCACTCCTGCAACTACTAATCCCAATTCAGGAAAATCCACTTAAGAAGGAAAGCAAAGAAGACATGTGTTACAATTTCCATCCCGTATGCAGTTGTAGTAAAATAACCCCATAGTTTCTGGGTTTAAGGCAGAAAACTCCATCACCCAAATTCATCTCACTAGTTCCTAATTTCAGATAATCCTGCTACACTGAGAGATGGAATTTCATCAGAGTCCATGGTGCTAAAGCCTCTGCACTTGAAGTTTCCTCAGTAATTGCCAGTTATTTCTAGGTATAAAGGACAGTTTTTGTCTCTTATTTATTGTGGTTTTTAGATGTCAGTACTTACTAATGCTTTACTCAGTTCATGTATGTGTTTGATGTACAAGAAAGTGTGAGAACACCCAGTAGTTTCTAAATTTAGGCTAGGCCAGAAAAGATTGTGTTTCCTGTCATGTTTATGTTAAATGATTTGGTCTAGAAAGAGGTCTGGTGGCCCAAAAGATCTAGTTTCCTATTTGATAAAGTGCTAAACAAATCTCTGAAAGGTTTGGCAATTTTCTCTCCTTGAATCTAGCTTTCTTGTGAAAGGTTTCTAAGAAGAGTGATATCCATTAAATGTCTTAACTTTAGTAAGTGTAGTATAAATTTCACAGAAGACAAATAACAATATCTCCCTGGATGTTTTGAGAATACACATCATCACTGTTATCACCATAGTGCCCCAAATGTTATTTTAATACAGACTTTATAAATTTTACCTCACTTAAAACAGAAAAATAATGGTTGAAAGAAAAGTGTATTTTGAATTTACCACCACTGTCTACCTCTCACTTCCCAAAGATCAACTCAAGGTATAGCCAACTGGTTTTAGATTATAATCGCTGAAGCAAGTTACTAGACTATTGAGCCAACTTATTTGAATACTTAAATGACTCTCCCAACAATTCAAATTTCTGGCCATTCCCTGACTATGTACCAGAAAGAGAGTAGACCAACCTGCCCTTTTTCAGATCTAGGCTGTTATTTTCAAATTAAATATAACAGTCAGTCTTATTCTGTGCCTAGGATAGAGTAATTTCTGAACCATTTTCTTAGTCATGCCAGAGAATAGAGAATCTAAATTGCTCATAGAATATGGTGTTATCATCATTAAAAGAATGAAGTTCTTATTCTGTTAGTAATTGCCTTTGTTGATTAAGTAAAGTTCAAGATAATCCCTGTGAATTTCTAATAGGCTTTTTTTTAATTATCATTTTTATAAACTGCCAAAAAAAAAAGTTTTTAAAGATGATGGAGAAAGTACAGACATAGACGTGTGACAGAACTTTCTCAAGTGATTTCCTTTAAAAAAAAAAAAAAAAAAGGCTGCCAACTACAGAGGGGAAAATCAACCTGCCATTCAAAAGAAAGCCTTAATGATTTGCCAAATGTATGCGTGCGTTTTGAGAATTACCCTGGTTTCTGGAAGTATTATGATACAAAGGAGGGGTCAATTAGGACACTATACCTCCAGTAGAATATTTGTGTTACTTAAAGCAACTCTGTTATGTGATTTCTTTTACAAGCTTGTTACTAAAAGAGACTTGTCATTTTTTTAATGATTTTTTCCCCATATGTTCATTCTACTTCACAGTGAGGAAGATAGGAAAGATTATATATATAAGTTTTGAAGCTTATTTGTAATCATAAATTATACTTAACGGTGCATTAAAAAGCTTTTTAAAAAAACTCTTCCTGAAGATATTCTAACATCCCAGAATTTCAGAAAGCTCAATTTCGAATCACTGATTAGAAACATTGAGGCCTCGGTTTCGTAAAGGACTTGCTTATCATTTTTTTTTTCACCTTACCCGATTCTAATGGATGCAGAACTCTCCTAGTGAAGATGTCTATACTGAACAGCTAGCCAGCTCCTAATAAAGGATGCTGTCTTTAGGAATGCTTCTCATTGTTGCCATTATGAAACAGCAGTAAATCTGGAAATCAGTGAACTTTTTTAATACCCAAAACATCTATCTTCATACTTCCCACAAGGAGGAGACACTTTTTTATCCTGATGCCTAGAGCCTTCTCTGTGGCCCACGAGGATTCGAATATAGCATATTCTCCTGAAATGTTTAACTGTACAGAATCACCACTCACGATAGTTAAAAGGAAACATCCTGAGCTTCCCCTGGCCATCTAGGATGCCTTCAGCATTCAGGCCCTAAGCACAGTAGGATCCTAGCTACTCAAGAGTCTGAGATCCTGGCATTACATTTGGAAGCCAACCCAGACAGGAGATTTTGAGAGATACCATCTCCAGTGAACCAGCAAATAAGCTTAGGTAGTAGAGTACAAAGTGTGAGAGAAAGAATATAACAGCATGAGGCCCTGAGTTCAAGTCCCAGTGCAAGAAGGAGAGAGAGGTAAGCATATACTTGATGTTTAACTGGAGAAATAAACAATTAAAATATAAAATTATTGGCATAAGTCAAGTATCTCAGGAGACTTACTAATAATCTATGTTTTATATGTAGTTATACTAATTTTTGTAAGTTAATTTTCCCATGAGTCCAAAGCACCAAATGAGTTCATGGTTTAGAATGTATCATTCCTTTCTCTTTTTGAAAGTAGTAATAGCTGGGCATTGGTGCTCACACCTAAAATCTTAGCTACTAAGGGCGCTGAGTAAAATCTGAGGATTGCAGTTCAAAGCCTACCTGGGCAAGAAAGTCTGTGAGAGTCTGATCTCCAATAAAATACTCAGAGAAAGCCTGACATGTTTCTGTGGCTCAAGTGGTACAGTGCTAGCCTTGAGCAGAAAGAGGCTCAGGGATAGTGCCCAGGCCCTGAGTCTAGGCCCTAAGACCAGCAAATAAAAGTAAATATTTCCTCTTCTCCCTCATGAAGCTAATCTTCTACTAATTCATTAGATGTACTAAAAAAATTAAATTCATAGGTTTATTTCCTCACTGTCCAAATCATGCATTCCTCCCATCACCAAGACAGGCTAAGACCACTCTGTTACCATTGTGACCCTCTTATATATTTGTTTTACTTGACATTAGCCAGACTGTATGGTTAGAACTAAATCATTTCCTTTCCTTTTTTCTTAGTATAATTTTTAGGGTTGCATTCCTCTCAAATTTGCTTACTTTTATTTTCATACTAGTTGATAACTTTTTAAAAGAAAATCCATTGTTAACTAAAATTTGCCACTAAATTGGCTCAGCATTTGATAGATTTTATAACCCATATTATGGTAGGATAAGTTAAAAATACATGTGTGTGCTGGGCGTGGTGGCTCACACCTATAATCCTGGCTATTCAGGAGGCTGAGATCTGAGGATCAAGGTTCAAAGTCAACCCAGGCACAAAAGGACCTGAGACTCTTGTCCAGTTAACCTCTAGAAAACAGGAAGTGAGGCTTGGCTGAAGAGTAGGGCGGTAGCCTTGAGCTGAGGAGCTCAGGGACACTGTCTAGGCCCAGGGGTGGGGCAGTACTCTTAAGCAGAAGAGTTCAGGGATAGCACCCAGGCTGAGTTCAAGCCCCATGACACCCCTCCCCCCCACACACACAAAAATACAGGCTGGGAGTTTGACCTAGTGGTAGAGTGCTTTCCTAGCATGCACGAAGACCGGGATTCGATTCCTTGGTACCACATACTTAGAAAAAGCCAGAAGTGGTGCTGAGGCTCAAGTGGTAGAGTTCTAGCCTTGAGAAAAATCCAAGGATAGTCCTCAGGCCCTGAGCTTAAGCCCAGGACTGGCAAAAAAAAAAAAAAAAATACATGTGTGTATATGGATATAGTTGAAGCACATATATGTATGCAAAGTATATAGGTATGCAATTGTTGCAAAATGTTTCATTAATATGTTTAGTTTAACATTTCAATTAGTGTTCTCTTAATTGCCTCACTTCAGTGCATTTCATTTTAAGCAAATATTTCATAAAAGAGACATATGTCAGATGGCTGACATTTTTTCAGCCATCTTCACTTATATATTCCCCATCCAAAAAGAAAAGAGAGAAAAAAATGATCAAAATTAGTACTAAAAAATGAAGTCGTTAACGACACATGAGTTTTGCTTATTTTTCATTTGTTTCCTTTTGGCAGACAGCCATTAATGGTATAGAAAAACAAAGAATAAAAAAATGTTTAGAATGTTATTTATGTAGTCATCTTTAAACTTCAATTCTTTCCCTTTTAACCTTGAGGTAATGAAAGAGAGAGGTGAAAATACTTTGCAATATTTTAAGTTTGGCATTTAGCTCAGTGGTAGAGCACTTGGCAAAGCGTGCATTTAGTCCCGGGTTCAATCCCTAACGCTGAAAGAATAAAAAGATTCACATTTAGCCATTGACAATGAATATGTAATACTATGGGTACAGTTAAATTAATTACTGCTTCTTGGCTCTGCAATTTTTCAATATCTCAAATTACAGAAAATATTTGGTAAATATATTTGCAACATATACACAGCTGATTATGAGCTATAAAGATTTACTTTTTTCCCCCTAAAACTGAACTGGCTTCAGGTCTTGTTCCACACAAGGATTGTATGGTTGTAACATAGCATGAGTCTCATTATCTGGCTCCTCAAAGTAGCAGTCAGAATCCCATGAGACACACTCATTCTATTTCCTTCTGGAAAGCTGTGCTTCTCATAAAACTGCTTCAACATTTTGAATAGTTTGTAAAAGTCATCAAAGTGCTGAGTTTTCTTTGCTATAAAAAGCATTTCACTGTTTACATTGATTAAATTTTATCTGTTCCTCCAAAAACAGTAAAGTTGTTAAAGTAAGTGTATTTTTTTATCCAATAGGTATTAAATACTCATTTATTTAACGGGCTCACAGTGATATATACTCAGCTGACAAGTGGACCATGAAGGCTCCTTCTGCTGGGTTCCTACTAAGCAAAGACTCATTACTTTAAACACCTGACATTTTAAGTAGATCCAGATTTGTCTCGAGAGAGTCAATGCCATTAACTGCCAGGAGTATGATCTACTATTTCCACTCTGAATTTTATCTGTACATTAGAATTGTCTCCTCTCTTTGAATTGCCAGACAGTCTAAATCATTCTCAAATTCACAGACCTCACTCAGATTGGGTTATTAGAATGCCATGTCTTTACTCCTTAATTTTTGAAGGATGAAAACTTGAAAGCCAAATATAAAGAAAGTTGTGATTCTTTACTGGCTGTCTTCCCTAGCACATACAACCCTTGTTTTGTTGTTGTTTTGGGGTTTTTTGCTATAGAGAGGGAGAGAGGGGGAGGGAGGAGGGGAGGTGAGAGAAACTAAAGCAGATCCCACTAGATTACTAGATGACCAGCTGGTCTGGAATCCTGCTGTCCCCCCTTTAATGGCTGAGATGCTCTTGGGTTTGATAGTCCTTGTTGCATGCAAGAGGCGTAAAAGGATGAGAACAATTTCAGATAAATGGGGAATACTTGAAAGCAAACTCAATAGGTACAAAATGTAAATGCAAAATGTAAAATGCAGTAGTCCTAACACATTCTTTTTCTATTAATCATATCTTACTATCTTTAAGTAGTTGTACAAAGAGTTACCATTCCACAAATCCGTTTATAAACACAATTCATCTGGATCGATGCATCCTTTTCATTATTTCATCATTCTTCCCCATCTTTCCTAACCTCTCCTTCCCTCAGTTTTCTTAATTTAAGAGGATAGGAATTGAATATTAGGACTGCACAGCCCAACCCCATTTTCTCATTCCTGTACCCCTCCCCTTCACCTCATCTCAGACCTTTCAAATGCCAGTTTCCTAGTACTTATCCTGTTGGACTCTTCATTTTTCTAAGGAATTACACCATCTAACACCCTTTGTATAGTGTATTTAGGACTCAGCAAGATAGCACTGTGGCCCCTACTCTTATGAGACTTTGTTCTTAACCCTCTTATATCTTCATATACATATTTTTATTGTGCCATTTCTGTATTTCATTCTATTTTTTAAGATACATTATAGTCTACTTCACATGTTTTAACATTACCAGACAACCTTCTAAGCTGACCAAAGATCTGCAGAGCACACAGGAAGCTGGCATGCTTTTCCTCCCTGCACTGTTGTGTTTCTCCACTAGTCTTTAACAACTCAGCTAGAAACAAGCAGTAGATTTTTTTTTTCCTCCTGACTCAGTGAGTAATTGTCTGCGCTGTGGTGACAGATGTGCAATATAGCAGCTTCTTCAGGAAAAAAATTAACAGTTTGTCCAGCATGTCAGCTCGCTCTTTTTAGTGCTTGGGAGGTCTTGGCCCCATTATGGGTGATTTAGAAATTGAGGCAAGCAAAGACCAGCTGCCTGCACTGAAAGCCTTCCTTAGTTAGCCTCATCTGCATTCCAGGACTCACTTACATCCAGAAATTGGTGGAGCCCCTCTGGCCACAAGATGAGTATAGGCTGACAGTGCCTTGATTTGTTGAGAGAGAATAAATGGGTTTTTCAGAAGATGAGGAAATATCACCATTACTGGCCAATTTACAGCATTTTATCTGTTCTTCAAACATGTCAGTTTTGTTATTGTTGCATGGTAATTACATAGAGAAACAGAAAGAAAACAAATTCTGGTTACGTATTCAGATGGATTGCAAAAATCATATAATCCTGATAAATGCCCATTTACGATACACATGGATGAAAGGTTCATTTTAATTTCGAATGGCTAGCCCAGCCGTAAATAGCATATAGGATTAAATTCCAGAGAATCTGATTACATCAAAGCAAATAGTCTTTCTCCACTTTTTCAGATAACAGGGAGATGTATGAGGCATTTTCACAGACAGGAATGTCCTGAAACAATACAGAAGTGTATTCAGGATTGCATTCTCAGAAGAACTCCCAGGGAAGCTTGAATGTCATCTTGTTCTGGAGGCCAATCAGTTCTAAGGGTTTCTTAAGCCAACGGACCTTGGCTGAAATATTTCTAACTTAGAAGAATAACCCAATAATTTGAAGCTCAAATTCTTGGTCAGTTCTCCAGTCTCACCAACTGTTTGTATAATAGAAATCAAATACTCCTCCTTGTATAATACAATGTCTTTCTGATTCCTAGGCTAGTTAGCATAAAGGAAGATGTCCTAAGAAGTTTCAGTTTCACAGAAAATGCAGATGATTAAGAATACAGAATGGGCAGGAATAGGAGGGAACAGCATCCCAGAACCTCTGCTTACAAGTGACATATGTATAGACTAAGGATCAGTCCTCGCTTTGTAGAGAATAAACAAGTCTTCCTTGTTCACCTGTCAGGTACCCATATGTTACTATAAGCCTGTCAACTAAAGGAGCACTGGGCACCTCTTGTCTCCCACCTTTCTGGCAGACAAAGAATGGTAGAAGATGCAAATACACACTTAACTGTCTTGACTGCAGGACACATGTAACTTCTGGTTGTAATCTGTTGGCTAGAGCAGCTGCACTGGCCAAATGATTCCCAGAGACTGCTCACAGGAGGGCAGCACATGGATAGCTGGTGAATACTAACCAGTTCTGGAAAGGTCCAGACTTAAATGTCAAAGCAGCATGTGCCATATTTCATTCAAGCTAAGAACATCAGTATAAGACATGCTTTAATGGTCTAAGAAGGGACGAGGGAGAAAGGGAAGGGAAAAGCATAAAAAAAAATGCTCAAGTTTTGCCCAATTTTAGAGACTGGACCAAACATGGTTATAAGTTTTGAATGCCATAGCAGAGAAAGAGAAAAGGACAATGTCTAGCACACAATGTCTGGGACATAGTAGTTTTGTTTTTTGTTTTTTTCTTTTCCTCTTTCTAATGAAGTGAAGAAGTGGTTATTTCTGTTTGTCTGCTCTTCCTAACAGCATGGGGAGAGATTGTTGATGAAGAGTGTTAAACACAATTTTACTTTGCCAATGGATCCCAGTAAAAATAGTCATATGAAATAATATTCCTAATTTCATAGCCATTGATTGACATATAGTTAACAGTAAGTGCCTGTGGCTCCAAGTGAGATTAAGCTTTTAAGACACAATAAGATTATAAAAGGTACTAAGACATTAAAAAAGAAAAGAATGAAAAAGCCTACAACTGTTAAAAACAGAAACCACCTAACTAGTCATTCAGAGTCAGCATCCATGCCAGCACTGGTTCTCTGCTGATTACCATGCCTCTTGCCTTTATGCTGCTCTAGCAGAACCATAGATATTAACTGTAGGACCCAGAACCTAGCCCTCATGGAGAAACTTGGCCTAGGATTGTTTTAACAATAGAAAACTAGCTAAAGACACAGCTAGAAATGCTGTTTCCATGGTCTTTTTTTTGAAAGTGTGTTCCATAACAATGCCTGCCAGATTATGGAGAATAAAAGAATGACTAGAGGAATGATCTCAAAGAGGCATTGGAGGCCAAAAATACAATTGAAGAACCAGATCAGGTATCACCAAACTGCTGCCTTCGTCTCAGCACCGTCTTCCATGGTGGAATATAAATGGACCATCTGCCAAGGCTGGGAAAGAGCAAGACCTTATGGTTCTCCTCAGGAAATTTCTAAGAATTTCACCTGTGGACTAAAAATGTATCCGAGGTGTGTCTGGTTCTTATGAATACAGAAACCATTGAGAAATGGAGACAGAGGAAAAGTGTAAAAGACATAAAGGAAATGCATAGCCTACCAGAGGAACAAAAATGAAAGAGAAAATTCCTGAGTTTGCTGGGAATGAGGTCATATGATACTCTAAGACAGGAACCCCACTGGGATTGTGGAAGAAAGCAGTTCTCTATGGGGAAATGCAGAGACTCCTTCCCTGAGGAGCAGCGTGGAACTGGCCCTTAGAGTGCTGGACAGAATACTGGACATGGAAACCTGAACATTTTATGAGCAAACAGATGAATCAGAGGATGAGTAATTCAAGTGACACAAAGATTTTTCACGTTGTAGAAGAGCTCAGGGTCCCTTTTAGTTAGCGTTCTCTCAAGTGCTTATTTACAGATCATTAAATACTTAACCGAGGGAAAAGATAAAAGCTGAAATGCTTAAGCCAGTATTTATTAAATATCCATCATGGATTCAGATAAAGCAAATCTAAAATCATAATAACAGTTAATTGTCCAGTTTTTAGATTTTGCATTAGCAGAGGAGCAAGTAAAATAACAGCCTGTCCAGGGTAATACAGGACTCCAGAGCATTCTACCATGGTTATAATTTTTTTCAGAGGACTTATCCTCCATCCCACAAGGTCTCCTTTATCTTATTATAAATGTCTCCTTTTGTACAGGCTAAATTAAGAAGCTTTCTGTTGCTTGTATGTAATACTAATTCTCTGCTGGATATTGGCTAGTATTTAAGTGTATTATAAAACACTGGAATGCACTCTTACACTTGACCCACAGAATTTTCTTTAATTGTGCAATCATCTAAGAATTTATAATTTTGAAGGAGCTATTGTAACTTCTAATTCTTGCAGCAATAGAGTGTTTCAAAGGAATATCTCATTCCTAAATTAGATGATACAGAATGCATCATCTGTCCTTTTTTTCTTTCTTTCTTTTAATTGAGCCGAATTCTAACTGAAATTCTAACGCTGTCATTCCTATCAACAGGGAGGCCCATTATTTCAGAGAATTCTAAAACTGAAACAATTCTGATTGTTACTTTGCTTTGGAACTATGTTAATGGATATAGTTCATACACTATTTTTCACTGAGTCACTTTATATTTTTGACAGTTAAAAATAGCAGAGCAATGTTATGAAATAGAATTTGAAATTACATCCTTGTGTATTTCTGTCTCGTGGCTTTCTTCTTTTATAAAAACTCATACACTGTTTGGCCTAATGGTAGAGTGCTTGACTCCCATGCACAAAGATCCAGGTTTGATTCCTTGGTACCACATACATAGAAAAAAGCTGGAAGTGGTGCTGTGGCTCAAGTGGCAGACCACTAGTCTTGAGGGAAACAAAGCCCAAAGACTGGCAAAAAAAAAAAAAAGAAAGAAAGAAAGAAAAATACACTGGAGTGAGCCAACCTATTGATGGTAGCTGAGAGAATGAATGTCACTGGGGCCAAAAAATGGGATTCCCTCAGTGACATCTCCCCTCATTCTTGCCTCCAGTTTACCACTGAATTCCAACCCAGTAGTACCAGATCCCTCCCTAAGGAAGAAGGAAAAGCAAAGGTACACAAAGCCATTCTTGTTTTCCTTGAGAATCTGCCCCCCACCCCCACCGCAGGCAATGAGCTACCGTAGTAAAAGAAGCACTGGCCAAGGGCTAAAAGGTGAAGACTCAAAACTGATCTCTCTTTTACCAGTTGGAAACTCACTGGCTTCCATATCCAGATTTTCAAAATGAAGAGCTTTAACGGGAGGGGGGTGGGGGAGGGGAAGAATGGCTAATTCTGAGTAACTCCTGTGTACTGGGATGCCATGCAACACAGCAAGTGTGATCATCTCAGCACTTCTGGTTCATAGTAGTAAATGATACATCCTTGATGCACACTGACCAGGACAAATCTCATTCCTAAATTAGCAGAAAGTCCAAATTAATATTTTGTTACTATTTACAGACAATTTATAAGCAGTACAACAACAAAAAAACCCATTAAATCATTAAAAATCAGATATTTGAACTAATATTTAAATGTTTCTTTGTAAACAAATTGGTATCAAAGATTTTGATGTCTTCTTCAAATATTTTTTATGTGTGTTACTTGATTCTGGGAATGATCACTTTGAAAATACTATATAGTGAACAGGCATACTACAACATAGCCCATTTTGTAATTACAACAAATTTGAAATTCGAAGTCTGCTTAACTCACATTTGGTAATATCCGTGATATGTGTCTCATGGCATGCCAGACTCCTGTTCATAGACACAGAGTAACATGAACTTGACAATCTAGCCTTGGACCAAAGCCCAAGCATGATTTCCCAGAACAATAAAGAAGAAAATGATGGTTTTTCTTTTAAAGAACTGGGGTCCAGGGTCAGTGACCTTCGCTCCATATGCAATTTGAAGAATTGGAATGGGTTCAGAGAAAAGTCAAGACAAATGATTAAAGGCTAAAGGGATTGACTTTAAGGAAAATATAAGCAATGAATAACACAGTTGGCTAAATAGCCGCCAGAATGGAGGTTTAATAACCCCAAGAATATTTTAAAGACATAAGCATCTAGAAGAAATAGAGTTTTTTTTTAAGACTTCTCTTTGTTTTAAATAGGAAGAGTATTGGTTGGCTTAAACAAAAGGAAAATGAAACTGGGTTATACAAGACAGAAACAGAACCATCTATTTTAATGATGTTTTACCATATTATTTAGTGAGATGATTGACTTGGTTAAAATCAATAATCTTAGCCAGTTCTGTCAGTGATAGGCAAAATGGGCTAACACACCAAAGAGTATACTTGCCTCTCCATGCACACAACACTTTTGGCAGCAAAGGCCAAAGATTTATCAGTGTGTATAATACAGGGTGTGGCGATTTCTTGTCCATTTTTGTTGATGGGAAGCACAGGGTTTGAACATGGATTTTCCTGGGCCCATTCTTTGATCAGACTTTTGCAGCTGTGGGAAAAAGAAAGTAAGTGCCTCACAAGTAGATAGACTAAGTAAGCAAGCAGCTCATTGGAGAGTAAAACTCAACCAGTGATAGTCATATTCTGCCCATGCAGAAGCTGCTCACTTCCTATCATCTAATTGAATACCAAGTGTTGGTTTTTGTGAAACGTCTATCATATAGCCACTGTGAGGATTGGTGAAGATTTTATCCAGTACCTCTTGCACACAAGAGACTTAGCATCTCTTTGGAGCCATCCAACATGGATTTGGGAATGCTATTTAAATAGCCCCAAAGCAGACTTACTGGCACTAGCCAATGTGAGTGGAAACCTATTTCTATGCAAATGGCAGCTACAGATAGTTGATACAATATAGTGATGCATGCTGATGAATACCAACCTTACATGATTTTTTTTCACAGTTACATACAACAGGTAAGGTTTTATTTAATTTTATTTTTTCCATATATTTTTACTGTAATTAATAGAAGGGTTACATTATATTCACCAGATAGAAGGTGCATTACTTCACATACATTGATACCTTTTCTCATGTCTTGGTGCCCATTTCCCTCCCACCACCCCCGCCCCTCATCTTGTTTTCCCCTCTTCCCTATCCGATTTCAAATAACCAAATACGCATATATCCAATATATCATATAACAAAGTAGCAATATGAGATAGCCAAGGGACAGCAAAAGAGATGAGAAATAACATAGTACATTAAGGATAACAATCACTCATTATATGGTTTTTCTTTCTATATCCTAGAGATCCTTTCATTTAGCATTATACTATATGGCCTTATATATCTAGGTTTTTCCATTTCCTCAGCTCTGCTTTAATTTCCTTTTTCAGGGTTTTAAAGTTTTATTTTCTTTGAGGCTATTGCAAAAGGAGTTGCTTTCCTGATTGTTGCCTCATTCCTCTCATTGTTGGCATATAGGAAGGAAGTTGATTTTTGAGGGTTAATTTTATACCCTGCTACCTTGCCAAAGTTTTGAATCAGCTCAAGCAGCTTGAGAGTGGACTCTATAGGGTTCTTTAAATACAGAATCATGTCATCTGCGAAGAGGGAAAGTTTCACTTCCTCTTTTCCTATTTGGACCTCCTTTATGCTTGCTTCTTGCCTTATTGCTCTGGCTAGGAATTCTAATACTACCTTACATGATTTTTTAATTGGGAAGATGCAGGGTCCAATGTGAATCCTACAAAAAAATTAAGATACATGAGGGAAGGAGTGGGTAGGAGAGGGATGAGTGAGAATGTCGAAATGGCTGACATTTATCAAGATGTATTGTATTCATAAACTGCTTTGTCAAATGGGAACTCATTTGTTCAACTACTTAAATCTAATCAGATGTCAATACATTGGATGGAAAACAAAATCTATGTTGCTCTTTCCTGTCAATAGCTAACAACATCAATCAATAATGTCATTTAACAGTGAACTAAGATGTAGGGTCCATGGCAGCTGCCCCAAAGTTATCAAAATTTCCAGGAGTGGGACCTAATGGTAAAATGTTTGCCTAGCATGCAAAAAGCTCTGGGTTCAATTCCTTGGTTCCACATGCACAGAAAACGCTGGAAGTGGTGCTGGGGCTCAAGTGGTAGAGAGCTATCCTTGAGAAAACCCAAGGACAGTGTGCAGGCCCTGAGTTTTATGTCCCAGAACTAGCACACAAACACACAAAAAAGTCAAAGTAATCAAAATGAATTCTTGATCTGAACTTGTTTATAATTCCTTATAGAATTAATGAATGTTGATCACAGGAGAAGAATGGTATATCAGTGCATCCAACCCCCTTACTCTTATCAGAAGTCTCTTCTTATTTATCATTTAACCCAATGAGCATTTTCAAATGCGCAAGCATTGGTTCCCATTTTCTGGATTTTCCCTTTGTAGCTAAGTATATTTTTTCAGTAGTCTTTTTCCATTTGAAATTGGATTAAAGCTCACCTTTTTCTACCAATTTGAGACTTCATTTATATTTTTCTGGGCACTTACCAACAGGGTGAAAAAAACTACTTACACTTTCTTTAGAAGAACAATCGCTTGCTATTTTATTTATTTTTCCTATCTACCTTCCTATCTCTAGTTAGGCTACTTTGACCATAAATCAAATTGCATGATGACAAATAGCCCATAATCATAATTTAACTAACTGAATAAAGCTATGAATAAAATGGTCTATTTTCTCTTCTCTTCTCTTCTCTCTCTCTCTCTCTCTCTCTCTCTCTCTCTGTCTCTCTCTCTGTCTCTCTCTCTCTGTCTCTCTCTCTGTCTCTCTGTCTCTCTCTCTCTCTCTCTCTCTCTCTCACACACACACACACACACACACACACACACACAATTTGCTATGCTATGGAACAATAAAAAGGGTTAAGATGTGTTGTACTCATAAATTTATATTTTTGAGTTAAATCCTTTTGTACAGCTACTTAAAGATAACTTAAAATGAACAAGCAAATAAAAATCCTCCAAAAGTCCAATGACTACTTGCAAAAATGAGGGATGCCAAGGCTGATGATACAGCTCAATGATAGAGTCTTTCTTAGTATGCATAATGACATAGATTGGATCCAAGGCACTCGGGAAGGAAGGAAGGAAGGAAGGAAGGAAGGAAGGAAGGAAGGAAGGAAGGAAGGAAGGAAGGAAGGAAGGAAAGAAAGAAAGAAAGAAAGAAAGAAAGAAAGAAAGAGAAGGAAGAAAGAAAGAAAGAAAGAAAGAAAGAAAGAAAGAAAGAAAGAAAGAAAGATGTTTAAAATTTCCTCAGATTTTTGAGAATACTAAGGAAACCTTAGTTTCCTTACTCATATCCAAAGTCAGAATGACTATAGTTTTATTTGAGAGGAAATATTGTTTTCAAGCAAAGGCAATAGAAATGAGTACAAATATTTCACCTAGACTCCCTTTGGCCAAATTTCATCACTGAGAGGAAAGTTCACAGAACTCTGTAAACAAGACGTTTGCCAGAGGTGACAACAAAACCTAACTCACTCACATGCCTTCTGGTCAATGTAATTTCTTAGGGAGGCCTGCTGGCATTTTACAAAAGTTTACCAGGTGTCAAACCTAACTGATTTAGAAATAAAGGATTGACTCAAGGGTGTCTATAAAATCATTCTGTGGGATAATAAATCCCAACTCTAACACCAAATAAGAGGGAGCCCATTAGTCCTGACTGCTATTTGGACCTTGTGTTTAACTCAATCTTCAGAGGTTGTCAGTACGCTGAGAGAGGTGGTGGCTGGGCAGACTCAGATGGGCTTAGAGAAAGCAGCCCATCTCTCTGATGAATGTTTCTGGATGCCTGCAAGCTTTTCTCCATCTTGGGCCCTGTATGAATAAGTGGTCCCATCTACCCAATGTGGTCTTTAAATCTGAATAAGGACTCAGCCATCATCTACAAAAGTATGGTTCATGGAGTAGAAATTATGAAGAGATCTTGTTTTTCTACTTTGTTTTTATTGGCAAGCATTCTTAGGAAGACTGACGCTTTCCATAATAAACCGTCATCCGGTGCAATTGTTTCAGAATATGGTCTCTGTGTTTGATTGTAGGGTCTGTGGGCATCAGACAGTAGGAATGCGATGTTTAAGCTTCTTCACTTATTGCCTGCTGGTGGACAAATACAGGATTTGGTAATTTAGCCTAAAGCTTTCCTCTCTCCCTCTCCACACACCCACTCTGGGAGGTATAGAGAAAGCGACTTTCCACAGGTCCTGAGGCAAGAGGAAGCCCATAAACCTGAAATCAGAGCAAAAGGGTGGGCCTGCCTCATGCATAATCCATCCGCAAAATTCTGTGTGATGGACCCCTTGCTAGAGTTGAACTTTGGACTCCCTACCACTGAAATAAAAGACACAACTGCTAAATCCTCATAAATGCTGAAAAGAAGCAGCTGGTAGCCCAAAGACCACTGTAATAATAGGAATAAAAATAGAAGCAAAGCTAGGTGTGAAAAGGCTTAAGTCTCGAAGGGAGAATTAGTATACGGAAAAGGATCAACATGCTTGTGTTACACAATTCTGTGGCTCAGAAGGGCAAAGTAATGAAGAAATTCCAAAATCAGGAACCATCCTGACACCCAATAGATAATAGCATACAGGTTTTTAATCTTGTGTTAACCTGCTCTGCTAGGATAGGCATAGGGTATTTGCATTCTTTCTTGTACTCAGAGCATTGCCATAAAACAAAATGATCACATGGTATTCTTTATGTAGGAGCTTCCATGCTTTCCTGCTTGGCAGCAGAGTCTCCACTGAAGTCTGTAAAATGGAAGAACTCTTCAATTAACTACATCCTCAAGCTGATAATTTCTTAGCAACTTGTCTATCTGTGAAGACTGAGATCACTTTTATAGATGTTATATTAACATATAAACTGATTGATAAAAATGATTGGAGTTAACAATGAGCAGGAAATGTTTGTGGTCTTTAAGTCTGCATAAACCTATGGGTGTCAAGATGGCTGAGATTAATCATCTAACTTTGCTTATCTCCTGGCTTCTCTGACTTTCCCTTCCAAGGGAAGATCTCTTTATCTCAGAGCATTAGTATGGCAACCTCAGCAAGTTATATACAACTAAATGGTTAAACACTTTCAGTTCAATCTTTATTTTAGCTTTTTTAAAAAACAATAGTCCCCGCTCTAGACTACACTAACATCAACCATAAAAAAAAATCCACATAGTCTTCCCATTTCCTTAGCCTTTCTTTGTTATCACGGTGGACTTTTTAATGTTAATTTTTCTTTTTTTATGTTATTGTCTGGATAATATATAGAGGGCTTACACTTACATTCACCAGATAGAAGGTACATTATTTCTTGAACATTGATACCCCTTCCCACGATTTTGTCCCTGTTTCCCCCCCACATACCCCTTCCCAATCATCTTGGTTTTTCCCCTTTTCCCTTCCCTATTTCAAATAAACACACACACACACACACACACACACACATATATATAATAAGTCAGATGCAGTTAACAATATGAGATTAACCATAAGGGCAAAAAAGGGAAAAGAAATAACAGTACATTAAGAACAACAACCACATTAGATAAACCTCTATTGTCTTAATATTCTTGCTTTGCTCATTTATATTCTGAGAGATTCTAGTGCTCACACATTTGATTCATGATTTAGAGAAAGTACTTGCTTAAGTCAGTGGTAGGTATTAAGTGATGACTGGCTGCAATGGAATTTCTTCTCTACATTGGCAAAGACAATTTTGCCTTTTCTTCCCTCAATTTTAAAGGAGAGATCATAAGCATAGTTAAATAGGATTTCTATTTGCTTGCAAAATATGTTTTTTAAAGGTAGGGTGTTAAGAACAGTTACGTTTTGAATGCCCAATTTTCTAGATTAAACTAAAATACAAATGGAGCACAGAAACACTTAAGAGTGATACATAAATTGTTCCCCAAAACTCCAACTAGTACTACAGTGAAGTATGTGTCTTCCATTTCATAGTATTTGCACTTTGTATTTATAAAGAACTGTATAATCTATCCATTAATCATTTCTTCTGGACCATTGGGTCATGAAAATGCAAGCAAGGAAGAGTAAAGTTGCGATTTTAAAACAAACTTTTAGGTTTGCTGAACCCTCCTCCCACTGGAAATAAACTACATGATAAATTCTATGTGACACTTTCAACTGTGTATATTGCATGATTAATTCCTAATGGTTGGCTCAAGCTTCATAACGCTGAGATTTTACAAACAGGAGAATCCTAAATTTAAAGAAAAATTACAAGTCCAATATAAAAATCTAGAACAGAGACTAGCAATCACTCCACTTGAAATCACTGGCTATCCAACATAGGCCGGAGCAGGTAAAACGCGGTGATAACAGCAGTGGCTGGGTGAAGTGAGAAAGGGATGCCGAGAAGGAAAGGAACCTTTTCCCTATCGCGCTTCTGGAGTTATTTTTGGCTTTTGTTTGTGAAAGGTTGGATTCTCTGGTTCAAATATTGATGGAAGTTCTTGCAATTCTGACAGGTGTATTCTCCTTTGTTGATGTCTTCTGTAGTAAGTGCTGCACAAACCCTCCCAAGAGAATTGTTTTCCCCGTCTAATGGGCTCACGAATCTGATCAAGTAGGATTATGGAATTAACTAATGTGAAAACCTTGGAAAATCTTTAACGGAAATCTGCTTATACCTTGAACTTCTGATGTATCAGGAGACTTTCTGATGTATCTGTGTATTACGGGTCAGAATATGAGATTTGTTTGGCATATATTCAAAATGACTAGGCAGTCTACTGTCATTAGGTGAAATGTTCTGTAACTGTCAATTAGGTCAAGTTGGCTGATTTTCTTGTTCAATTGTTTTATATCATTCAGGTTATGCTATCTACTAGTTAAATCAGTTTTTTGAGAGGACACATTGAAATCTTCAGATAAGCAGTTATCTTGCAGTTCTAACAGTATTTCATTCATCTAGAAACTGTGCTACTGTATACATGTATGTATGTGTGTATGTGAGTTATGTTATTCTAATAGGTTGACCCTATATATTTATAAAATTAAGTTTTTTATGCCTGGTAATAATCTTTTCTCTGAAGTATATCTTATCCAATGCTAAAAATTTGAAATTTAAAAGAATATGTCTCACAAAAAATAATTATTTGATTTCTTTCTAAATCAAAATGAAAAGACAAATGATATAATACCTAGTCCCTGGCCTCTGATGCCAGGTAATAGACCAACCCCACAAACCTATCTCATAGCTCATTAAGATGGACAGAAAGATTTTTATGAAAGGACAAATACCACCAAAGAATATCTTCACTAGACCAGAACCTCTGAGAATCATCTATGTTAAAGATGAATGGGATCAAATGGAAGAAACAGCAGCCCATGAGAAAGGATGGTGTTCCCTGAGACCACCATGGAGCAAACACAAGAACAGGCGAGCAGCCACCTGGACCCACACAGACCCCCAAAAGAAGAAAAATGCAATCTAAAGGCACTAGAACAAACTGGTCATGCTGACCCTACCTGTTCACCTGAGCTATTCAGGAGGCAGAAATGGGGAGGATTGAGGTTCAAGGCCATCCGAGCAAGAATTCGGTAAGATCTCATCCGACATGACACACCCAGAGTGATGGAGAAACTGCAAAACATGTATCTACAAAGGAATACAAACCAGACTTTTCATCATAACAAATGGGTGCGAGAAATAATCACTGGAATAGTGCTGTTAACATTGTCAAAGAATTGAACCTCGTGTTCTTATAGCCATAAATGTATCAGAAAACAGCAAGAGCAAAGTGCTTACATAGACCAGAGCTTAGAAGGCACGCTACTTTTGAGCCTAGTAGGAATCTCACTGCTAGAAAATGATGGGCAAAAATTACTGAAGTCATTTAACAAAGTGGAAAGGAAACTATGAAACTAGAGTTCACTGGATTCAAAAAAAAAGAAATAGAGGAAAAAGGGAAAGAAATAAAAACAGAAGGGTGAAAAAAAATTCTCCGTTGAAAGATTTGCCACCAGCAAAGCTTAAGTAATAGGAATGCTTGAGTCTCTGTCTCTCTCTTAAATGGCTGCAACTGTTGGTTCTAAAATGGAAAACATTTACACAATCATAACAGCTCAGCTTCTACTTCTTAGTTTTATTTTTTAGTCAATCGGTGTGTGTGGGGGGGAGTTCTAATAGTCCCTGAAGAAAAATAAACATTATAAATCTTGACGATGAGAATAGTAATATAAAACATAGAACATAGAAAATGTGATTTCCTTTAAAACTACTTAGATATAATTTAAGTTGATAAAGGATAAACAGCAGATTTAAAACGAAAACATAAAATATGGGTCATGGACTGGGGCTGGTGGCTCTTACTTGTATTTCTATCTACTCAGGAGGTGGAGAGCTAATTGTCACTATTCAAAGCCAACCCAGCAGGCAGTCCATATCTCCAACAAACCATTGAAAAAGCCAGAAGTGGGTCTGTGCCTCAAGCGGTAGAGTACTAGCCTTAATACAAAGAAGCTCAGAGATAGCACCCAGGTCCTGAGTTCAAGCCCCAGGACCTGCAAAAAAGAAAAAAGGAAAAAAAAAATGGGAGAGGGGCAGTGATGGAGCCAAGAAGGTATTTAGGAGATCAATTTAATTATTATGGATAGTCATAAAGTAACTTTAGAGGATGGTTCCTACCTGTTAGGAAGTTTCTATGTGTACCTGAATTTTTTTTTTTACAAAGCACCAAATTTTCATGAAATTTGTTTAAGTTGGCTTTATTTAAAAGTATCAGGACTAGTTTACCATCTACAATAGTTTTTTAGTAGCCCCACAAAATTCCATTCTCTAGGAATATAAAAGCAAATACAAGCCATCATATAGGAATAGATATTTGGACTGTAAATCTTAGCACTAAAAATAGGTAATTTCTACACAAATTTAAATGCTTTCTCACATAATTTCATTACTACTTTGTTTCCAAACCTCTTTAGATAGCACAAGTGACTTAGCTTATTAGAGACTATTAAGGCTGTCCTGGGTTTATAAAAAGTCTGTGCCCATCCCACCATCCCCCACTCCCCACAGCCCCCAAGTCATCTACATGGAAAAATCAGAACTGTAGATGTAGTTGGTTCATGAAGCCTACATCTCCAGGGATTCTGGAAACAAATTCAGTAGAACCTTGGAACCTTTCCAAGGCCCAGTCCAATGTACTATACCTCAGAACAAGGATACTTCAAGAACCCACCACCAGTTCATTTTCCAGTGGCCTGAAATGAAATGATAATTATTGACCCAGCAATCTGAAATGTCTTTCCCTAAGTCCTGTGAGAATGCTATGTGAATGTGTACTTAGAAACTCTTAAATACTGCTTACGAATGGCTTGACAGGCCATAACTTTTTGAAGGTGCTATTTAAAGACCAGGACGTAAATCCTGTTTGCTCTTACTTCTTTGACATGCCCCCCTTTCCCCCCACACCCAGCTACCTGTTGGAAAGATTACCACTCATGCATACTGTATCAGGCTACTCAAAGTTACAAGTAGTGCTGTACTAATACCTGGAGAATATTCAGAGTATATTGGACTCATTTGGACTTTCCTTGGGGAATTCAATTCCCTCATGGGTCTCTCTTTCATACAAAATATCTAATTCAATCCTTTAATCATTTTTAAATAACACACACAATGCCTTAGTTATTTTTGGTTACCTTCAAATCCATTTCTGTAGACTTTTTTTAGAGTTAAACAATGGATCATTTTCCATTTCCAACACCTGACAGAATATAGTTTTATTACACTCAATAGTGATTAGAATGAAACCTAACCAACATTCTGACAATTATTTTACATTTTACAGTAGTACTTCATCTGTGAACTACAACTCAGGTAGCAAAATGAAAATTTAGAATCCTCACCTTGAATTTTGGCACATTTATACAGACTGTATCTTCCCCCTACCCCAAATAACACTGTCATAACTTTGAGAGAAAACGACATAGAGAAAATGACATAAATAAAACTCTGAGCAAACTTTCACTCCAGCCTTACTCATAATGTCAAGGTTGAGCGTGTCCATTTTTTCAGGACTCGATTCTGCGGAGACACTTAGAGAAAATTATGATTTTTTTGCCAGTATGGATCTCATTTTGGGTTTTCTTCTTTGTTCTGCAAACCCAAGCTGGAAGATTAGACATCTAAGAACTGTGATGCATTGCCTGAAAGGCAAGCAAAGGTTTGAGTTGCATCTTTTCAATGCATTGTGGCACTGCAGCCTGAAGCCAATTCCTTCCTTCCTTCCTTCCTTCCTTCCTTCCTTCCTTCCTTCCTTCCTTCCTTCCTTCCTTCTTTCTTTCCTTCTCTCTCTCTCTCTCTCTCTCTCTCTCTCTCTCTCTCTCTCTCTCTCTCTCTCTCTCTCTCTCTCTCTCTCTCTCTCTCTCCTCTTCTCTTCTTCTTTTTTAAAAATAAACTGGCAACGTGCCTCCCATAAATGGAGGAAGCAGATTGCCTCTTTGCTGAATATTTAGACAAGGTACTGATGTAACAGCAGTGGACATGCGGCTGGGAGCCAGGCTGTCAGCCTGTCACACGCTGACAAATCTGTTGTTCATATTCAGGCAGGATGTGCATGTCCCCTTGCCACCAGTATCATCTATATTATGGAGGGGGAGGAAGAGGGGGAGTTTTCCTGTCCCTACAGACTGTGGACCAAACACTACTCGTATGTCGTTCTGAAGGATCTCCACGAAACAACTCATTTACTTTTCTTGTGATGGAGCCTGGCAAATGAGACAAGTAAGATAGCCTGCTCAATTTTTGTTTCCTCTTTCTGCCTTCAAGACCAAAGACAGCCTACATTGCCATTTTATGTCACATCCATAAAACCAGAACTCTAAATGGCTCCGACCTGCTTTTCCTGAAAATCCGCAAGGCAGAAAGAAGGGCAGATAAAATAAGCATTCAATTAAAATGCTGCTGTTTAAAGGTTGGTCGGGGGGATCATTTGAACACACATAGTGTGATTTTTCTTTAACTCTTTTTTCTTTTATTCTTCTGGCAGCCCTGACTTTCAGAATGCTCTCTAACAAATTTCCCCTAGAGCCCCTGCGGCTCTCACTCCCTGTGCCGATTCAGTTCAGACTAAACATGCAGTCCGCCCGAGACTAAATTTACAATTCCCCAGTCAAGCCATATCTATATTTATATGGGCCTTTGTAAATCAATGAAATATATTTTCTGTTTTTTTTTCAAATGTAGGCATTTGGGAGAATTTAAAGGTAATTGAGGCTATATCCCAGAGTTTCTGATGTGAGGCCACTTTTCTAGAATATCTAAAAACAAAATTCTGGCTATGGGCTATTGACTTGCATTAGTCACAATAATGTGTACATGCATGCTGCTGTCTTTTTCCTTTCCTGTTTGTACCTTATGTTCCAGATAAAACTAAACTCAGAATTCGGATTGCTGTCTAGAATGCTTAATGGACTATGCGGGTCTTTTATTCTCATTTGAAGACTTTTTATGTTCCCATAATCAGTATGAGAACTCTTCATTTTGTGCAACATTTCTATAAAATCCACAAAAATGTATAACAGCTCCAAGAAGCAAGACCAAAATTTTGACTTCAAGGTGTGTCATAATATTTTAACATTAAAATTGTTTTATATTCCTATGAATGCGGTCATCATTAATGAACATCATTTAATACATTAAAGAGGTTGTTTTTTTTTTTTTTTTTTGCCAGTGCTGGGCTTGAGCTCAGGGCCTGAGCACTGTCCTTGCACTTTCTCAAGGCTAGAGCTCTATCACCTGAGCCTCAGCACCACTTCTGACATTTTTCTATGTATGTGGTATCGAGGAATTGAACCCCGGTCTTTGTGCATGCTAGGCAAGCACTCTACCACTCCCAGCCCTATTAAAGAGGTTTTAATTCTTAGAAATCCTTTCAGATTAAAGACACCTTTTGTCAGTAGAAGCTATTTAAAATACTAATAATAATAATACTTAGTGTTTATCAAACTTTTTATGTATTAGAATGTTTTCTCCTGTATTGATATTTATGTTAGAATCATAAATGGAGGAACAGTTGCAAATCAAATTCTCCTTAAAATAATTTTCATCTTTTATCCAAGATTGGCAGTATAATATTCCTTTTAGAAGCTTATATATAATATATATCATACACATACACATATGAAATCAAAGTCCCACACTTGCTTGGCTGGCAGTCTACCACTTGTGTTACACTTTTAGCCTAGCTTTTTGTTGATATATTGGAGGTGGACTTTTCTACCTAGACTCACTTCAAACATTGATCTCAGCTTCTTGAGTAGCTAGGATTATATATATGAGTCACTAGTGCTTTACTGGCTTATACAGTTATTGTTTATAAACACAGACAAAAAGTAATGGCAACACAGATTTCCCTAAAATTCTTTAAATGACATAAACATAATGATTGGGGGAAAAGTGATAAAAAATATAATATCTACCACAAATATCTTATACAAGTGAAGGGAAAAAGAACTATTTATTAAACTATGGTCCATTATGTAGAAAATACAGTTTCCAGATGTGGCTGTGTTCCCAGAACAGCATAATGTTAATCCATTCTTACCTATGGAAATACCTTTGATTCTTAGGACTATTGTGATAGCCCTGACTTACGTGGTGTTAAGACATAACATAGTTTGAAGCAAACATTTCACTCTGTCACAATGTTTCTCACATTGTTAAGGGCCTATATGAATCAGTGGTGCAGAAAAAGATGTGAAGAGTTGGTTCATATTTTGGAAGTGAATTTGTCCTAAAAGAAAATAAACCATAAATATTCAAGAAGGTCCAATAACTCATGCTAACTTTGATAATACCCATATTAATTCACCTTTGTCTTCAGTTTTATGAATTTTATCTATTTTGAATACAATAACAATGTAAATTCTTCATCCTTACAAAATTGCTGGGTGCCTTTTATTCTGCCCTAAACCTCTAGTGATATTTGATTGGCAGAAAGATTACCTAATAAACTATCTCTACAAACTGATTAATCACTTTGAATACAACATGAAATTGGCAGGCATAAAAAAGCAAATGAGATGGGTGTTTAAGACCATTTTCAAATGACCTTAGTTAAAGGCCAATTTCAGACTTAGTTCTTCTTGAACAACGCTTTCTTTGTTGTTTCTAGAAAATGGATTCAGATCTCCACACTAGTTGGCCTTCCTCCCAACCCTACCTACCTTCCACTCCCGTAGAAACACTTTCTGCACATACCAGTAAGTAATTGAGGAGATCCAGTGTAAGGCTTAGACACTGTGGCCAGTTATGGAATACACTGCTTTTTACATTTACATCATCAAGTACTTGAGCCATTCTGGAAGAAGGCTATGAAGGGGCAAGTTAATTTTAGTCTGTGATACTATGTAACAGCATTTATGACACTGGAGCATAATGACTGTTTCAGCTGATGCAGCATCCCTCACAAGCAGTAGCCTCACAAGCTTTCCCTGATGTCCATCTGGTAACCCCAGCCCTAAAAACAAATGAGAACAGATCTGTGTGTGTGTGTGTGTGTGTGTGTGTGTGTGTGTGTGTGTACGCGCATGCGCGTGTGTACGCTTAATTGGACATAAGAGCCTCATCGATTTCCTGATTGGGCTTACTGAAAATCATGATCATAGGATCTCAGCCTCTGGAATAGCTAGGATTACCGACCTGTGCCACCATACCCTGCTAAAACTATCTTTAGCTTTGCTTTTTTTTTTTCCTGAAATCATTTTATTATGGAATATTTCAAACCTATGTAAAAGTAGTTCAGTGTTACAGTGTGTATAGTTCAGTGTTACAGTGGGTGCTTACCATGTTCAGGCTCCTGAGTTGAATCCCTAGCACCAAATAAATAAAATAAACAATACATGAATGCATGCAAAAATAGCAAAATATGTTTATATAAAAGTAAGGAAAATAATAAAATACATCTACTAGTCATCTGCGAGAATGGTTGACCTCTGAGCAATTTGTTTCATTTACATCCTGAAACCAAATTGTGGTTTTTTTTCTTTCTTTTTTCTTGCTTATTGACTTATTTTTACATAGACATACTCTGCACCCCACTGTATTTCCTCTAATGATATCCTACTGTTTAAAATCCATTCAAGACACATTTCATTAGGTCCTGGGTCCGTTTGCCCTAACCTGTAAGCTCAAAAAGAACAGGCACTATCCTCTAAAATTTGACCTCTACTGCCACACCCCATTCCAACCCTCAGAACATTCCTTTTGCTCTGCTTGTGCATTATTAGTCAATCAAAAGGTCTTGGGAGGAGTGCCAGGGTAGAAGATTCTGGAACAAGAACACCTTTGATAGATTCCCTCTGTTCCGGGCTGTGAACCAGTAGCCTCACAAGCTTTCCCTGATGTCCATCTGGTAACCCCAGCCCTAAAAACAAATGAGAACAGAGTAAAAGAAAAATACAAAACACATGACAATCTGAAGAATCCACCACCTTTGGTCATGTATTATTTTGAAAGTCCCCCATCCTGCTCTGTCCTGGGAAGGTTCCTCTCTGCCTCCTGGTTATCACCCTTGATTGCTTTTTTCCAGTGTCCTTTTTCATGGCTAACTAGCTGTGCAGGGAGAGCAGATTGGGTAGGATGTGTCTAGTCTAGGATCTATCTGCCTATGTCTCCAGACATCTTTCCCTCCCCCCACCCCATCCAGGCAAGCAGTGACTTCCTTGAGGTATAAATGAGCCCCTTCTTGATCTCTTTTGAACCTCCTTTTCCCCACCCCAACCCCCTTTTCTGCCATGTTGTCTCCTTCACCCTCCTCCCCCATCCTTAGCCCAGTTCTGCTCCTCCTTGCTCCCTCTCCTCCCTGCTCAGAGACAGAGAGGCAGAGAGGAATTATTTATTGTGCGTCTGTTTAAAATGAAAAGCTTTTACATTTTAATGAGCACTAAATAGGTGCGAGGAAATATTGTTCATTAGCTGTAATCTGCGGAATTGCTTGAGTGAACTTCCTTTGGAGGCTGCTTTAAACGGTTCACTCAAGTAAAGCAGTTTGTATGGTAATTAAGGGAGCATTTTTCTGTCAACATCTGTGCTGCTATTTATAACAGGGGAGGTAGCTTGGAGCTTTACTGAAGAAGTGAAAGGTGTAGGTGCTGAGACGCAGGTGGGTTGGTAAAAGTGGAGGGCAGCCTATTTCTTCTTGCCACTCTTAAAATCATGACAACCCCTCCCCCCTTGCTTGTCTTCTTTCCATACCCCAGCACTTGTAAGAAAAATCCTTCCCCATTCTTCCTGGCTACAAGAATTATCTCTCTGACATCTCTTCATTAATCACTGCCTTCGCTTGGCAGTCTGGGCAGGAAGATTCAAGCTGCTTTGATGAAGCCAGTGGTCTTCCGCTGCTTGGGTTTCTTTCTGTCTCTCATTCTGTTCTCTCTCAATCCTTTTACCACACATATACACAACAGGGGCAGTGAGCCAAGGGGACAGACATGAGATTGCTAGGAATACAATACCAGCTTAGATACTTAACACTTCACATTCCTGCCAGGACAAAGGAATTGTTGTCTCTGTACAACACAGACATTGCTAGCCTGACAGTTTCCCTAGAGTGCTGGGTAGAATTCATTATATTATATTTTATTTTGATGGTACTAAGGTTTTTAACTTAGGACTTCACTCTGTGCCAGTCGTACTACTGAAGCCACACCCCCAGTCCTTTTGAATCCTATCCTTGAGATAGGATTCTAAGCTTTTTAGCCAGCCCTTACACCTTGGGCTGAGATCCTCCTTCCTCTGTCTCCACAGTGGCTGGGATGAAAGGATTTACTTTGCCTTCATTCAAACTACAGGAAGTCACATCCTCCAAGAACAATGGGAAAGAGTACTGATCTAGAAAGTTTCAGGGGACAGAGTCCTAAGGGGTTCAGTCTCTATTCTGATTGCAAGGACAGAATAAAACATGGGCAGGCCATGAGCACAGACAAAAAACCTGCAGAAGGGCTGGCCACAAGACTGCTGGCTCTAGAGTCAGGTCTGAGGTTGACCAATGTCCCAAACAGCTGTAGAGGCAGAGGGGTGATAACCACAGGCCTGGATGAAGAACATAGAAGAATGAATTTCTATGTGAAGAATAAGGCAAGGCCTCAATTCTTAGAGGCAGAGGTGTAGATACAAGGCCTGCAGCATCCATCCCAAATTTATATACTTCTCTGAAAAGGCTGGTATGTCCTTTTAAATTTTCTCAGCTAACGGCAGAACGAATCAAGCTTCTTGAGAAGAACAGTTATGTTCTTCTACTGTGAAGGTTACAGCAATACAAGGGTAAGACCCTATCTATTGAAGTAAGACTGAAGACCATTTACCAACTAGACTGTGTGAATCTTAAAGGCAAGGGAAATTTCCGTATCCATCTTTCTATGCTTCTCGTTTCTTATTCATTGTTTTTAAATTTTTCATACTTAGGAAGTATTTCAGCAGAGAGGGGGTTGATACTCAAACAACCTTTGAATGATTAAACTATTAAGGATATATGGATAGCAGGGATGACATTAGTAGACATGAGAATTAGATAATTTTAAGATTTATCTATTCAAGCAAGATTAATGTAAGTTGTACCTGTTCACTAACATATAACTGATGGTCTACTATTTTACAATTCAGATTGTATCAGTACTTTTTGTGATTGGTAGGGCACATTGCTAGGCTCTGGGGACATAATGAAACATCAGACTCAGAAGTGAGATTCTCATAACAGGAATCCTCATATCAAGGAATTCTGATAGGATAGATGAGACAATAAATTTTCTCTTCAAAACAGAGATATATTTCACAGACTGTAACATGTAACATCCATTCCTCTAAAGTGTCATGCACACAAGTGGTGCAACCATTGTATAAGTCATTAATGTGGAATTGTGTATTCAGAACATTTTCATCATCCCCACCAAAAGAAAATCAGTACCTCTCTGACAGTCACTCCAACTTCTCCAATTCTGGCAGGAAAAGCCTTTAAGTTAAACCCAGTATCCTAAATGAACTTGCTTCAAGACACTGAGTTAGAGGGGCCAGTGGGGCATCGAAATGGTGCCATCTGGATGTGTTAGTCTGTGGGTTTTATAGAGATCTGTGTTAGAAATAGAGATAGGAGAGTCATCAAGGGACTGGAGCCAGAGAAAACAGTGGGATGACTGTTTCTCAAAAGGAAGGGAGCCATCTTCAAGGTTAAGTCCTGAAGAATGCTAGCAAAGTCTGAGGAGCCCCAGGGCTCTGGGACTTGTGTCATCTTAATGTGCCTTAGCATCTGGCTGTTGCCACCAGTGGAAACCTAGATAACCTGCAATCATTGTTTTCCCAGATTCACCAAAAAGAACACATCTAAAATGTGGTCATTGAGCTGGGAGTTTGGCCTAGTGGTAGAGTGCTTACCTAGCGTGCACAAAGACCTGGGTTCAATTCCTCGGTACTGCATACATAGAAAAAAGCCAGAAGTGGTGCTATGGCTCCAGTGGTAAAGTTCTAGCCTTGAGAAAAACCCAAGGACAGTGCCCAGGCCCTTAGACCAAGCCCAGGACTGGCAATAAATAATAAATAAAAAAATAAATAAATGTGGTAATTATTTATTCTCTTTACATGTCATTTTCTGCAAGTTTATATGTTATATTCAGAGAGATTCTGGAAATATCAAATCATCTACCCTTTGCAAACTGATGAAATTCCACTTTCTCCAAGGAGAAAAAAATGTCTCCTATTTCTTGCTGTTCTTCATTGGACATCAGGCTTACATGGGGGAAATACAAAATAAATGTCTGTTGGCATTTCTTATTCTAAGACATTTAATCTTTATTTCATTCATCTATTCATTTATTCATCAACAAAAACCTACTGTGTGCTACATCTTCTGGAGGCAAGCTAAAATGTAAAAAAAAAAACCCTTTCTTATTTTACATTTGTACTGTGTTTACATTTTGCCCTGCTTATTAAGAATAAGGTAATTATTGGATTAGCTGTAAGAATCAATTTTAAAACAGGTATATGGATTTTTTCATTAAAGTAGTTAGTGGTAATTTTTAAAGTTATTTCTCTTCATGGTTGGCTGTGTGATTGAGTCTTATATACATGTTTAGCTCATTTAAGTAAGTAGAGATTATTTCAAATTAGAAAGCAATCTACAAAAACTGAAAGAGGGAATTTCACTAGTTTTGTGTTAGTCTGTGTTTATGTCATTTTTATGATTGAGGTATTGCCTGATCAGTGCTAGAAGATGATTTTTAAATTGAGCCAACTTTGATTACCATACATAAAAATAACTTTGAACTTGACATATATTATCCAGAATTGCTATGTTTCACAAATTTCTGTAATAGTCAGCTGAGGTTTTTAACCTGATCTAGATGCCATTGTAGCTTCTGTAATACTAAAATTTAGCATTGGGTTGCAATAGGGCATATTTTGGTGTTTCATTAACATTTCTTTGAGATTCAAACTTGACCATTCAAAGGCTTACTAGGCATATTAATTGACTCCTAAAACATACCCTAGAATGACTTTTTTAAAAAGCATCTACACAAAAAGGCTCTTAACTTTCCACTCACTTTTAATGCTTTTTCAAGTATTTTTAAAGAAATGCTTTTTTTTTTTAGCTGGATACCATGGCTCACACCTGTAATCCTAACTACTCAGAGGTTGAGATCTGAGGATCACAGTTCAAAGCCAGCCCAGGCATTAAAGTCTATGAGAGTCTTATCTCCAATTAACCACTAGAAAAGCAGAAATGGTGCTGTGGCTCAAGGGGTAGGGTGGTAGCCTTGAGCTAAAAGAGCTTAGGGACAATGTCTAGGCCCTGCATTTAAGTTCCTTGACCGACAAAAAGATTTAAAAAAAAGAAGAAATGCTTTTTTTTTCAGCAAAATATACTTTCTAAAAATTCACAGCTGAAGTATAAAAAACAGACTAAATTTATTACAGGCTTTCTTCTATTGTTTGTAAAACACATAAATGAATGTATAGCTGGAGAAATGGAAACCATCACTGAGTACTCACTGAAAAGGAAACACTCTCTGAAAGGTAAGTCAGAAAAGGAAATGCATTTTCCCAACTTCAATCTAACGTTTGGCTGTGAACATGTTGAGATGAATCGAGGAAATGGAACTACAAAAAGAGTTATAATACTTTCCATGAAATACTTGCATGAAAAAATGGTGAGGTGATGGATTAAAAAATAGAATTAGGGTCTGAGAAAAGATAGAGAAGAGCAATAATATGGGAGTGAAGGCCAAGCATTGCATGCAATATGGACAAAGAAATATTAATAAATGAGATTGACTAGCTGTCCCATAATCCTATATACTCAGAAGGCTGAAATCTGAGAATTGCTGTTAGAAGACAGCCAAGGCAGGAAAGTCTCATCTCCAATAAAATACTCAGAAAGAGTGGAAAGTGGTGCTGTGGCTTAAGTGGTAGAGCACTAGCCTTGAACACAAAGACAGTTAGGGACAGCACCCAGGCCCTGAGTTCAAGACCCAGGACCAGCAAAAAGTAAAAGAAGTTATTTTCAAGTCTAAATCGTTTTGTTGCATAGAAATCCCTGATTCAAACACTAATATATTTTATGTTATTACATGACTGGAGGGAAATGTCCGTATTGTTTATTTCATGTAGGAGTTAATATACTCTGAGAGGGACAGCTCACACAGTCCAAGTTTCTACAGCAAAGCAGTCACTGGAAACCAGTGGCGGTCAACCACAAGAGAAGTGTCCAGGCAAGGTAAAAGTGCCAAGCAATTTGTAGGTACTAACAAGGTGAGTTTCAGAGAATTCCCTGGTTTATATACACCCATGGAATTACAGTCTCAATCCTCAACAGGCTTTATCAAAGGAAAATTGCTTATTTTCTCCTATCAAGTTCCTGATTGGCAAAATAGCCACAAGAACATGTTCACTCTAGTGTTGTTTTAAGAGATGGTTTTCAATAATCTGTCATCTTTTTATCTTAAACCCCTAAAATAGAAGGCTAGTCAGCCTTCCCTAGCTAACCTATGAGTTTCAGGTACATTGTTCTAAACTTTTTCAAGAACGGAATTGGACTTGATTAGCAGGACTCACCTTATTTCTGGACATTTGGCTTGTACTTTGTGAATCCAACTTAGGTGCTGCTAATATTTCCACTGATTATGGGATATAATAAGTTTTCTGTTAGTCACTGAAAGTGCTTCCTGTTTCTGCCCCAACCTCTCTCCAACATCCAGTTTGTACATGCTGTATTCCTTACAGTCCATGCAGTAGTATTCACACATTATCAACCTAAGGCTGAAGTTTACATGAGAACTCACTCTTGGTGTTGAACATTCTATGGAGTTTGGAAAATGTATAATGATTTGTAAAGTGTCATACAGCAAAGACCTAAGAATCAGACCTAAGAATCTCTTGTGCCCCTCATAGCCCTTTCTATTCCTCTTCTTGATAACCACTGGTCTTTCTGATATCTACACTGTTTTGTCAAAACCTTGGCTTGCATTTATAATAGTAGCTAATTATTATGCCCTAATTAGAAGTAGTATTTTCAACAAATTATTTTATTTAATCCTGCTTACAATGAAATGGTTATTCTTATTTTATATAAAGACAAGATGAGGTTTCTAATTTATACAGAATACTTTGCATATACTTTTGCTATGTTAAAATTGTTTGATTAAAAGTAGGTTGAATCTTGAATTATGAAATTTTTTACTACTCTGGAACATGTCACACATTCTGTTTTCAACATGAGGAATTTATATATGAATAAATACACAGCATTAGATTTTATGAGGGATAATTTTTTCTTACAAATGATCTACAATTTGTTGGAGAGATATATGTATGTAAATGTAAAAGAGAAAGAAAGATGGAGATGAGAGAAATTGAACCCAAGGGAATATTATAGGGAATACACTCCTTCTCCACCAGTTCAATTCCTGCGCATCCATCAACCCTCTCTTCAGCAGTAAAGCTCATGAAAACCTTGTCAGAATTCTCCAGTTAATGTTTCCATTCAGAATTCCTTAAGCACTTAATGAGAATATAATCTGCTTTCTGACCTTAAGAGACTGTTATGCATGACTCAAATATAGAAATTATCAGGAGGAAAACATGCATACCCACAAATGCATGCAGGTTTTATATAATCATGTTTGAAGACAAAATATATTATGACACTAACTTCAGCACATTTGTACATTTGACAGTGGAAACAGCATCCAGGCCACATGGACAAGTCTTCCTCTTCATATATAGGTGGTCTACTACCTTTAATCAATGTATGTGAATTAATGCACCTTCTAGCTGGCAAATATCATGTAACCCTTTTATTAATTACAATAAAAATATTAAAAAAAGAAAAAAAGATGACCGCAATTTGTGCTTTCTAAAATGCATCTCCTGCCTTCAATAAGATTAGGGATAATAAACCCCTGCGGTTTTTCTGATCATTAAATTATCATTCATTACATATTTTTCCATGGTGAAATAATACTTAGGATCTTAATTTGGGAAGGTATTTTCTCTAGAAAAATGCTGAAAGTTTACTAAAAAAAAGAATTGCTTTGTGATGATGGAATAAATGTGTAAATTCCTTACTAGAAGTCACAAGCAATATTATTTCTCATGTATGGAATCATTTGGATTTAAGTTATTCCAAACACTTTAATGTCCTGATGAAAATGGCTTCAATTTATAGAAACTTGATTCATGCTGTACGTCAAACTGCTAAATGCTTACCGATATATCATGCCATGGAATTTCAGTTCATTTGAAAAAGTTTTAGGGAAGAAAAAAACCCCATAGAATCAGAATGTAATGCAGTCTATACTGAACTGTGTTCATACAAAATGCTACTTTTCAGTGGACCACACCTAGCTAATCAGATCGTAGTACAAAACATAGGATAGAAAGAAAACGTAAAGGAAGCCCAATCACTCCAAAGCTCTTTTCAAACACGGCTGCATCTCGGAATTATACTGTTAGCATTAACTACTGTGCTAAATGTAATTTCTGAGCAGCTTGGCTATGCTGGGACCAATAATGTTTCAGCAGATGTTATCAGTGAGGGAATTTAAAGATTGCAGAGTTTCCTGGGTGCAGTAAAGCTGCAGTGGGAACTGAAATAATGCCGCCGCTGTTACGTTCTGAGTGCCTCACATTTACTGACAAGTAATACATGAATGATAGTGAGGGCTGAGGGAATGGAACTTTATACTTACTGGTCAGCAGCATATAAATTCCATAAATTAAACAAAGTTTTATGGATTCTTCATTTCTTTTCAGACAGATCTTCCTCAGAGGACCGTTGTTTCATGTTAATTCTGTCATCAAAGCTCTGTTCAACCATACTGTATGCTTTTAAGAAATGTCTCTTCTCACTCAGGGTTTTCTGATTGTCTTTTCTTCTCCTCCCTCCCCCACCCACATACATATATCCCACTTATTTCTTAATCTTGGAGTGGTTTCCATGTGGAACTTAAAGGAACCTCAACATTTCTTTTTTTTTTTTTTTTTAGGGATCCAAGACTACAGTTCTTTATATAAAACATGTCCTGTTCATTTTATTTATCTGTTTTATGATCCAAGAGGAGCAACGCTACAGTCTCTGAAGACACAGAGCCAGGGAGACCTGGTTAAGTGCATTATCCTTCCTTATATATAATCTCAAAACCAGATCAATGCAGGACCCAGGGAGCTCACTCTTTCTTGGGACATGAGGAGAACAATTGTGATGGTTCTGGTGTGTGAGATGCAGCTTTCTTAATGGGACAGATGATTAGCCACCGTGGGAAAGGTTCTAATACACTGAACATGTTACATCCATATCAGCCCATTAGTTCTCAGGACAAAGACAGCGTTAGATTATGAGATGCTTCATTTATGAGATTATAAAAACCAAAAAGAAGTAGTATTTTTATAATACAACCAAGTCAGCAATATTTGTAAAAAAAAAATAAACAAATCACACTGCATGGATGCTGGAAGTTGCATGCATTGAACTAACAATGGGTGAATTTGAACAAGACTTAAAAGATTTCCATTTATGCATCCAGTTCTTTCTGGTCATGGAGACAAAGAAACAAGCTCATCTTATCCTTGGGCTCATCAGTCTACGGTGCAGTAAGGATCCAACATTGGTATGGAATTTTCAAGTCAAAGGTAGCTGATAGACTTTATCCTTTCAAATTCTGGGGCCAGCCATGGACAAGTGAGCATTTTCCTGTCATGTGTGCCCTCTTGCCTTTCTTTTACTCCTTTGACTCATGTGTGTGTCTCTTGTGCTACTAGGTTATTGGCTAGAAGGAAGACATGGGGAGAAAATGCACTGCTTTTCTAATGTATGCAACCAAAGAAATAGAGAAAGGAAGATGATAATGCTGAAGATCCTAGCCCTGGTACCTAAACATCATATGAATTTCACAAAGTCATTTAAAATATTTAAAAAATTATCTTGTTATATAAACATAGACTTTTTTTTTCCAGTTCTGAGTCTTGAACTCAGGACTTGGTTTCTACCCTTGAACTTCTTTTGCTCAAGGCTGGTACTCTACCTCTTGAGTTACTGCACAACTTTTGGTGTTTTCTGAGAAATTTATTGGAGATAAGAGTCTCATTGACTTTTCTGTATGGGATGGCTTCAAACTGTGACCTCAGATCTTCGCCTCCTTAGGAGCTAGGAGTACAGTTGTGAGCCATTGGTACCCCGCAACATATTTTTTTTTTGCCAATCCTGGGGCTTGAACTCAGGGCCTGAACACTCTCCTTAGGCTTTCACAAGGCTAGAGCTCTACCACCTGAGTCTCAGATCCACTTCCGACTTTTTCTGTGTAGGTGGCACCGAGGAATCAAAGCTGGGTCTTCTTGCATGGTGGGCAAACACTCTACCACTAGGCCAAACTCCTGGCCCTAATTTTTGTGTTTTTTTTTTTGTTGTTGTTTTTTTTTGCCAGTCCTGGACTTGAGCTCAGGGCCTGAGCACTGTCCTTGGACTTTCTCAAGGCCAGAGCTCTACCACTTGAGCCTCAGCACCACTTCTGGCTTTTTTTCTATATATGTGGTACCAAGGAATCGAACCTAGGTCTTCGTGCATGCTAGGCAAGCACTTTAACCACTAGGCCAAACTCCCGGCCCTGTGTTTTTTTTTGACAGTACTAGAAATTGAACTAAGAGCCTCACACTTGTTAGATAAGCACTCTACCACTTTTGATTCTGTGTATCTCTTCATATGCTTATTCACTGTTAATATTTGCTGAATTGTCTGTTAAGGTTATTGGAACATGTTTTAATCAGCCTGTTTGCCATAAGCATTTCAGTAAACTTGCAAATTGCAGAACTAGAAAAGACAATAATAATTTGTTACTCTATCATTTAGCTCATTACTTTTTGTCATAAATCTAAAGATTCCCCCCCATATTTATACCTAGAGATGAAACAAAAGGTAAGCCAATTATTATATTACTTTTCCATTGGTTATAGCTGGGGGAGAATTCTCATCACGAGAGGTCAAATTTTTTATGAAATAGTCATACTACAACTTCAAGTAGTTATTAGTCTTTTTTTAAAAAAATAAATATTAAACTTTTCTAAGTTCACCCTGTATGTGGTTTCATGAGCTATGAAGATTTGGTACTTTATCTGTTGGAATAAGATACTTAGGCCAGCCAAAGATACCAGAAACCAAGGTAACATATCTAAATGACTAAGTGGCACATGAACACACAGTGGGTTATGTTACAGGAGATAACTTTCAAGCTGTAAACCTATCACTCTACAGGGAGACCCAACCTCTCTCTCTTTCCAAGGCTGTGCATCATGCAAACATCATGATGAAGAAAGTAGCAATTGGTCCATAGATATGAACAGACACATGAAGAAGTCCAGCAGCAACGATGAATCATCTAGATGTGTCAAATGATTAAACTCTAAACTAGGAAATAGTTCTGTTGATGTTACTTGCTGGCTCACTTGGCCCAGAGGTCCTAGAATCTTGTTAGTATTGCAATAGAACTTATGGCATTAAATCATTCTTGTGTGGTCTTGAAGACAGATCTTTCAAAACATGAATATGCCACTGTAGGCTGTACAAAGAGTAGATGTTTTGCACTACTTAAATATAAGAGAGAAAAGCAATTTTAATTTTCTTGATGGCACTATTATCTCTAAAGTCCTAATCATCTCTCTCATGCTTAGGCCATGAACCTATCAATGTGTACAAGTTCAATTAGAAATGCAGGAGAAGTTTCACTGGACAGTGCAAGGCACTGATAAAAGCAAACAATACAATTCCAGCATGCTGCTTATTAAGGAAGGAGATACCCACACAGCCCACGACAGACTGAAAGCCTTTTTATTTTGATGGTACTATTTCATTGTCTATCATAAACTTAGCGAAGCAGGCTTTCTCTATCCTGCTCTCCTTTTATTGGATATAAATCATCACTGACAGGAAGTTTTATGCCTAAATCCGTTTACTGTCCTTGTTGGTAGTCTTTAAATTAATATTTATAAGCTGAAAGAGGCCTAAAAGGATGCAGCAGTAAAACAGCTAAATGCTCCACTTGGGTTTGCTCTGAATTCCACCTCCTTGACCATTGACATTTTTTAATTATTTCTGACCCCAGCATCCATTGTCAATGCTGTCTGTATGCCCACAAATCACTGCCTTTGGTGGAATCATAGTGTGCAAAACTAGTGTGTGGAGGGCTTAGCTTCTGTGCCACATGTGATCTTTGAAAAGCTCTACTGGGCAAGGATATAGACAGGAAAAAAAATAAAAAAGAAAATGGAAATGACAGAGTTAATGGAGTTAGGGAGTGTTCTTGTTGAGATCATGTGACGATGGATCATTCTGAATTCCAGAAAGATGCACACCTCCTAAAATTAGCTCCAAATCAATAATGACACTGGATTAATCACTGCATTTTAATGTCCAGCATTAGCCTCACACCACGGAGCTGACTGTGTTTGTTTCATGACTCTAGTCTTCCTCATGACTTCCGGTAGCAGCTCCTAGTTTTCCAGCCTCATTGTATTCAACTGTGTTTTATTCTGAGGTCTACACTACTCTTCGTTTGCCTAGCCTGGCCCCTGTTTCAGTGCTGAAAACACCAGGATCTATGCCAATATATGTGACAGAATTCTAGCCAACAGAATAGGGAGAATAGGAAGCTCTGGGGAAATGGGTTCTCGTGTGAAGAGCACAATCATCGAGGGCTCGGCTCTTCTGAGTTCCTCATCTCATCCAAAGCCAAAGTGGCCTTCATGCCATTGTCTAGGCAGCTAACTTGAGGTCACATTCAATTCGCAAGGATTCCAGAGCCAGTGGAAATTCAGAAAAGCAGAGCAGAACAGATATCCTGACATACTACAGTATATTGCCTTACCTACAATTGCTTCTCCCTTGCTGCCTCCTCTTCTTCCTCGTCTTTCTTTCTTTCTTTCTTTCTTTCTTTCTTTCTTTCTTTCTTTCTTTCTTTCTTTCTTCCTTTCTTTCTCTCTCTCTCTCCCTCCCTCCATTCCTCCCTCCCTCTCTTCTTCTCTCCCTCCCTCCACCCCTCTGTCTTTCTCTGTCTCTCTGTCTCTGTCTCTGTCTCTCCCACTCAGAGTCTCTCTCTCTCAGAGTCTCCCTCTCTCTCTCTCAGAGTCTGTCTCTCTCTGTCTCTGTCTCTGTCTCTGTCTCTGTCTCTGTCTCTCTCTCTCTCTCTCTCTCTCTCTCTCTCTCTCTCTCTCTCTCTCTCTCTCTCTCTCAGAGTTTCTCTCTTTCTTTTATTTTTTTCTGGTCCTGGGGCTTGAATTCAGGGCCCGGCACTGTCCCTGAACCTCTTTTTGCCACAGCACCACTTTCAGCTTTTTCTGAGTAGTTTATTGGAGATAAAAGTCTCACTGACCTTTCTATCTGGACTGATTTTGAACCTGGATCCTCAGATCCTGAGTAGCTAGGATTATAGGTGTGAGTCTCCAGGGCCTGAGGACTTCTTTTTCTTTCTTTCTTTCTTTCTTTCTTTCTTTCTTTCTTTCTTTCTTTTTTTGTAGGTTATGGAGCTTGAACTAGGCCTGGGCGCTGTCCCTGAGCTCTTCAGCTCAAGGCTACCACCCTATCCTTAAGCCAAGCCCTGCTTCCCATTTTCTAGAGGTTAATTGGGGATAAGAGTCTCAGGTCCTTTTGTGCCTGGGCTGGCTTTGAACCTTGATCCTCAGATCTCAGCCTCCTGAGTAGTTAGGACTACAGGCCACCTCACCCTGCTTGGACTTTCTAATTCTTGATGTAATAAAATCCTTTAGTAGTTAAGCATATCAAAATCTGAATTTGTGGTACTTATAGCCAGAATCGCCCATTTTCATGATGCTAGAAATATGATAAAAAATTCAACTGATCATTGAGTTTAATGTTCAGCATTAACCTCACCCCGCAGAACTTACCATGGTATTTCCATGACTATATTTTTTGTAGTCACTCATTTAGTAACCCCTACAATTCTAGCTATCTAGAGACTTGTAAATTTAACATTTATATTGAAAACAAATCATTGAGGCAAAATAGACATCTATATATTCAAGCTCTCTATGCGTTCTTACTTTTTCTCCCTAAAAATACACCACACACAGGCACAGACACAGACACACGCACACGCACGCACACACACACACACACACTCACACACACACACACAACACTAGTCCATCCACACACTAGTCTTTGAGCTTCAAAACTATGAGTTCAACAATCACAGATCAAAAATATGCAGAAAAGCCAACTCAGTGGCTCGTACCTGTAATCGTAGCTGGTTGCGGTTCAAAGCCAGCTGGAACACTAAAGACCATGAGATTCGTACCTCCAATTAACCACTAGAAAACAAGAAATGGGTCTATGGCTCAAGAGCAGGGCTATCCTTCAACTGAAGAGCTCAGGGACAATGCCCAGGCCCAGAGTTCAAGCCCCATGTCTTGAAAAGCAGAAAAAAACTAAGTCTGTACTAAACATGTAGAAACTGGCTTTTTTGTGTCTTTATTCCCTAATATAATACAGTATGACATCTGCTTACCTTGTATTTACATTGTAACCGGTGTTGTAAATAGAGGTGACTTAAAGTATTTAGGAGGACATGCATTGATTATAAGCTCATATAATGCCATTTATAAAGTATGCTTTCAAGCATAGCTTTAACCGAGGTCGCTGACTATTCTCTGCTCCTTTCTTCAGATGTTAAACCTGCTACCTAAAAAGAAAGAAAGGAAGAATTGAACTTCCTTTTCTTGTCTTCCAATAAACTCTATGTCAATATTTTTTCTGTCTCTGACAATGGCAATGATCTTCCATTTCACATATGACTTCTCAGTCATGTTTGGTGACTTTGGAGAGAAGAGTGTCTTGAATTTGTCTGTCTGGCCAGGCAAGAATCCCTAGATCTCAGCCTCTTGAATAGATAAGATTAAAAGTACCAGTTACTGGCTCCAGGTTGTCTTTGGATTTTGTTATTGCTGTTTACTCTGTTTTATTTTCTTGAAATGCTAATGTTGTAACACAGACCCTTGTATATCCTAGGCTAGGGCTCTACCACTGAGCTATATTTTGAGCACAGTACAGCATCCTTAAGCAACATCCTCATAACCAACATCCCTTAATATTTATGTATGAAGTACAACTGGGAGCTAGACAATGTGAACTGGACAGTCAAGTTCAAGAGGTCAGGAGACTAAATTAGTGCAACCACTATGGAAGTCATAATGGAGATTTCTAAGTTAAAAAGAATCCAAAAATAAAACTAAAAACTGAACTACTCTGTGATTTAGCAATGCTATTCTTGGACAGTTATCTGAATGACTGCAAGTCAGAATAAAATAAAGGAACTTGCATACCTATGGTCATTGCAGCACTCTTTACAATAACCAAGTTATGAGAGTAGCTCAAACAGCCTACAGCCAATGAATAGGTGGAGAAAATATTATGTGAATGTGTATGCGTGTGTATTGTTTTTCATCTGTTTTTTAGTTTTTATCAGTTCCTTAGAGTGATTCTCTTCTCTTGCAATGAAAAGATTTTTCTCTGTCTTTCCTAGTAAAAAGTTTCCTCATCTGTTTGCTGATTCTTAGCTGTCTGATTATCATCCCTTCAAAGTAAATCACTGGAAAGGTAACTAGGAGAGTCTAATGGGTTTTACCATATGGTCTACTCTAGCCACTTCCCTAGGAAAACTCAGCAACAGAATGTATTGTCTTGTCTTTTCTCTTAGATTTCCCAAAGTTCTCAATTACCTCACCATACTGTGCAAGTCAGAAAGAAAGAAAGAAAGAAAGAAAGAAAGAAAGAAAGAAAGAAAGAAAGAAAGAAAGAAAGCAAGCAAGCCACCTGGGACTTAAAAACAATACATCTTCCTGATTCCCAGTCAAAACCTACTGAATCTGGATATCAGAAAGGTTTAATCCTGGAACTGGACAAGCATACCAGGTGATTTCTATGACCCATTGGTTTCATGTTTTTCTGTGATTTGCAATAGCCTGCTTCTATTTGTGAAAAGCAGAATAAAGGTATAATTGGAAGCTTACATATAGTGAATGTTTAGAAGTTGAAAATCAACGTACATTTTCACGAAAATAGTATGTGCCCTCTTTACCCCCAGTGATGTTCCTTCATAACTACTGGAAAGGACAGCTTGCAATGTAGCATTCTTAGACTCAATCTCCCTTGACTTTCCTTTGGCCCCTGGTTGGAGCCCATCCTTCATACCTTCCCAGTGTAGCTCAGTATGCACTGTGAGCAAGGGATAATTCAGTCTTCACATCCCACGTGTGTGTCTAGCAGAACATCCCACTTGGCCCAGGAATATACACTTCAGAAGTCTGTGGTATAACCTCAGCAGGATAGAATTTAGGAAGAACCCGAAAAAAGAAAAGACTCAATACCAAGACTTACAATCCAGACAGAGAATTCTGTCTTCACTAGTTGAAGCACAGTGGGTTGTGAACTCCAGGTGGCTCCAAAGCTTCTTTCTTTTACCCTTTTTAAAATCAAATGTTATTGTTATTACAAACGTGATGCACACAGGGGTTACAGTTTCATGAGTTAGGTAAAGAATATATTTCTTTTTGGGCAATGCCACTCTCTCCCTCGCTCTCCCCCCGGCCCCCCAGAATTTGTACAGCTCACTTTCAGCGTAATGTCTAGTGAGTACCACCATTGCATTTGCTCGCTCACTGCCCCTCTGTTTCTGTGCATCCCCCATTTGGCCTCTCAAAGCCTAACTCCTCATTTGGGGTAAGAAATGGCCAGATGGAAGCCAGAGACCCTTGTGCTTAAACCTAAGGATGCCACATATCATCCATGCTTGGTTGAATGTGTGATGGCACTAAGCATGACAATGGAGATAATAAAAGGAGATGCAATCCTATTTGGTTTTTCTTATAAAATGATTTTTGAAGCCTCATGGTTGTGATCCTCAAGGAGGCATACTATTGTTTTAATCTCTACCTAGAAAGAATCCCAGAACAAAGGCCTGGTCTCAGCTTATGCAGGGATGTCACCATCAGTACTACCTCGCTTGAGCCTGCAGAGATAGGAGCTCAGGAGGAGCTGAAAAAACAATAGAGACCCAGACTCAAAAAAACCCTGTGTGAGCAGGATCTGACAGTAAACCCAGGTACACATAAAGTTGAATGCGGACTGATTTCTGTGAGGCCTTAGTGTTTCAGACTTGACTCCTCTAATTTACATTCCTTCAGCATATTAATTTCAGTCAGAGGAAGTGTGAAGTAAGCCTTGTCTCTTGAGGTTAAAGAAGGATTTAGAGATGTCTTCCTTGTGTAAATATGCTGCTTCCGAATAAGAAGAGACAAACTTTTTCTGGTGGTAGGCTGGAGGTGACCTGTCAGCAGCCACAAGACTTTACCTGAGATCTCTGGCTCCTGTAGACACAGCAAAGGGGAAAGAAATGACTGCTAGTCTCTGATTCTTATCACAGAAAAGGACATTGTCACTGACACCTATTTACTCCATGTCCCTTCAGTCTTTTCCCATGCATTTCTGTGGCATGAGTTAAACCAAAGCAAAAGGGAGTAAGCAGAACTAACAGAAATGATGCATAGTAGGATGGAAACAGGGAATGAATAAGGACCCGAGTCCTGGGCATTTATTCTGAAATACAGCAATAGATGTTTGAGCTTTAGGTTGCAAGAAACACAGGAATAGTACTCAGAGTTTTGGAATCTTAGTGGCAAGGATTTGAATCTTTGGTCTTTCTCTCCACTGGCTGTGTGACCTTGTGAAACTAGCTGAACTTCCAAAGTTTCGTTTTCTTCTTCTGTAAGATGCCAAGGATAGCACTGCACAGTACTGTTGTCAAATGCTAAACAAGATGACAAATGAGCTCTATGGAACAGTGGACTTTTCCTATTTGTTGACACTTTATAATCACAGTACTTAGAATAGTGAGAGCTCAATAATGATTTGCTCAATAAATGAGTATATTAGTAGTTATTGGCATATGAATCAAACAACTTTTCTTAACTGAATTATACTTAAATATTTATAATGGTTGTATTATATAAAACCCCCATTAAAATAGCAGTACTTCATAGATCAGCACCTTGAATATTTTAAGTGTTCATTCTTATTCCTGCTTTAAAAAATCTTTTTTTTTTTTTTTTTTTGGAACAGAGTCTCACTGTTTAGTTCAGGCTGGCCTCAAATTTGTCTTAATGATCCTCCTCAATAGAGGCCCAATATAGTTCAAAGTCCAACTGAGTTACTATGTTATACAATTTTCATTTAGACTATGATTTTGGAGTCTGGCTCGGGTCTAGATGGTTAAAAAAATCAAATTGCCAATGGAAAACACTGGAGACAATTACAAACAGAGAAGGGCCTTTGTTGTGTGCTTAAATTGGGACAATCCATATTCCCGTGGTCTCCCTTAGTTCCTCCTTGTTTATATCCAAACTCCTCTGCATTCTACCTTGAGCTTCCAGTCCTGTCATTACAGTACTGAATACCCACTAGGGCTGCCATAAGAAAGTCCCATGGGCTAAGTGGTTTGGAGAGAAATTACTTGTCTCACAGTCCTAGAGGCAGACATGTGAGGTTATACTATTTACAGGACTGGTGTCTTCTGAGGCTTCTCTGCTTTACTTACAGGTCTGGTAGTCTCCTCCCTGGGTCTTCCCTGGGTATCTATCTGTGTCATAGTCTCCTCATTCAGGAAGAACTTCAGCCATATTGGCTTAGATTATACTCTAAGAACTTCATTTAACCTTATTTACCTCTGTCTATACCATGTCATTTATACCGTGACTGAGGGTTATCATTTTATTTCTCATTTGAGAAATTGGAAACTGAGGAACACAAAGGATGAATTTGCTACCCAAAGTCATGTAGTTTCCAAATGCTGAGCTGAAATTCAGGCTACTTGATTCTACAGCTTCATTATTGAAAGTGGTCCTCCTTACTACAGTGAAGTTATAAGAGAAGAAACTGTAAAAAAAAAAAAAGCTAAGCTTCCTATGGAAGCCAAATTTCTGTCTCTGAGGATTAGCAGGATTTTAGTCCTGTTATGGACTAAATTTTCCTGCAAATCATAGTTTCACCCATGAATGCCTTAAATTCTTTCCTCTTTTATCACACTCTACCCTCAGTTTCCCATTGATTTAGTAAAGACAATTTGAAATTCCTTTATGGTAAACCATGTTTTGTTTGTTCAAATTCTAGTAACAGGGATTGAACTCTTGCTCAGGTTGAGTCTTCTCAATTGATACTTTATCCTTGTGCCATGCCTCCAGCCCTGTTTTTTTGCTGGTTGTTTTAGAGATGACGTCTGACACACCTTTTCTGCTTGTGCTGGCCTTGAATCTCAGTCCTCAAGGTCTCAACCTCCCAAGGAACTAGAATTAAAGGCAAAAACTATTAGCGCCTGGCATTTGGGTGTTTTTAATAATGTAGTTCTCTCTTGCACAGCCCATTCCTGTTTCTGTACTTCTTTATTTTAAATGACAGGGAACCTATATTGCTAAACATCTTCTCTTCCCATATATTTGGTAATTGCATCTTATTACATCTACACTACACTTAGTGAAGGCCAAAAAAAAAGAACAAAGACCAAAGCCAGCTTGTACACCCATTAGCATTAATACTAACATTGGGGAAATAAGAGTCAGTCAATGAATGTCAGTGAGCTATAAAAATACATGATAGTGAAACAGTTCCCCCAGTCACCTTTTATAGACAGAAGCTGGCCACCAGAAGATGTATAGACCTAATAAATCAATGGGAAGGAATTCCAAAATGGATAAATCGATACTGAAGCAGTGAGAGAATCCTACAGGTGTATGACAGTGACTCATTGGGGCCTTTAAACTCCTGCCCATAAGTTTACCTAAGATAGTCTATAATGATAGATGAACTGAAATGATAACTATCTCGGTGGAGGAAGTTTATATTGTTTGCATTTTCTCTATCAGCCTTCACACACCAACAGTATAAACTGACTTCCTGAAGAACAGCTCCCTCCACAAGGGATTCCAGTTGTAAATCCATACACCTGGGGATGATCCTCAGGGAGTTAGGTCATTTGCATAAACAGTTTCAGGTGTGACTAGTCTACATAATTACGTGGCTTGCATTTGCATTTTGCAGATGTGCAATCATGCAGAAGCTGTTGGGAGGACACCACCCCTCCCTTCTGGAACATAATATGGCCACATACATAAAAATACTAATAGCCTTTCTCTGGTTATTTCACTTCAAGAAGCTAACCTAAAAAAGTAATGTGACATCAATAAAGATGTTCATTTCAGTGTCATTTACAATAAAGAACTAGAGACACCTAAAGAACCATTGCAAGTGAATACTTACATTTCATAAAACATAGTAACATTAATCAAATATAGTAATACAAAATATATAAAATAGAGGAATATGATAATACAGTAAAGTGATATTGTCACTAAGTAAATTTACTGATATAGGAAAATGTTTAGCATACAGTTAGATTTAAAAGCAGACCATAATTTGTTTTATTCAGTGGATAATTATATTTATATTTTAAAGTAGTAACAAATACTGCAAGGTAAATGAATTAAAATATTATCCCTAACTTACCTTTCTTCATAATTTTACTATAGAAATCTGAATTGTTTTCTAATCAGAAAGCTTATTTAGGCAAGTTTTTTTTTCCCCATTGCTCTCATTTCAGAGCTTAAAGCTATTTTTCAAGCTCATCTCTGGTAGCTCATGTCTGTAATCCTAGCTACTCAGGAGATCTGAGGATAGTGGTTCAAAGTCAGCCTGGGCACTAAAGTCTATGAGACTTCAATTAACCACCAGAAAATAGGAAGTGGCACTATGGCTCAAGTGGTAGAGCAATAGCCTTGAGCTGAAGAGCTCAGGGACAACACCCAGGCCCAGAATTCAAGTCCCACGATAGAAAGGGGGGAGGGTTAAAAAAGATATTCTTCAAAATCCTGTGTTCATTATTATTATCACCTTAGAAAAACCAAGCCAGGCATTAGTGGCTCACAACTGTAATCCTAGCTACTTAGAAGGCTGAGATCCGAGGAGTACAGCCTGGACAGAAAAGTCCCCGTGAGATTCATCTCCAATTAAGCACTCAAAAACTAGACGTGAATCTGGGTCAAGTAGTAGAGTGCTAGCCTTGAGCAAAAAAACTCAGGGACAGTATCCAGGCCCAAAGTTCAAGTCCCACCACCATCACCACCACCAAAAACAACAACAACAGAAAACCCAAAAACTTCTAAAATATTTTAAAACTTCTAAAATATTTAAAAACAGATTGCCTAAGAAACTAGATTGACCAAGACAAGTGGCATATATAAATAATTATAACTATATCAGAAAATATTCCAAAATGTTATGATTTGATCTTTAGATAAAACTCTCAATATACATTTTTCTTTCATTGCTGTAGATGGAACCCAGGGTCTATGTACACTAATAGATAAGAACAGTATTACCATTGAGCTGGGCCCCCAGCCCTTTTTTTTATGTTTGCTTTTTATTCAACTTTTCTCTAAAAAATGATTACCTTCTTAGGTTTCATAGAAAGGATTCTTGTTTTCCTTAATGGTGTAATGCTGCTGGCTCTCTGCTCCTGGTATATGAAACATGATTTGATAGGAATGGTGATCATTCTTTGTTTTAAATTTCTTTTATTTTTATTATTATAGTGATGTGGAGGGGGTTAGTTACATCGGTAAGGTAGTGGGTACACTACTTCTTGAACATTGTTACCCCTTCCCATGTTTTTCTCCCACTTCCCCTCTCCTCAGCCCTCCCAAGTTGTATAGTTCATTTCCAAAAGGCAAGGGGAAAACAAGATGATGATCACTCTTTTTCAAGTCTCTCTCTCTCTAGTCTCTCCATCATCATCATCATCACCACCACCACCACCACCACCACCACCACCATCATCATCATCAGTAGCAGCAGCAGCATTCTATGTACATGCTCACATTCTGCCTACCAGCACCAGCAATATCCATGCAGATTCACAGACTTTGCGCCCTATCCAGTAATGGTACCTGATTACACGCTGACTCATATCTCCCGGCAAGTGCAGGCCCAATGCCCTTCAGAAATGACCAGGTCAATAAAAGAAACGCCAATCAAAACAACTCTAAGATCCACCTCACTCCAATTAGAATGGTCATGATCAAGAAATCTACTAACAACAGATGCTGGAGGGGACGCGGTCAGGAGGGATCACTACTACACTGCTGGTGGGAGTGCAAACTCGTTCAACCACTATGGAAGCAGTATGGCAGTTCCTCAAAAGACTAAACATAGAGCTCCCCTATGACCCAGCTATTCCACTACTTGGCATTTACCCAATTGTCCAGAAACAAGGACATACTAAAGCCACTGGCACAACAATGTTCATTGCAGTGCTATTTACCATAGCAAAGATATGGAACCAACCCAGATGTCCCTCAGTTGATGAGTGGATCAACAAGATGTGGTATTTATACCACATCTATGCTGCTGTCAGAAAGAACGACATTGCCCCATTTGTAAGGCAATGGAAAGACGTAGAGCCTGATTTGTATTCCCCTTTCCCTTCAATCAGCTTTCATCATAATGAAATTAGACGTCTAACATGACCAACAAATGAATAAACTGACCACTTTTCCACAGAACAGGAGTTGGGACCGGAAATCTCAGACCCTTTGAGGAATCTGCTTACATAGAACCATGGCACACAGATGGCAACAGTCAGCATGATTCAAATAAACAAGAGCAGAGGTTATTTTGGCCTTCAAAGTGGAGTGCTGGTTGAATAGCTCATCCCCGTGCTGGATGTAAGAAGTAGAGGGCCTAGTAAGACTCTTCTCGTGCTCTGCATTTAGTGTCGGCAGAGCTGAGCTCTTGATGCAAGGAATCATTGCTCTCTCCCCTGAGAATATTCTGAACTAAAGAATAAAATTAGAATCACATGAATTGATGCTCAACTTCATTAGACATTAAAGAAATGCAAATTAAAACCCAATGAGATACTACTCCGTACCTATTAGGATGGTTACAATTTAAGACAAAAAAAAATCACAACATATTTAAAATGGTTGCTAAGACTATACTGTTGCTTTCACTTTAGTTGAACTCTAGGCTTGTGCGTTTAGATTCTGGAGGACAGTGGGTGAGCAAGTGGAGTTAGAGCAATGGTACTTTTTAACTGCTAAGGAGATGCTTTATGTGCAAGAGCCTGATATAAGACAGAGGCCCTCATTTGAAAAACTCACTAAGTAAGATGATTTGTTCTAGGTAACAATGTCTGGACCAATCATTTTCTAAAGACAGTGGAAAAATGTGAGGTATATAAAAAGTTTGAAAAACAGTGTTAAACTGGGATTATTGAATTGTAGCAATACTACAATCAGCAGGAATGACTGAAACAATGAGGTGAATTCAATTAATTTAACCAAATCAGGAAATTGTCCAGATGTTGTCTGGCATTCACTGTCTTATTGATAATGCTGACAGAAAGCAGAAATTTCTTGTTTTTTTTTTTTTTTTTTTTTTTTTTGTGTGGGTCATGGGGCTTGAACTCTGGGCCTAGGCACTATTGCTGAGCTCTTCAGCTCAAGGCTACCACCCTACCCCTTGAGCCACAGCTGCACTTTCCCAGAAAGCAGAAATTTCTAAGCCTGCCATTTTAATAGATGCATAGAAACTGTTTTGTTTTGTTTTTTGCTAAGATCTCTGACTCTTCCTTGCAAAGGCTCAACGGGCAACTAAAAACAGGAAAATACTGGCATCTTAGCTTCCATTTTGGGTCTGTCTTCCTTAGGAGCCATTCTCCCCTGCAGCTACTTTGGATCCCTGGAATGACAGGCTGGTGGATAAATATGCTGGGTCTAGGCCAATCTAACTTCCAGCTACGTTCATTTTCTTTCTTTTTTTTTCCTGTTCTTTTTTTCACATATTTTTATTGTAATTAACAGAAGGATTACAGTTATATTCCCAGGTTGAAGGTGCATTACTTCACACACATTGATACCCCTTCTTATGTTTTTGTCCCCATTTCCCTCCTCCCACCCCTTCTTCTCATCTTGTTTCCCCCTTCCCTTTCCTATTTCAAATAAACAAATAATTGTATATACAATATACCAAATAAGGAGATAAAATACTGTAACAATATAAGAATAATCAAGGGACAACGAAAGAGATGAGAAATAATATAGTACATTAAGAACAACAATCACACATTATATGGCTCTTGTTTCCATATCCTGGAGGTCCTTTCATTTAGCCTCATCCTATATGGCCTTATGTTTCTAGGTTTTGAGCTATTATAATACTCTGCTACGACAGTTTTACTAATTATTACAAATGAGGGGAAACCATTAAGCCTATGTTCCTTTGGGTCTGGCTTACATTCATTTTCTTATCAGGCAAGACCAAAACCCAACTCAACCCAACTTTAGATGATGTTCAACTGGATCACACCGTTGACCAAAGTTCTGTCGGTGACTGCTTAATTATAAATACATCTTTTCATCAGTCCAATTTGGTCTCTACTTAGATAATAAACCTCCTTTCTCCTGACCTTAGGTGGCTATTGAGACAAATGTTCAGACTCAGCACACTGCATATTGGAAATCACATTCCCTCTCTCCCCTCCTGCCCCACTCCCGCCCCCCCACCCCAACTTTTTCCTAAGGTTAGGAAAGAATTTGAAGCCTTTTCAGGTCCTGGCTTGAAAGGCAACACAATGTCAGCTCTAGAACTCTGCAAAGGTAAGCTCTCATGAGTTGATTTCTTTGATTCTAGTTGAAAAGTTGGTGGGAAGGAATTTATCTAGAAGTTATCTAGGGGGACAACACACAACATATTGCACTATAACGTATGAAATGTTATTAAAATATATAAGAAAAATGGTGCCATAAATTAAGAAATAAAACCAAAAGAAGTGATCCAAATCTCTGGATGATATAAAAAATCTGATGAGGATATACAATCAGTGGGATTCTCATTCACTGCTAGGAGAAATGTAAAGTTGCACCAGTCTTTTGAAAAGCAGTTTGACAAAAACATCTGATGGCTGTTCTTGACTCAGTCATTCCCCACAGAGTTGTATTTGAATATTTCACAATGACTTCATTCAAAGCAGAAAAAAATATTGCTATTATTGTCATGTACTTGTGTATGGATAAACAAACTGATATAAGCATACCAAGGAACACTATTCTGTTATAAAAAGGAAAGCACTGATACATGACTAACTTACAGTAAATCTGGCTCAAGATGTTATACAGCCAAGTCAATTGATATGGTATTTTGAGGAAAACCAAGCTCTACTAAAGGCCTCAGATTCATGGTTATTGGCACATCAGTGGGACAGAAGGAAGAAAGGAAGAGACAAGAATTCATATTCATCACAGCAATTCTGCTTTGAGTCTCAAAAATATGGAAAACATACTAATTTTAGAGGCTTGGGGAGCTGAACTGACTTTTAGTTAACAAGCTAAACCCACTATTTATTCCTTTATTTATTATTTATTGTAAAGGTCATGGAGGGGTATTAAAGTTACAGTATGATAATGAATACATTTCTTTTTGAACACTGTTATCCCATTCCTTTGTTTTCTTCTGCTTTCCCCTCTCTTTCCCCTCACCGCTCAACAAATTTTTGCAGTTCATTTCCACCATACTGTCAATTGAGTATCATTGTTGAATTAGTTCACCATTTATCATAAAGAAGAAATACATAGGTCCAGGTAGTACAGAATAAATAAGAAAATTTTGAATTCTGGGGCTTTACGGAGACCTGAATCTATTGGTTAAATGTTGACTAAATGGAGACAAAAATGTTACTGTTAGGCTGATTGAAAACTTCATGCTTCTTTACTCAAGAAATATTATTAAACCAAATGCATTTTACATAAACCTTGTTTTATTAGATAGAAAGTTAATATTTTAATTTTAAAATAACAATATAATTACTAGGCTAATCCTGAGTATATTTTCACTGTAAAAGTGTCTAGCCATGGCAGATGCTTCATTTCTTTAATTCTAGTGCTTCAGAAAGTAGAGATAAAAAATTGAGGTCTGAGGGCTGGCTGTGCACAAAAAGCTAAAGACTTTATCTGAAAAATAAATGAATAGAAAAAATGTAGTGGAAGTTGAATGCATGGCTCAAGTAATAGAACATTTGCTAGCAAAAGTGCGACACTGAGATCAAACTACCATAGTGCAAAAAAAAAATACTAGTGATTAATTTTGTCATGCCAAGTCTCATTTGCACTTGTTAGTTTTCCACTGCCAACAGGCTTCTACCATATTCCAGCTAATCTGTGCATGTTCCAAGGTGCGTTTAGGTTATTTTTATACATTCTATTCTTAATGCATAGGCATTTTTAAACTTTGTATTAATTCCCATGTTTATACAAACACATGTGGAACTCCTCTTCATTCCCATCTTTGCATCAACACTATTGAACTGGATGCATTGTTTCTCAATGTCTGTTTAACTGTTAAAAATGACATCATAAATCTATTTCTGTCACTACATACACAGATTTTTTTCTTTTTTCAACTAGGTACAAGGTTTTCACAATGTAGACAATGCAATTATATTTTCTTCCTAAGCTTATAAGCAAAAGTCAAAGAGTACAAATCCATGTGATAGCCAGGTACTCATGGCTCACATCGGTAATCCTAGCTACTCAGGAGCCTGACATCTAGAAGAGCAGAGTTTAAGACTGGCTTGGCAGAGAAGTCAACCAGACATTATATCCAAAATGCCCAGAAAAAAGGAGGAGACATAGCTCAAGTGGTGGAATGCCAGGCTAAAATAAGGCCCCAAGTGTAAAAGAAAGATATGGTTCAGTAATGTGTGTGGGGGAGAGAGAGAGAGTGTGTGTGTGTGTGTGTGTGTGTGTGTGTATGCATGTGCAACAAACTATAATAGGTGAAGTTACTGTATTTTCAGAACATTTTACTGAATTTTTGTATATATTTTCTTCTTTTCATTTAAATTTAAGAGTTAACTTAGCAATTTTTTACTTATTTTTTTTAAATTATTGTAAAGGTGATATACAGAGGGGTTATAGTTACTTAAGTCAGGCAATTGGGTACATTTCTTTTTGAACAGTGTAACCCCTTCCCTCACTAGCAAATATTATTTTTAAAACTTTATTGAGGGCTGGAATGTTGTCCTAGTGGTAGAGTGCTTGCCTATCTGTGCAAAACCTTGGGTTCAATTCCTCGGTACAACATACATAGAAAAAGCCATGAGCTGTGGCTCATGTGTAGATAGAACTCTAGCGTTGAAAAATTCCAAGAACAGTGCTCAGGCCCTGAGCTCACGCCCAGGACTGGAAAAAAAAGTAAACAAAAACCCCCCAACAACTCTTATTGATCAACTCACATTTAATGAGAGTGCTGTCAGCATGTAAAGAAATTACTCTATGTACATACTATTTTTAATAATACAGGTATAGAGTTTTCATCTATCCCAGTTTAGAAAAAAATACATGATTGGATTTATATTTGCATACCTCCATTTTGTTTTCTGTCTTTTACTAAACTTCTTGACATAGTTCAACATGATTTATATCTGTAGCATTTGAAATAGAATGGATATAGTAGATTTTTTTTTATTAGAGATCAGTTTAGGAACACAGTCATTTTCAACAAATGAAGTGCTAAGTCAGGTCCTAAGCTAAATATTTGTACTAGCAATTTGTTGAGAGCAAACTATTATTGCATGAGAAAAACATATTATCTTCGACTTCAGTTATTTGAAGAGTTTGGGATACTTCGACTTCAGATGGACTGACAATTCACTTTTGCCCTACTTAAAAGAAAGGTTTTCTTAGCAAATTAATAGTATAAATAGGCAGTGAGCATGTTTAAGCCATTTTGAACACTATTTTTAAAGGTGTGAGCAAATTAATTTTATGCAAATGATATTGCTAATGCAAAGTGCTACTAATCTGTTCATTAAAGCCAAGGGGAGCAAACTTTATTTTGGCAATTAGTTGAAGTTACTATATGTATCAAAAAGCACTAAGTTGCATTTCTTCTAAAGTGTACTCTAAATTTAGGCTTTTCATGAATTCAAGACTCTTCCCCCTGACATAGTATGAAATCACAAGTTTAGATTTTTGTCTTTGATGACAGTGAGAAGGTTCATTGTTGGAAATGATTACAATAATGAATTTTGGGTATTATTGCTAAAAGGGAAAAAGTCCTAGTTCAGTTCATCCTTGTAACTGAAAGATAAAAGCATATCTTCTAGCTGGGTAAATGTAGCTGTCCGTATGGCCAGGATAGACAAGGGAATAGGGATCTATGATGAAATTTTAGGCCCTTTTCTCTGTTCCTGAAACACCATGTTGTCTGATAGTGTTGGAAAGGAGAGACAAGAGCAGGTGGCAACTATCGCTGTGACCTTCCAGGTTATCTACAGGACTGGGAGTGCATTTAAAAGGCTAAGGTTGACATTAGTGGTTATGATCATTTATAGTCTCGTTATCTGTCCATTGATCTAAGACACTAGTCACATCAATGTGTAGAAGCCCAGAGACAGACATGACATCTGACTGATAGGCAAAAGGCTCAAGTGAATTTTGTCATTCATTATTATAATTGTTGCTGAGTCAATTTTCTTTTCCCCAGTGATGGATCTATGGAGTGGGAAATGAGTCATAGAAAAATATGGTATCTATGTGTCATGTCAAACTACAGGAAGTATTTTGATGACTCCCACATGCTTTCTTCTCCACCATTTCCATTTTTTTTTGTCGGTCGTGGGGCTTGAACTCTGGGCCTGGGTGCTGTCCCTGAGCTCTTCAGTTCAAAGCTATCACCCTACCCCTTGAGCCACGGCACCACTCCCAAGTTTCTAGTGATTAATTGGAGATAAGAGTCTAATAGTCTTGAGTGTCCAGACTGGCTTTGAACCACACTCCTCAGATCTCAGCCTCCTGAGTAGCAAGAAGTACAGGTGTGAGCCACTGTGCCTGACTAATAAAATAATTTTTTAAATAATGAAAACCACTCAAAGTTTGGAGAAATCTCTGTTGAACCAAATATTCTGTATATACTCTGTATTTCCAGGTATGTCCTTTTTTTGTATTGTTGTGGAATCAATTACCTCCTCTCCTTAAATATAACAGCTACAAAAGTAAACTTCTTACTACTCAGTTTCTAGAATCAAAAATCTTGGGGCAATTTACTGTGCCCCAGGGTTCCCAGAAGGTTGCAGCTAAGATAAATTCCCAGGGTTGTTCACAAGGATGGGCTTAAGGCCACAGTGTGGACCACAGTCTCCAGGGCTGTATCTGCTTTCAGATGCACTCACATGGTTGTCAGCAGCCTCAGGCTCAGAGGTCCCAGTTCCTTACCTTGTGAACCTTTTTTTTTTCATATATTTTTTATTGTAATTAATAGAAGGGTTACATGATATTTGCCAGATAGAAGGTGCATTAATTCACATACATTGATACCCTTTCCCATGTCTTGGTCTCCATTTCCCTCCCCCCCACCCCTACCCTTATCTTGTTTTCCCCCCTTCCCTAACCAATTTCAAATAACCAAATACAAATATATCCGATATATCAGATAACAAAGTGAGATACTGTAACAATATGAGATAATGAAGGGACAGCAAAAGAGATGAGAGATAACATAGTACATTAAGGACAACAATCGTCTATTATATGGCTTTTGTTTCTATATCCTAGAGGTCCTTTCATTTAGTGTCATACTATATGGCCTTTTGCTCTATTGCAAATCTCTGCTAGTAGAGCCCAAGGTTTCTACTGATTATGACAAATGAGGGAAACTATTCAGCCTAAGTTCCTTTGAGTTTGGCTTATTTCACTTAATATGATTTTTTCTAAGTCTTTCCATTTCCTAACAAATGGGGCGATGTCATTCTTTCAGACAGCAGCATAGAATTCCATTGTGTACAAATACCACATCTTGTTGATCCACTCATCAACTGAGGGACATCCAGGTTGGTTCCATATCTTTGCTATGGTAAATAGTGCTGCAACGAACATTGTTGTGCTAGTGGCTTTTGAATCTTTTTTCTAGGGTACTTTGCAATATGGCATCTAGCTTGACTTAGCCTAAGTGTATGAGCAAGAAAGGTGAGAGATAGCTGAGGGGAATCAATTTCTATAAACTTAAAAGTGACTTGCAAGACTCATGGGAAGTAAATCATGAAATCTAGCTCATAGTCAGACAAAAAAAGACAGAGTACCCAAACCTGAATAAAGCAGAGATCACTCTGTTTACTACATGAGAGTAAGTTGATACAGTAAGATCACATTCTTATGAGCTGTAGGGGAAACACACTAAAGTTCTAGAGTCACTGTGTGAGATAGCACAGCTAATTCCCTCCTCCCCCCAATAGAGAATTGGCCACATGTCATTCTGCAGCTCTCTGCACCTTTAATCACTGCTTACCTTGGCCTCTCAGATCAGGGCACAGCATTCTCCCATGACAGGAGTTCTTCTGTGTCCTGAAGGCCTCAGCACATTTCAAAAGCTAAATCCTAATCTCAGAGCCATAGCCTGTAACTATCCAAATCTAATCTGGTCTTGTTCATCTATTGGTTTTATTTAGGTGACTTTATTCATGTTTCTTAATGTCTCCGATCTTCTTTTTTTTTCTTCTTCCAATTTCTCAAACTAGAATAAAATTTTCTACATCTTAAGTTGAAGAACAAAATAGATTATATAATTTGTGCAAAGATGCTCAGTATACTTGTGTTATATATTCATAAATATATATACATTCATTTATTATATGTGATAAGATATGTATTATTATATAATAAATATGTATCTTGCTTAGCATTTAGGTAGTGATCAACTAGTTCTGCTTTTTTTTTGTAGTCTAGGGGACTTATGAATGCTTGAGTTATATCACCTTGTCCCTTTGTTTTGCGTTTTGTTTTTGAGATAGTTTCTCACTAACTTTGCTCAGGCTATCCTAAAGACTCTTGATCCACCTAACTAAGCCTTTTGAGTACCTGTGACTAAAAGCAGTCTTTCCATAACATACCCAATTGTAGAAAAATTCAGCAGGCAGCCATGTTAGTATTTTCTTTAGACAACGGACCTTTCTTTGAGTTCTAAAAAATCAGGTAGTTACCATTTTCCATGCTACAGATCAAATCATTAAAGATATTTCATTGGTTGGAAATTTAAATTTGTTTCATTCAAACCTTCCTTGTCACATCTGAGATACATGTTTGATACTAGTCCAGGATAGAGGAAGACTATGGTAGAATAATGGGACCAGGTTAAAAGGGATTGTTTTGAATGGGTGAGAATTGGTGCAGTTGGGAAATGATTCTTTGCTTTCATCTATTTTTGTCTCCTCTGTATATCTCTGAACTGAACACCTTGCAGTGTATACTACTTCAGACATACAGGCTCACCTTGTGCTCACCCTGGGACACACAACACTACAAGTACCCTGGACTCAAATGTTCTGATTTTATCAAACCCATACATTTGATGGTGCAATTTTATTTCCTTCAATGTTACAGACCATTCCCAAGGCCAGACTTCTAACACTCTGGAGAAGAAGACTTGAGTGTCTATCGAAGGCAACTTCTTTTCCTCTTCTGTACCTTTTTGGTAAGCACAAACATTTTCTTAGAAATATATTCTCAAAACTTAATCAAATAACCAAATATGTATATATACAATATATCAAATAACAAGGTGAAATACTGTAACAATATGAGATAACTGAGGGAAATGGAGCCCAAGACACGAGAAAGGGTATCAAGGTACGTGAAGTAATGCACCTTCTATCTGGTGAATATAATGTAACCCTTCTATTAATTACAATAAAAAATATATGAAAAAACTTAATCAATATGCTGATAATATACAGTACATTCTGTATCTTATCTAAAAAAAGAACACAGCTTTGCATAGCAAAGTGGCCAGAAATGAGGCTGCAATGTGTCTTTGTGAAGCTTAAGATCATTGATTTTCTTGTTTAACTTGAGCTGATTTCTCAAGAAGAGTGGTGGTTGGCCCCACTACCCCCATTTCAATAGACCTCTGGGAAACAGACACCATGTGCCTTTTTAAAAGGGACTTGTGTGTTAAATAGTATCTTTTTCAAACTGTCATGAATGTACCATTTAGTAGATTTGCTCAATTGATATCTATAAAGCCATTCCTCTATGGACATTCATTGGGCTAACAATTTTTACCTCTATGCTTTCAGACTTACATCAATTTTGTAAATTATTGTTATCATCATGATTTCTTTAGATTAGCAAAGCAAACTTATGGAGATTAAATGAATTGCCCCAAAATATACAATACTTGTCAGAACCAAGATTAGAATATATTTTCTTGAATCAGAGAAAAGCCCTTTCTTTTGCATATCAATCATTGATAGGCATGGTTGGCCATATTTTTAAAAGGTTTTTTAAATTAATAATATATAATAAAATATCTTTTCGATGACATGTGATTCTTCACTCATCTTCCAAGGAAGTATTTTAAGGGTCTCATTGTTTTGTAAGGGAGCAATAGAACTTCTATTTTAAATTTCAAATATACTGCCAATTTTCTTGCCCAAATTGCCTGCCATTAGAACCACAGAATTAGCATTCAAGGATGAAATGGTCTCTAGGATTAAAACTGGTCATGGCTTGGAAAAAGAAAACATATCAAACCTTTAACTAACTAACATAATAGGAAATAGGAATTGCATGCATAAGAGATCTGTAGTGAACCCTTATGTTTTGTCTTCCCAGTTGCTGCAAATTAATCTACTTGTTTCTGAGAGTCACTAAGAAGTAAAATTAAATACCGTTAAGAACTAGGGTTAGCTATGGTAAATGATATACCTTCCATAGTAAGTTACACAGTTAATTTCTGTATCATTTAAAAATGATATGGAAGGCCAGGAGTGTGGCCTGGTGGTAGAGCATTTGCCTAGCATGCATAGAAGCTCTGGGTTCCATTCCTTGGTATCATATACATAGAAAAAGAAGTGGCACTGTGACTTAAGTGGTAGAGCGTTAGCCTTAAAAAATCTCAGAGACAGTGCCCAGGCCCTGAGTTCAAGCCTCAGGATTGGAAAAAAAAATGATCTGCAGTTGGTCAACCCAGGAGCAAAATGGTAGGTCCAATCCACTGTGATCCAGGCTTCTATACAATGTGGCATTGCGGTATCTTTAGGCATCTTTGTCCTGTCCAAGCTGTCAGATGATAACAACCAGTGCAGACACATTTAAGGTATAGGATGGGGGAAAAAAGAGGAAGTGGACTTCAGTGTCTTTTGAAAGAGACTTCTTGGCAGCTTCATGAGAGACTGCCACTGAAATTACCATCAGCCAAATTATGTCCCTTGGGAAGCAGAAAAATGCAGTTTTAAGATGGCAATATGTGTAACTAGATGTAAGATTTTTCTTTTTAATTTGAGAGAGAAATGGAGATTATGAAGGTGTCTTGGAGAAATAGCTGTCTCAGACATGTAGTTACTTTTAGATTTTAGGAGTACCCTGAGGTATAAATGATGTGATATGGTCAAAAGTTGGCAATTGGGAGGAACCATTATTTGCTTGTTTGCTTGAGATAAGGTCATGCTAGGTAATGTAGGCTGGCCACAAACTAGTAATACTTCTGCCTCAGTCTTCTGAGTGCTGGAATTCTAAGCATATGCCACCAAGGCTAGCTCACGGTTTTAAATATAATATATGCTAGCTCACAGATTTAAAGATAATAGCTGCACAAATTCTTAGTATAAACTTTACCTATTAAACAATAGTCACTATTGAAAAGTTTGGCACTTAAAGTTTTCACAGAATAAGAATGGTAGTTTGTAGTCCATTCCATGACCCAGAAGACTAATATAACTGTAGAAGATACAGAACATCTCCCTGATAAGTACTTGCCTCTTTCCCCTAAATTTTAGTTTAGGATGGACTGCATGGCTTGAGCATATGTTAATTTATTGGAGCTGTGTTTGACCTATTAAAAAATAAAAGTGGAGGTTTCGGTTTAGCTATAATCCAAGACCAAATATTTATAACCATGTGACCAAAACTTAAAGTCAACTTGATTTCTCTGAAATACCATCTCTAATAGTAAATATAGATGTAAAGCTACATGTGTTTTAGCAGGATTTAGTGGCAGGATACCAATTAACTAGAGACAAAGTTGTCTGTAGCAGTTCTGTTTACTTTTGAAAAGAATAATAAGATCTTACAGCTACTCATTAAAGAGGCCAAAGTACTCATTCCTTCATGTATCATATGCTATACTGTAATGCTTACAATACTTAGTTTTCCATTACAGCAACTAAATACCCGAGGTCATCAACTTAAAAAAGCAAAATTTAGTGTGATTTGCAGTTTTGAGGTTTCAATCCATGATGAATTCGTCCTATTGTTAATATTGTACTAAGACAGAACCTTCTGATAGAAGCACACAGTCGAGGAAATTCCTTACCTCAAGGTAGCTTGAAAACCCAGACCAAGAGGGGCAACAGTTCAAATTGCCCTTTAAAGGCCACACCCTGTGACCTCACTTCCCCCGACTAGATGCTATCTTTTAAAGGTTCTATCACCTCCATAGGTGCTATAGGAAGAAAGACACGACTTGAACACATGGCTTCAAGAGATGTTTAAGACCCACTGCAGCACTGCTTTTAAGTGAATTTCTTTTCATTTTAACTGAGGTCTCTCAGGTCAGAAGCTTTGCTTTCTCTTACTACCTGAAAATGCATTTCAAAATTGTTTTTAACTTTACTTTAGTATGTATGTATGTATTTATTTATTTATTTATTTATTTATTTTGTTGGTCATGGGACTTGAACTCTGGGCCTGGCCCCTGTCCCTGAGCTCTTCAGCCCAAGGCTACCACCTCACCTGTTAAGCCACAGCACCACTGCCGGTTTTCTGGTGATTAATTGGAGAGAAGAGTCTCACAGATTTTAGTGCCTGGGCTGGCTTTGAACCATGATCCTCAGATCTCAGCCTCCTGAGTAGCTAGGATTACAGACGTGAGCCACTGCACCTGGCTTGATTTTTATTTTTTATGAGACTTTTGTAATATGAATCTATCTCTTGGAAAGATGATTTCCCATCCTATATATGACTGTTTGGTCCATTTGGCTAACAACATCTCTGTTAAACTTCAAGGGCCTCCCCTTTGAGCTATCTCTTATTGTGGCCAGTGATGAGTAAGTTTTGGCTCATTCTGTTTATTTTGAGAGGAAGAATCATGTTGGGCAACATTCTTATTTTTATCTTACTTTACTGATGACTACATGGTCCTGGCATGCTTATTGCAAAAAGAAGAGTATACATTTTATTTATTTTTTTATTTTTATTACTCTTCTCCTATTTTGGGCTTCTTCACCAGAGGTTTCTTCCCCCACCCCCCTAACCCTGACCAATTTCTTCTCCCTGGCTGATGATGCCCTAAATGCCCCAGAAACTAGTGTTAAGAGCATAATGGGTGACCATGAACATTTAAGACTCAGCACTTACTAATTTTTCTTGTCTTGGCTCAACAGTAGCTATGTGACATTTTATCTCCCTGGGCTTCAGTGAACTCAATTGTAAAATAAATGAGCTTGGGCTAGACAGCTTCTAAAATTCCCTTCCAGCTGAGGAAAAGTCAATGATCCTGTGACTCTACTGGCATCGGATCTGATAAAAATGTTTTGGGAAATTCCATCCTTCTGACCACAAAGTAGGGAATAGATACTTCGATTCCCAAAAGTGACCCAGATGCTTCCTCTGTCCTATGCCAAATGCTCTGGGCAATATCATCATCCCCTCACCTTGTGTTTCTAACAATATTCCATTTGTTTACAATATGCAAGATTCAAAAGAAATTACCCCCTGCTTTGACTTACCTGGAGTCAACTATCAATTAGTTAAATCATGGAGGTATAGTGGCATGAATATAGATAACAATTAATTAAAAACTCATTCCTATTTAATTTTAGCATGGTTACATTTTTCTATGGAGCACTGAGTGCTACATAATTATACATTCCTTTATCTAAAAGCCTGTACTTCTGCATTATTATTTACACTTCCATATCATATTTCTCTGTAACTCAAGCAGGAAGAAAGTAGCCCGGAAATGGCAGTGGGTAGGAGCTGGGAGTTCGGCCTAGTGTTAAGAGTGCTTGCCTAGCATGCACAAAGACCATGGTTCGATTCCTTGGTACCACGTGCAGAGAAAAACAAAAAAGAAATGGCAGTGGATAATCCACAAACAGGTAGCTGAAAATAATTTTATCTACCAGCTTTTATTAAAAAAAGTACTTGAAGCAATTTATAAAACTACAAGCAATACTATGTAATTGAGATTTTTTTATATTCTGTTAAATCAAAATCTCATGCTGGGGCAATTTAAACATTCAATTAGGTACATTTGTCTTTGGAAAGTTTGCAACTCCATGAGATAGACTGTTAGTATGTGTAAAACTTTTACAAATAAGGATAATAATAGCTCCCCTGCCATATCAATAAATCACCACAGTTCCTGTGTGAGAGACTGACAGCAGCTGTCAGAACCCAGTTTCTTTGAAATGCTTTATAAATACCATGTAAAGAGCCAGATTGTTCTTTAACAGCCTTGTTATCCTAATGAAATCACTCTGCTTCCTAATCTTTGCTCCAGACACCATCAAGGTTGGGCGAAGGAAGCCCCATGTCCCCAAATGACTCTAAACACCAAGTTTGGATGACAGATTAATGATTGGATCTGCCTCCCCGTTAATTTATTTGCAGGAGACACCTGTGCCAATAACCTCGTCAGGGTTTGGAGCTTGTCCCTGGAAAGGCATGCCTTCCCTCTCACTGAATTTGCTCCCCATAATTCTTAATTACTTTCTATGGCCTGGTGGGGAAAAAGGCACATGACATGGAAAATTTTATAGGATCTAATCATTAACCAACTCTGCTCTTGAGTGGAGTGTTAAGAATATTGGAGAAAATGGTCTGACTCAATTCCCCCTGAGCTACTTTCAAAATCACTGGCCAATGGAATTTTCCACCTGTATTTTCTGCTTGAAAGCCATTCCCTCAAAGATAAGAACAAATGCTTTCTGACCACTTGCTTTTTGTCAGATACTGTTCTAAAGGCTTTCTATGCGATCTCTAGTCTCTTTGCAACTCCACAAGAGACATTGGTTATTCTTCTTTTACAAATGACACAGAATTATCACTTACCTGGGAAGTAGAGGCAGGAGTCAAAGCCAAACTTTCTGGCTTTCTGGCTCTCCTTCTTCTGGAAAAGAGACTTTAAGAAAGAGGATTTCCAAATGCTTTGTAAACCTTCTAGATTAAATTTAGCAATGAGGTTCAATGATTAATTATTTATTAATATATACTTCTATGTAGTTTCATCAAACTTGAATGGAACTAACAACATTGCAAATCACTTGCAAGGGGTTGGATGCTTTTGGTCCAAACTTTGAAGCAAACATATCTCCTAACCTGTCCTTTTCCCTTTTAACTTCTAATTCTTATCCTTATCTCTCCTTATCTTTACTAAACCGATATCCCATTTCCTACAAGTGGCATAAATTCTGAAGGGGATCTTCTTTCACACAGACACCGAAATCTTTCAGTGTGGGCTGAACTATGGAATTGGGGTGGTGCTGTGGGCTAATAACTGCCTTTCACCTCTGGGATTCACATTCCAATATAACATTTGATTAAAGTGCCTCTAAATTGTCCTGATTACCATTGCCCTTATTATAAAGTATGCACCACTCTAATTTTGTGTGGAGATACATTAACAAGTTTTTTTTTTCTTTTATCATTCATGTAACTGTCTGCCTAGGCAACTCTCATTAGATTTGCTCTCCTACTCTTCTACAGAGTACTGTGTGAGTGCAAATGGCCTGATGGGAAATAAAAACTTAGCAATCATTTCTTTTAACAGGTAGAAATGGAACCTGTTTTAAAAAATATTCAGGGTCTTCTCAGCATTGCTTTCTCCTCCCCCTTTCCTTCTACCTTACTCCCTGGCTCTGTCTCTCTGACTCTACCCTAGGTATACTATTAGTCTATATTTTATTGCTAAACATGGAGCTCAACAAAGAAAAACAGATAACTATCTATAATTCATATTTTTCCAGACTTTATCAATATGTATTTCCATATTTCTTGTCACATTTAATCCAAACATTGTTATGAAAAAATATATTGGTGATAGATATAAGATTCAAAACAGTGCTGATTGAAATTAAAATTTTGAGGAATAAGGGTAAGATCTGAAGGTCAATGGCATGAATGGGGCATGGTGGTGGGTACCTGTAAGCCCAGGTAGTGGCAAGGCAATTGAACTGAGGAGGTCAAGACTGCGGGAGCAACATGCGAGACTATTCCTCAAATAAAACCAAGGACACACATACAACGAATATGAGTTGAGTAAATTAGTTGTCAGGCTCTAAATGAGCTAATAGTTGAAGCAAACAAGCCGTATTCTGGTGGCTCACACCTGTAATCCTAGCTACTCAGGAGGCTGAGAGCTGAGGATCTCTGTTCAAAGCCAGCCTGAGCACTAAAGTCCATGAGACTCTTTTCTCCGATTAACTGCCAGAGAGCAGGAAGTGACCATGTGGCTCAAGTGGTAGAGCAATAGCCTTGAGCTGAAGAGTTCAGGGACAGCATCCAGGCCCAGAGTTTAAGCCACATGGCCAACAACAAAATAAGGAAAGAAAGAAAGAAAGAAAGAAAGAAAGAAAGAAAGAAAGAAAGAAAGAAAGAAAGAAAGAAAAAGAAAGAAAGAAAGAAAAGAAAGAAAGAAAGAAAAGAAAGAAAGAAAGAAAATAAATAGCTCCAAGAAACAATCTTCTTTAGTGGAAGGAATTGAACTTACTTTTGTAGGCTTTTTTGTCATTGTTGTTGTTGTTGATGTTGTTTGGTTTTGAACTGTGATCCTCAGATCTCAGTCTTCTGAGTAGCTAGGAGTACAGTGTGATCCACTGGTGCCCAGCTGTAGGTTTTTATATGCATATTAGTACCACAAACTATTGGTAAAATAGAAGCCATTTAATGGAAGATGGTAACAGTAGTAACAAGCAGAGAAAATCACATTGCATAAGAAACTCATGCTGTACAATAGGAATGGTGAATGTGTAAGTCAGCTAACTATCACTGTAAGAAACAACCTGAAATCAGTCCTGAAAGAGAAAAGACTTATCTTGGCTCATAGATTTTGAGATTTTGTTTGTTAGCTCATGGTTTTGGGCCCTTGGTAACAAGAGCAAGCTGGCAGAGCAAAGCTATTTACTGTAGAAGAAAGAGAGGTAGAAGAGAGATTACTGGGTGCTAATGACTTATGCTTATAACCATAGCTACTTAGGAGGCTGGGATTTGAGGATAGAGGTTTTCAAATCCAGCCTGGGCAGGAAAAGTACATGAGACTCAAATCCAACTAACCATCACAATATCGGAAGTTCTACTTTCTCAATTTGCCTGCTTTTACTTAACGGGCTTCCTCAGAGCTGTTTCCTTCAGAAATATAACCAAGAAAGGCTTACATTTTTTTTAACCCAGGGTTCTTTGATTCTAACAAGAAGAAATCATAATACTCTTAAAGCACTTCCTAGTAAGCTCAGAAAAAAATATCCTTGCCTCATGATACTACATTTCTATTCCCTCTTCTGTTTTCATTAATATTTTCTTTTCTTTAACCACAAGTCAAATACATCTTCTAACAGTCCACTCAAACCATACTTTACTCATAGAATTTTTCTGACTTCTGGAATTTTGATAATCTCTCTGACTTTGAACTACAATATTTGTGTTCTCATTTAACCCTTTATGGCTTTACCACCTCCTCTCTTGAAATGTGGCTTACCAAAATGAGCTTGTGAGAACAAAAGATAGAATATATTTATTGGTATTATCTAATATTTGAATATAGAATGCAGATAGTAGATTTCCTAGAAAATGCATGCTTTTTTACCACATGTAAAAAATAAACTGCACCTCTGGTTATGTTGAAAAAGTATCAGGCATTGAAATTTGACAAATCCAAATCTAATTTTGTGAATTGTATAGAACCTCAAAGAACACTGGGTGTTTATGTATTTGCATGTATGCTCTGGTTATGCCCTGACTCCCTTGACTTCCAGAAAGTTCCATCTCCAACTCTGTCTCATCTCATTCTACCCACAGGCCTTACTCTCTCACTCAAGGCTACAGAGGATGATAAAGTCCAACTTGTCAGAGCTGGTTACTTGCTAGCAAAATATTCACACCTTTGACAGAGCTGTCAGATTTTTGTCCCCAAACCAAATGAGCACACAAACTGAATTTTCCTCCCATCAGACTGGAGGGCAGTGACTTAAAGTCTATACTCAGAAACTGAGTTCATTAATAGTTCTGTACATAAAGCAAATAAAAAAGAAAAGAAAAAGGAAAGAGGAAGGGGAGAAAGAAGAAGAGCAGATGGAAAGGAAAGGAGAGGAGGCAGAAATAATATAAATATAAAGACACATAAAGGGCCGGGAGTTTGGCCTAGTGGTCAAAGTGCTTGCCTAGCATGCATGAAGACCCGGGTTCGATTCCTCGCTACCACATACATAGAAAAAAGCCGGAAGTGGTGCTGAGGCTCAAGTGGTGGAGCTCTAGCCTTGAGAAAGTCCAAGGACAGTGCTCAGGCCCTGAGCTCAAGCCCAGGACTGGCAAAAAAAAAAAAAGACATAAAATAAAAGCATAAATAAATATGATACACTAAAGACTCATAAATAAATATAACAATATAAAGACTCATATAAGAATATACAGATTGTTGTAAAGTTAAACTCTAAGATTCAGGGGCTTAATTTTATGTGGATTTAGTTATGATTTCTGGTAGCCAGTGATCAAGAAACATTTTTCCATCCATCTTTATTTTACTATCTTCAACTCAAGACTTTCAAGTCATTGTCCTCATGAGCATCTCCCCCAAGGGAGAGAACAGTAAATCAAATACAGGAAGGCTTTAGAACTCAGACCTGGAAATATGCAGATGACCTGCTGCGTCTCATTGGCTAGGAGCAGTGATGTGGCTGCCCCAAAGATCGAATTTATAAAGTAGCTCAGATTAGAAAAATTCAATTATGATTGCATTGTAGTCTGTAATCCAGACTGTATTGTATACAATATAATACATATTATACATAATCAAATACAGTATTATATGCAGTATTATATTCGATATGGCTATCGTGAGTCTGGTTGTCACCAGATGGTAAACTTTCACATGATCTTTGACATTTTCTTAAACTTTGCCAGTTCATGAGCTTATTTTTGTTTTATAATGATTATATGATTAGGACACAACCCCCCTCTTACTGTAGGGAAATTTTTTTGATGGGATGAAAGTTACTTGCTTCCCTCCTTGGTTTTTAGTTCTTTCTCCAAAAAACATAAAATAGTGTTAGTATGGTTTATGTCAAATTGGCAGCTGATAATAATCACACATCTATCAGGGATGATTTAAATTTCAATATCCTAACCATATTCCTAAATCTTCTATGTCTTATCTATGCACATATGATGGTGGGAGAGCAGGAGTGAGAAGCTAGGCTGTCCTTGTACTTGCTGAGGATGTACTATTTGTCAGCATTCTTGAGTATATATTACACCTGTTCTCCAAATAACCTACCATGTAAGAACCCGACTTGATAGGAGAAAACCAGCATAAAACTAACCTATAGCAACCAGGCCAGTACTTAAATCCAGCTCTGGTAATTTCAGGGATATCCTATCTCCACGTTTATAATATATATTATAACATATAATATATTACAACATTAGAGATAGCTATCTATCTATCTATCTATCTATCTATCTATCTATCTATCTATCTATCTGTCTGTCTGTCTGTCTCTCTATCTAATGTATTCCTGTTTTCATGAAGCTGAAATTTGCCTGCCTACCTGTGAAAAAAGTTCATTACAAGCCTTCAGCTCATTTAATCTCTACAGCATCCCCATGAGATAGAGAAGTCTATTTTCAGAGTGAGGCAATTCAACTCCAATGGGAAGTTAAGTTCTTCTCAGTGGTTTGGAGGTGTAGACAAGGAGGTCCTGGCAAGAAAAAGTGGTTGCTAAAAATCAACAGCACTGTTGTATACTGCCTAGAGCTTCTTTAAATTGTATTTCAATCTCGATTGCCCATAAGATTTTATGTATTGGGGGGAACCATAGGATATTTCAGTATCTACACAGGTTACCGTTTGAAGAGGTTCATGCATTGAAAGTTTGGTTCTCTGTGGGTATTATGATTTGGGAAGTGATGGAAATGTTTGGAAGTGAGCCTAGCTCTGGAGAAAGTTAGTAGTTTAGGGGTGAGCCTTTGAATGTTATGTCATGTTCTTCCCTTTCTCTCTCTGTTTCCTGTCCTCTGTAAGGTGAGCAACCTCTGCTGTCTCCCTCCATGCTCTGCCTTACCATAGGGCCAGAACAGCAGAACCAAGGATTGTGACGGAAGTGAAAGCTTCCATTAAATTATTTAAATTACTCGTGTGAACTGCTTTGTCATAAAGAAGCCAAATCTGACTACTCTACATGTGTTATATAATGACTAGATGATTTACTGGGTGTCAGGCTAAGGGATCATCTTCTTAAAAACTTTGATGCTTTGAAATTTCTCATTAACCTTTGTCTTGATGCATCCTGTCCAGTGAAGTTCTAGATCGACTTCACACTGCAAATGAACAATTAAAGTTAGTGCAGTTATTGCTGTCACACGAGACATACAGCTTTCTTTCCTCCAATGACTTGCAAGAGTTTTTTTTCCCTCATTAGACTCAAAAGAAGCATTTCCCCCCCTCTTGTACATAAAGAGAGATTTAAGAGCACAGAGTCATGCAAAATATAATGCCCTTTACTATTAAAGTATAATTCCGATTTCTCTACACAGTCTCAAGCATGTGCTCAAAGATAATTGGCTGTACAGGAGGCTTGCACGTGGCCAGTTGACAGACATACTGTGGGTCTCGGATGACCTCCCCATTTGCATGGTATGACCTAGTTTTGTTTTCCTCTCAAGGAAAATAATGTGCTACAGACATGGAGAAAGGAAACTAGGGACTGAAGCAAGTTATATAATAGTCCCATTTCTAAAGACTTCTCTCCCTGAGATGGGTTAGTTGAATACAAGCTGCTTTGCATCCATGAGGGGCTTCTCCAGGCCCACCCTGCCTCCCCCCCACACCTCCCCTTTCTCTGGCCCAGACTCCCCTCCCCATGGTCTGAGGACCGTGTTCATCACCTGGAGTGAAAGCTGACAGGAATGAGCAGAGGCAGGAGCCAGGGAGACACGCGGGCATTGTCATGCATGACTGGCTCCCACACATCAAGGGCAATTAAACATGGGGAGCTTGGGATCTTTTTGGACAGGTTCAAGTTCCCTGGCACTGCTGTGATTAGATGCTTTGCGTTGCTTCCCTGTAGTCAGGATGTGACATACTCTCTCTTTTTTTTTTCCTTTGCGCTTTTCTTGTCTCCTTTGTGCTACAGGATGCTGCCTGATCACCCAGCACAGACATTTAGATGACTTCATTTTGACTAGAGCTTGGTCCAAAACAGATGCAAGAGGACCCACAATCAGAAGCAGTCCAATTCAAAAGAAATCAATTTGAAAAATGCTATATTCTTTTCCAGATGCATGATTTTCTTTTTTAGCTTAGTAGATATAACCTACTGAGGGTAGATTCCTGTGCTAATTTCCATTTCTTTGTGGTAATTTCCATCTTGAATTGGATTGTGCAATTTATCTTCTTAAAAACTGTGCTGTTTTCAAGAGAACTATAAAAATGGCAAGCTAGGCTTGGGAAGTCTTTTGTCCATGGCAATTTAAAGTTTGAGACAGTTTAAGTTGTCATACTTCTTAGAATGTTCCACATATAAATCTACAAAATTGTATTTATGAAATTGACCTTGCATGGGAAAGAAAGTGGCTCACTCTAATAGGATGAATGCCTAATTCGAGGTGTCAATGAAAAGGCATTATAAAGAAAGGAATTGTTTCTGTAAAGATGAATGAAAATATAGGAAGTGATAGTCATGGATCTGCTCTAACATGTGCCAGCAGTCAAGATGAACTCTCCCTAGTCTGGTCTTTCCAGCTCTTCCTCCATTAATTAGTGATCACAGATATTTACACCCCCACCATAAAAAAGGCACAGCATACTTAGTTCTCAACATTACCACATGAATGGATCATTTATATACAGGGAATTTGGCTAGGTTAGATTTGAATTCTAAAACAGAGATGCTAATGTATTGTTATTTCATTCCCATGATCACAACCTATATTATGCATGTTTGATGATGCATATTGCAGGTTTGGTTTTGTCTCAACACTAAAGACTTAAAGAGAGACATCTCTGAAGAAGAAATAAGAATGACCAACAGACTCATGAAGAAATGTTTAACAACTCTGGCCATAAAAGGCAAAACAAATAAACTGAGATTTTTTACCTCACTCCAGCTCGAATGGTCATTATCTAGAAAACTAGTAATAACAGATGCTAGTGGGAATGTGACCAAAAGAGAATGCTACTACACTGTTAGTAGGACAGTAAACTTGTTCAACTACTCTGGAAAGCAGTGTGGCAGTTCCTCAAAAGACTAAATACAGATTTTCCCTATGATCCAGCAATCCTACTCCTGGGCATTTACCTAAATGACTACCCACAAAACCACACTAAAGCTACCAGCACAACCATGTTCATAACAACATTATTGATCACAGCTAAAATATGTCATCAACCTCAATAGATGAATAGATCAAGAAATGAGGCATACACATACAATGGAATGCTGTGCTTCCCTAAGAAAGAATACCACTGTCTCATTCATAAGGTAATGGAAAAACTTAGAAAATAAATATATTAAGCAATGTAAGCCAGACTCAAAGAAACATAGACTACATGCTTTCCCTGATTTATAGTAATTAGAACACATCTAGGATATTCTTAGCAGAGGATCACAATGGCTCACTAGCTATGTGCATATGACCATATAAAATGATGCTTATTGAATTTAAAACAAATCTCCTTAGGACCCAACACAGCCGCTTGGGTCCTGTGGTTGGAAGCTCTGTGATGCTATGTCAAGAAGATTGCTTCAGAGGGTGCCTCCCCGGCCTGATGCCATTGCATGCTTCAGAAGATAAATATCAGAATGAACTAGCTACTTTACTTCTGAGAAAACAAAATGTTGGATGGTTCTCAGCATTGGTCTCATCTCATAGAATATTGTCCTAATATGATGAGCTGGTCTGTAGGAGGGGAACTTACAATTAAGGAAGGGAATGTGGAAGGAGATGGGCATTTCTTGTTAATTTGATAGTTATTTCTTAAGCAAACAACTCATAGGCATTTGAAATGAGTTATTTATTTTGTTTTTCATGTCCCTGTCTCAAAACAAAAGCAAACGTACTATTAATTCTCATTTGCAACACTAGTCTGATTTCGATTTCCATCTCAATTTACTTTTATGCTATGTGGTGGCTGCGGGTATGTGTTTAGATTCTAGAGAAGTTACAATAAAATGACTGTATTATATTAAAATAATGTTCATGAAGTGATTTATTTTAGATTTTACCTGTTTTGTGATGATGTTTCTCCCAATCTTGAATATCACTAATCTGATGATATCTATTCTTTTTTAAAGTGACCACCCCCCTCTTTTTTAAGTACCTCTGAGTATTCCATTAACTGCTAGATTGGTTCCACAATGTCTCTGTAATGGCTTTTTGCCTCCTGGGAGATTTCTTTCTATCTTATATTCTTAATTAATAAGTTCTTTACCAATTGCCAGACAATAATAGCGTATTCCTTTAAGCTTAGCAAATGTGTTGGTGCTTGTTAACTCATTCTAGGGCTCTATCCCTGAGATTCTGAGTTGGTGCACTGATGGAATTTCTCTGAACATAGCAGTGGGTATCCCAGCTCCTAAGAGAACAAGGTAGCACAATAGATTCCATAACTTATAAATGGGCTTAGGCAGGTAGTCACTTATGAATGGGGAGTAGCAAATAACAGTAATAGCAATAGGAGAGCAAAGGTTAAGAAAATAGCTTAGATTCTCAAGAGTTCTTAAGGAAGAGTTAAGATTAAAATTAAAAGGATGCCAGGCTGTACTTGTAAAGCATCTGATTCCAACTTCCTGATTGCTGGAAAGATATAAAATCCAAGTTATATCTCTCCAGCACCACCACATTTATTCATTCATTCTACATTTAGTGTATATCAGCTCTGATTAATAATGGAGAAAAAAGTACAGTTCTTCCTTGGAACAGAATCTATGCCAGCTTTCCTTGCTAAAGGACCAGATAAATATAAGATAGGAAAGTAAGTAAATTTCCAGTTTAATATTCTTCAGGAGCTATAGGGAAAGACCATTCTCCCTATACCTTAAGAGTTTATGTATTGTCCTTTAATAGAAAGTTTACCTAAAATTTTTCAAAGAAAGAAAGGAATCTGATGTACTGTGGTAAGTATCACCATGGACTAAGAAGAAGGAGTGGGGATGAGAAGTTTGGTAAGTTTTAAAAAAAATCTAAAATAATAGAAATCAATAGAAGTGGAGAAATGCGTCGTTTCTCACTCTGCAGATGATGAACCAGTAGAGAAGGCTTAAGTATTCCTTTAAAGGCAAAGCAGCTAATTAATATTAATATGACTTTTGCTTTGTATTTTTTCATTCACCGCAGTGATGTTCTGTTGAGAAGTTCTGAACATATTTAGAATTGTTCAAGTTCAAATTCATTTATGTCCATCAAATTCTTTCTTTGTCTGCCACCCAGATGATTGAAACAATCATATTGACTTTCTTCTCTCAGTGTTTTTTTTTCCCACTCCATTACATAGAAGTCTGAATTTTCTTCCTCACTTGGAAGATAGTATTCTTAAATCTTTCTGGATTCTACTTCTTAGTAAATAAAGGTGACCTATGTGCAGTATTCAAAAGTCTCCTACATTTGTCTCCAACTTATCTTTCAAGACCCCTGCATTTTCTTTTTAATTCTGTAAGATGACTCCAACCATCCCACTTACAGACCAGCTGTGTCTATATGCCCATGCTTTCTTCACTCTACTGCCATTGAATTAAGACACTTCAGGACTCTCTGAGGTATAAAATTAGCTAAGCTGTACAAGGTTCTATTCTGTTTGCTTGGGGATTATTTCCAAGTCAGAGCTTCACAAATAAGATGCTACAAATAGATGGTCATTATGCTTCAAATATAGGTTCCTTCAACTTTCAAAACAGTTATATTTGTTCAGTGAAGGCCAAAAGTTCTATTCAACTGCCTTAACCAGTGTCCTATATAAATATATCATTGTATTTATGTTTCACAACTGCAAATAAATGGGAGACATAAGTCCAGTAAGTTGCTTGACTATCAACTCCTTTTTTCACTATCAAAATCATACTTATCTTTAAAAAGACCCAAACTACTATTCATCAGGTGGTATCCACCAAGATGCCCCTCAATGGATGAATGCATCATGAAAATGTGGTATACACACACAAAGGAATTCTATGCATTCATTAGAAAGAATGATATTGTATCATTTGTTAGGAAATGGAAAGACTTGGAAAAACTTATGCTAAGTGAAATAAGTTGGGCCCAGAGAGACTAGGTTTTCCCTTACATGTGCAAGATAAATTTAGCTTACAAATACACAAGTAAAACTGTTGGGTAATAAGCAAATGTATACAAATGTATTAACTGAAATACGATAGATTCAAGGGAGAGCTCCCACAGTGTGCTGCCTTAAAAATCCAAAATCAAAGTTCAGCAAAAGAAAATATCAGGAAAGAGGCACTGAAAAAGAGGTGGGGTTGGGTCAAATGTCAAAGTGTAGATGGATGAAGAACAGGAGAAATGCAAGTACCTCTTGTATATCCTCAAAAATTAGGAAGAATGAGGGAAGGGGTGAGTAGGGGAGAGGTGGCTTAGAAGGTTGAAATGGCGACATTGATCAAGGGACATTGGATTCATGAGCTGCTTCATGAAATGGCAACTCCTCTGTACAATTTTTTGAAAATCATACAAAATTTAACATGCAAATTTTTCTAGGAAGTTTTCTAAAATTCATTGTCCAACTTCCCTTCTTTTTTTTTTTTTTTGCCAGTCCTGGGCTTGAGCTCAGGGCCTGAGCACTGTCCTTGGACTTTCTCAAGGCTAGAGCTTTACCACTTGAGCCTCAGCACCATTTACGGCTTTTTTCTATGTACGTGGTACACTAGGAATTGAACCCAGGTCTTCGTGCATGCTAGGCAAGCACTCTACCACTAGGCCAAACTCCCAGCCCCGTCCAACTTCCCTTCTATAGTATTTTCCATATGTTTGTGTTTTACTTCAAGCATTCATTGTATTAACTGCACTCAAGAGAGCATAGATTTAGATGGTAAACTCACAGCAGTGGAGAATATATGACACCTTTATTAGATCAAGGGCGTATTAAGGGTAGGGGTCATTGCTTAGACATCTTTGTTTTATTTTCAGGATAGTGTATAGAGAGGTTACAGTTATATTCGTCAAGTAGTAGGTGCATTCCTTCTCGCATATTGATACCCCTTCTCATGTTTTTGTCCCTATTTCCCTCCTCCACCTCTCCCAATCATCTTGTTTTCCCCTCTTTCCTTCCTTATTTCAAATAAACAAATAAATGTAAATATAATATGCCAGGTAACAAAATCAGATACAATGACAATATGAGATTAACCATAAGGGCAAAAAAGGAGAAGAGAAGTAACATAGTACATTAAAAACAACAATCACACAAGACAAAGCTCTTGTTTCCATATCCTAGAGTTCCTTTCATTTAGTACTTTATTGCTATGTTTGCTAACAGATTTCATGAGTATGTTTTTCTTTTTTAGGATAATTTCACAACACATGTGGTTTATAATGTTCACACTAAGAATGATGACTTTATACACTCTCCTTTTATCATCATAGTATTGTATTGTATTGTATTATCATACAATAGCTATTTTTAGCATCCTCAGTTTAAAAGTAATGAAACTAAAATCATGACACAGTATTGTCTGGCATGTTTTAGTGGTATTCTTTTAATTCCTCAAGCCAAACTTCATAATCCCAAACTAAAACCTAGGTCTTAACACTGAAGAATAGAATAGTATACCAATAATCAATCCAACACAAGGACATGCCGTGGATGTGATAGAAAGGTTTTACTTGGAGATGTTTGATTCATTTGCCTCAAAAATTAAAAGAAAGGCTGTCTGTCTTATTCTCTTACAGGATTATAGAAGCTTTACATCTAAAAGTTAAAAAAAAATCATCACCAGCAGTTTACCATGCATCTACCCGAGGAAGGAGACTGGATCAAAGGACTTCAAGACCTGTATTTTTTTATTTTCTGGAGTTCTGCTGTGGACAGTATCTCCTCCACCTCTGCCTTGTCCTGTAATTCTTCAGTGGGTAATTTGTATGCCGGGGGGCTCAGCCTTCTCTGTTCTCTCACTGAAAAGCAAACTCTCCTCATGAAAATACTATATCAAGAGCAAAATGCCACAGAAAAACTGAAGATTGTAAGAAGACAGTGGAAAGGACTAAATTTGCCAAGAGGGATTTGGGTAAGGAAGGATGTAATTACCTGAGCTGGAATTTGGCCAGCAAACAAGGATTAATTCAGAAACAAGGAAGGCATCCATCCTGTGAGAAGTTCCAGGCAAGCCTTTGGGGACAAAAGGTGGTCAAAATCTGACTTTTATGTTTTGTTTGATTTCTACCATCTCTGGGAACACAGTGGCCCCATGCTAAAACCCTCGTTTCAAACTGATTTGAAGAACAGCCTCACATACTAAAGCGTCAGCATTATCAATTACTATGGACAGGTAAGGAAGCAGAAGGGATTTAGGTGTTGGCAGGATTATGAAATGCAATCCAGCCCAAGAGGAGGAGAGGAGAGGGGACGTGCTAGTTCAGAGGCATGAGTAGCTTGTTCTGAGTTATTCTCTAGTGACCCTCAAATTGCGTTCCTCCTTTTCCTCAAGCATCTCAAGCATTTGGCCCAGGGATTTTAGCCCAGATTGTTGCAATAACGACACTAAACTGTAGAGGGAGCTCCAGCCTCCCTGGTCTCTTCTATACGGTAGGAAGAATGTCTTCAAGCAGCTGGCTCCCAAGGGCAGTGAATGAACAGCAGTGTGGAGAACCGAAAGGCCAACAACTGTCATCCTTTTCCAAGTACCCCCTCTGATCACTTGGGCTTCTTAGAGAGTTGCATCTGTCTTAGGTTATGGCAGGGCAGACTGGGATTTCTTATGCAAATGATAAAAACAATTTAATGATTGAAAGCAAGAGGAAGGTTACCAGAGAAATGGGGTATGGTTGTTAATGTGGTCTGAGTTTTTCAGTTTGGGGTGAGTAGTGGGGATAGTTATTTGCATGAGAATGTACTCAGCACTGAGGGATGTATATCTGTATATTTAAAGATGGCTAACATGGCCAATTTGATGTGATGTATACGGGCAAACAAAATCAACAAGTTTTGCGTAGATACAAAGGTCTACATTTCTTGGCATATTAAGATACTGGAACCTTGAAGGAAAGTTATATTACAATGCGCAAAATATGAGCAAACAATGAGCAAAATATCGCTGGATGTATACAGAATGTGGGTGAACGGGGACAAAAACATGAGAAGGGGTGTCAATGTGTGAGAAGTAGTGCACCTACTATCTGACGAAGGTATCTGTAACCCCTTTATACATTATCCTGACCCCCCCCACCAAAAAAAAGCTGGCTGTCTAAAATCCTTTAGAGGATTAGAGAAACTTTGTTTCAAAGAGTTACAAAGATCATCCAAGCGCTTAATAATGTGCCTCAAGCAGTCTTTCAGGCTATTTAAGTGAGAGAAAAAAATTACCTGCTTCAGGTCCTGGCTATGAACATTTTAGGTACGAGGAATTGTACAAGAGAATGCAAGGGTATACCCTTAGAAGTTGGAAGAAAGCTTTTCAGATTCCTCATCATTTCTTACCTTACTGATCAATTTTGGAAAATCTTCCGTGAGAGTGGGTCTATACACAAAACTTTATGCCAGCTGTGATAGAGAATTTAAGTATGGGCAATTCCTGATTTTTGTCTTCCAAGCAATTTGTAAATGAAATGAGGCATAAAAATAAATCAAAACTGGGTACCAAGTTTGATGTGGTAAGGGACTGAAGTGCTGAATAAGATATCAGGCAACCTTTAGCTTCTAAATAGGAATATTTTGGCTCTAGCATGGGGCCACTTTTAACTTGTGTCTGCATGCACAGTCCAAGACAGACTTATACCAAAGTCTGGGGCAGACAGACTGGATGGACTGCTTTTAAAATCTACAAACCTCTGTGTCTGACCCATCAATCCTGGATGCTGTTTTTCCCCCCAAGATATCTCAGACACAACTATCTTGGCAAACAAGGTACATATCTAAGTTGCAATCATAGGTTCAGCTCAACTGCTATCTTCCTGGTCGGCTGGCTTCTCACCTTTGCCCCTCTCTGTCTGAAAAATGTCAGCTTCTCATCTTAGCTGCTAATGCAGTATCTCAGGCAGCTTGCTTCTCAACTTCTTTGCTCCATTCCTCAGAGATTTCTGATTTCAGTTCCTCTTGGATTAAGGCTGACTGGTTACAAAGGAAGGTGGACTGGACTAATTTGCGAGGCTCCATCTGTTTGTGAGAGTTGTTTGCAATGTATTTTGTTTGTGGTGGGGGAGGGTCATGTCTGGTGCGTATGTATGTAGGGGAATAAATTCACTGCTTTTCCATGGCTCTCATTATTATTTTTCGATGTTAGTATATCATGGACTTTTTTTGCATTTGCTTTTTTATCTATTCAAGCACTTGTTTTATTTAGAAATGCAGACCCAAATTCATTTCAGTGGAATGAATGAAGTTCATGTCCAAGTAATCTTGATACAAATACAGATGACATAGAGAAGCATGGAAGGATAGAATACAGGACACCAATCTATGGAGATAAGAAACATATAAGGGACTTTTCAGTGTCCTCGAGTAAACCAGGACAATATGAACAGGTGATAGTGATGAACCATTCTGAGACTGGATTTGGGCCTCAGTGGAAGTAAAATGGAATGAAATAGAAATATACTCACATGAGCTTTAAAAGGAGGGAGGATTGCTTGGAGAGGGGAGAGAAAGAAGAGAGAGAGAGAGAAAGAGAGAGAGAGAGAGAGAGAGAGAGAGAGAGAGAGAGAGAGAGAGAGAGAGAGAGAGAGAGAGAGAGAGAGAGAACACATGAGCGCACGCACTGGAAACAACTGCCATTTCATTATTTTTCTTTTAAATCTAGGAGTCATAACAACCACCATGCAGATAGTAGCTGTAATTGAAGTAGTTGTTTATTGAATATTGTGTATCCTGTACTAAGGTTTGCACTAACCCAAGCTCTCCCTCCATTTCGTGCAACAATCTGAGGCTCAAAGTGGCTTCAGTGAAACTTGCCCAAGGCTAGAATAATACCTTACAGGGACAAAATTCAAACCCACATTTTTGTGGGGGTTTTTTTTTGCCATAAGTCCTTACAGTTTATTAAAAGTTCTACTTAACTGTTAAATTGAGAATATGGTTAAGTTAGCTGTCTTTACGGTTTATGAAAACAAAACAACAACAACAAAAACAAAGAACCACACAAGTTTCATATGTTTTCAACAGCAGAGCATGATGAAGATCCAGTCTGTCTTTGATAGGAAATGAATTATATTGGAGTTATTCCACTCACCGACTAGCCAATCAGAGAGCTGATTATTCTGTTGCTTTTTTTTAATACCATTTGGGCTGACATAGGCAATGGGAGCTAAGTAAATGAGGTTTATGTGTAATACATGCTGGTACTGGACATAGTCATTTGCCCAGCCTTTTTTCTGACACTCCATGATACAATGGATCAGCTGGTCATTCTCCTCCATAAGCCACTGGACTGTCTCTTGGTTGACCTTGGCTTTGACCCCTAGCCAGTGACCGACATCACCTCAAATGGTCAGTCGGCTTGGCTTGCCCATTTTTGTGATTTTAAAATGCTTGAATGTATGTTTTCTATCCCTCATCCCACACCTACAGAGGAAGTGTGATTGCTGCAAATGGAGCTTTGAGTCTCTTCCAGTCATTTGACCTCATTCTTAAAGATACAGGGAGACAAAGGGCTTAGGTTTCTAAACAGCGAGACCCAAGCATTTCCAACTTCTCTGGAGTCGGCCCTGTGTGTACCATGTGCCACTTATTGAGTAGAATCAATCTAGGTTCTGCAGCAAGTAAGTCAAAGGCTTTGTTTCACTGAATACATGAATACGAAATCATTATCATTTGCCACATTTTATTGACTAGGAAACTTAATCTTTGAGAAAATTTCCTTTCTGCTTTCATGCTTACAAGAATCAAACAACTCAGGAAGTCTTCAAGATTCTCTCGATGCTTCCTGTAAGCTTGGTTCTTGTTACTGATCATCTTTGATATTTAGGCCTCTGCTGTTTTATGCCCACATTTAGTGGGTGTTTGGGTTGTGTCCCATTGACCTTTGTAGACTGAATACTTACATGTCATTTTATAAGAACTCTAACTTTCTAGTTAGTTAAACACTTCTTTGACCTACCACACAGGATACCTGTACAACTTATGTATGTACTACGCATGTAATGTGCATTTCAACTCAACATCTATTATGTACCTTGTTCCTACTAGGCACAAGGTGTTTTTTCATATTCAGTTTAGTTCTCAGTTCTCACAAGGATCTTATGACATACGTAGTAGACAGCCATAGTTTAACGAGGAAATGAAGATCAGGATGGTTAAGTGGCAGTCAAAGCTCATTTTAATGTCAAACTTCAAAACATCAAGAACTGGTACATAAAACCCCTAACACAAATGCCCAAAGTCTCCAGGAGAAATCTTGGTTCACTCAAGTTACACAAGGGCCCTCTGGCCTTGTCACTTAGTATTCCATGTAAGTCAATTTTAATTAAGGAAATGGGTTTTCACTTTTTCCAGTATAAGCAAAGTGTATGTTGGCATGCATTCATACATGATGTGGCTCCACCTGCATTTGTGTGCTGTGTCAACCAAAACAAAGCTCTTACAACTACATTTGAGTTGAAACTGATGTCCTACTCTCAAACATGTATCCAATAGGACACAAGAAAGATGCCTTGAAAGCAACTCTGGGATAATAAAAATTAATTAATCCAAAAAGAACATGATTCTGAAAAACAGTGTGAAAGCTCCTCTGAAAAATAAAATAGAACTACCTGGTTACCCAGCAATCTTACTCCTGGACATATAGAACACAAACAAGGTCACAGTAAAGTCATCAGTCAACCATCTTCATTGCAGCACTATACACAATAGCCAAGATATAAACTTAGCGTAGTTGCCCCTCAGTGGATGAATGCATCAAGAAAATATGGTATGCATACACAGTGGAATTTTAGACATCTACTAGAAAGAATGATATTGTACCATTCTTAAGGAAATACAAAGAGATGGGAAAAATGGGTTAAGTGAAGTAAGCCACACCCAGAAAAAAACAAAGGTTACCTGGTATTCCTCACTTGTGGTAGGAGAATGATCCTAGAACTCTATAAGTAAACACTGTGGATGGTGAACGAATTGTTATAAATAAATCAACTGTAGTAGAATAGAGTCTATAGAGAGCTCAAATATATAATCCTTTAGATAGACTAGGTCAAAGCCTTACAAAAACAACACAAAGAAATGGATACATCCAAGAGGGCAACAGCACCAAGAGGAGAGGAGGAGATGAACTACATTACAAAACTAAAAAAAGTAAGGGAAGGCATGGGAAAAGTGGGGTGAGGATGTTGAAGGGGGTAATGCTAGTTTTCACAAACTGGCTTGTTATGTGACACTTCCTTTGTGCAACTACTTAAAATAATTTTTAGACATATTAAAATTTTTAAAAAAGTAAAAGAATTTGATAGGTATTCTTTTCATGCCCATTGAAGGAAATAGCTTAGGTAAGACAACATGATGTTTAACCTTAAAGTTTAAATAAAGCAAACTTGTAAGATTTCCTCCAGTGATAGTACTGACTTTCAGAGAAGACAATCTTCCATTCGTATTTCTACTTTTAGCAGATTATTTGTTGGTGTCAGGTGTGTCGTTAAGAGTCTTACTGAGGCAGCACGCCACTCTGACCGAGAAACATTCTCACCAGTTTCTCATCAGTCAGATATCTTGTTTTGTACTCAGAGGTTAGGATATTTGCAAGAGAGTACAGCTGAGTCTCGTTCGTTTGGATTTCATTTGAATATCACACATTTGTGAGAAGTCACTGTGTCTTGGATGATAGATTCAGCCCAGAGTAGACAAAGATGGACAGTTGAGGTCCTAGGTTTCAGAAAATTCACAGCCCTCTCAGTGATGACTTAGTCTATGTAAATGAATAAATGACAGCCCATTAAATGAATCAATTAGAAGTGCATGAACTTGGGTCTCAGTGAAGAAAACTATGTATGAGACCCAGAAATGTTTTGATCAGTTCTCTGAATGGCTCAGGTGTATCATGCATTTAAACCAAGATGGGGGGGGGGACAGTGGGGGGGGGTGGGTAAAGGGTACCAAGACATGTGAAAGGGTATCAATGTATGTGAATTAATGCACCTTCTATATGGCAAATATCATGTAACCCTTTTATTAATTACAATAAAAAATTTAAAAAAAAGAACTGCTCTATCTGAGCCTGTGACACAGAAAAGTGCAGAAGATAAGCAGGAGAAGATAAGATTTTAACACATGTAAATAGATTTGACAAAGGCACACCAATGAAAAGGACTTTAAACAAGGGAGGATCATGGTCTTACTTGTATTGTGGAAAGAGTGAGGAGAAAAACTCACTGAACGTTCCTATTTTAATGATAGCAGACACTGTGATGTTTCCTGTAAAGGCCTGGCCTATGTGATTTCAGAGGAAAATCAGTCAAAGCTAAAAGGCAACTTTTTGGCTAAAAATTCCCAATGGTAATTTATAGATTTAGCCTCTTGCTGTTTCACTAACACAATTTTCTTTTTGGAGTATGTTTTAATCAAGGAGCAATCTCACTACTTCTAATGTGTCCCCAAGATATTCTTCCACAAATGTAACTCCTCTAATGACTGCCTTACCAGTTACTCTTATGAGTGCTATTTAAGGACAGGAAAAGTAAAAATCAGAGTTGATAAGTCCTGTGGAGTCGCTTAGCTGAAGAATGGCAAAACCAGGATTTGAACCTAGCCCAATAGTAGTGGCTCCATCTGCACAATTGTGCTTGTGGAAAAACCTTATGCTATTTGTACTGGGGGTTAGGTGGGGGTGAGACCTTGAGGGACTTCTAGGTGCTAAATTTGATTCATTTTAGAGTCTACTTGTTTCTCTGAGAGCTACAGAGAGCAAGCAAAATTAAATCTCATCGGTCTGACTCATTATCAGCGTTGGAAATCCTACCCAACCCAGAAACTCAAATGGAGGTGAGGATAGGTGCCTTGCTAAAGATGCCACTGTCTTGGAATTGGACTCTTCTTAGGCACTAAATAATCTCTAATTATTCAAGTTTTCTATGAGCTCTGTGTTCTTGCCTACTAGAAAGTTCCAAATGCTAGAAAATTTCCACTTTCTTCCCAATCCCCACACCAAAGATAGTGGTTTCATTGGGGTGGGGAGGGGAGACTACTTCCTCAGACAAATCACTGGATTCTCAAAATATTTTATTTCCTGAAATCATAAAATATGGATTTGAGAACTGCCTTGGAAATTATATGGTTAAATTTCTAAATTGAAATAAATTCAAATTCAGAGAAGTCTTTTTTATAAGACGTACTTATAAAAATGCTTAAGGAGAGAAATATCTCAGATATAGCAAAAAGCAGGAAGTAGTGTTGTGGCTCAAGTGGTAGAGCTCTAGCCTTGAGAAAAGTCCAAGGACAGTACTCAGGCCCTGAGTTCAAGCCCCACGACTGACAAAAAAATGTAATTGCAAAATAGGAAAAGAAAGAGAACAAAACTCAGTAATACTATGTATTCTCAAGTCAGTCTTCTGTGAACTCATCACTAAACTGAATTTTCCCAACATTATTCCGTATCTAAGAGGACACAAGCCCAAATAAAAATCTTCCTTGAATCTTCCCACTGTTCATCTTTTCCTTTTTTGTCCTTCATAGGTTAATCCCTACAAAGCCTGATCTGACCCCTCAAGAGAACAGAAGTGTGGCAATTCCTGGCCCTTTTCTGTTTAGGTTTTACTGTTCTACATCCCAGCTTTTGTCTCCCCAGTGAGAGACACTGCCCCTCCCTACCCTGTAGGACCACAGAGCTCCCATCCTCCAAATATAGGGTAGTCAGAAGTATCTAAAAGCAGTACTCACTTCAAAACTAAGTGCAAGGTGAGCCAGTGTACTCACAGAGCGTCTCCTGCTTATAAGTGGTCTGTAGATAAACTCAGACTTGGAAGGCCTGGGGCTTTGAGGAGAAGCCACAAGGAAAGGCTGCAAGTAGATCTTTGCAGACAGTGGTGCCTAAAGGGATGGGGTAATATTACTATCCTCTGTTAGCGCTATTGTTTCCTTCATCTTGAGGGACCAACCCAAATGCAAAGACTAAGAAACCCATAAACTCAAACAAACACACCAATTCTCAAAGTTTCATAAGGGGATTTTTTTTTCCTCCCCTCAAATTGTGGGCAAATTTATTTTCCTGTGAAGCTCATGGTACAAGAACAGAGCCTACTGCCCATTTGTCTTTGGAGAGTATTATTTCTCTATTTTATATACTCCAAACCTGTATCTTCTCTGTAGGTTCCATAATCCCTTCACTTGGAATATACCGTATATAGTGTATTGTGGTAAAGGCCTCTGTGCAGATCCTGACTTGATGTCCATCTTGTCCTGCTTTGTTTCTGGAACTACATTATGACAATATTCACAAGGATTTCCACAATCTTATTAATATTTAACATTTGTTATTCTCTTGGGCCACCACAGGGACATATATTATCTCTTTGAAAGATTTAATGTTACCCTTAGTGATTCATATTCTCAATGGTGTGCTTTCCACTTTGGAAAAAAAAAAACAAAGCAAAAAAAAAGACCTTCATCTCCAAATTAAAGCATTCTGTGCTTATCTGAAGTTTCAACAGGACAGAAGGAATGAAGACTAAACAATTAATTATGTTTTAAAATTTTAGAGTTATTCAGTGTAAATCCTGTATTAATATTTTTAAGTTCTTGAAAAATAAGGACCTTAATTAAATTAAAAATCATAGTGAGGCCAGAATTTAATGTTGCACAATCTTACCAGTCAAATATGTTGTACAAAAATATTATAAACAAGGTTCTGAGACTGACTTACTCATTATTGGGAACAAATTATTTTTAATATTATGGCAGTACCCATTCACATATTAACAATTAATGTGCTGATTTAAAATGACTCATATTCAAAAATGCATTAGGCAGACCTCACTTAGAAACACTTTGTAAGCTTACTTTGAGCAACTCAGATGACTACTTTAAATATTACCCAGGGTTGATTTTATAATATTTCAAATTAGTCATTTACTGAATGAGTGCTTTTGGCTCCCCCTCTACAAGAAGAAAATGAATTTGCTCTATAGAACATGCAATTCAAAATATTAAGTTATGGATGGAAGACAGGCTTCATTTTAATATTGGCTCTTTATTGATGAGTGAATGAACATTCAACATGTTTTAAACTATTAATTAGGATAGTACCAAGAATCACAAACATATTCATTGAGCTATGACTGTGTTTTACTAACTTCAGACGACTGCCAGTCATTTCTGATGGGTGGGAGAATTGATACAGGAGCCAAACAACCCCAGATACATAATTTAGCTATATGCAAATATACCTTGTGATGCAGAAAAATGTTAGAAACAATTTCCCCTACCCCACAATCAAACCTTGGTGGTCCAAGGTTTGCTTTGTATTTAGAAAAAAATTAATCCTGTTGTATTATGGAAAAAAATGAAGTATCTTTTTTTTTCTTTAGATGATTTTATACAGTAGAAGGTATTTCATTCTGCAATTATTTATCTATAATGTTTCTTTTTACTTATGACTGCTTTGATCTGATTGAATTAAATGGTACCTTAGCTCAACATTTAAGATAAACCATCCAAATGCTAAGAATTAGCTGGGCAGATTTGTCTGGAGTTTAAACAGTATGTCTGGAAATGTGAGGAATAAAAATGGCCCATTTTCTTGGATATTCTCTTTGTTTTAATAACTAATGCTTATTATGTGCTTACAAATAGTAGAGGACCCTGAGTATGAATAATTTAACCACTTTATATAGCTTATAACGATAAGAATCAAGAGTTACAAGGGGTGGTTATCTTTTGAGCTAGATTTTGGTGTTTCTTGAGTTGTTTTGTCCCCTTATCAAATCAAAGAAACTTCTCCAATCCATTTTGTTTAATTTTCTCCCTTGAGATGAGAGCGGTACAAGTTTTCTGTGTCTATTAGGAACAAATCCGTAGACTCCTTTGTATGTTATTTCTCTCCAAGAAGTATCTTAGGTTCAACCTACATATTTTACAAATGAGTTTTGTGAGAATTTTTTTCTCCATATATCTCTTTGATAGAGATGGTTCACCAGAGATCTTTGTGAAGGAATATCGCATTAGCTACACTCACTCAGCCATAAATTTTATTTGTGTTTCTTGCTTGTTAATCTAAAGGGTTTCAAGTTGTTCATTGGTAATGATTACAAAAGCAGTTGACTTCTCTAAATCAGCTGTAGATTTTTTTTTTTAAATCAGGCTTGTTATTGAGTGAAGCTGGATTTGAGGATCAGGATAGAATCATGAATCTCTCACGTCACACAAGGATCAGGCCATTTTACCTACAGTAGACACAGTGGCAAAGCCATACAGGTACCTTCTAGACTGCTCCAAGGAGATCACTAGAGAAAACTGGAACCCTATAACATGGAGCAATGAGCTGGGAAAAAGCAGAGAAAATATTACCATCAGCTAGGGTACTCCTTTTCTCATGCATCAGAACAGTATCAAGGACTGAAGAGCATCTAGGAATTCTATTTGACCAAAGGAGAAGCTGTCTATAGATGTTTAAAACTGAAGAAAAAAATGCCCTCAAACACTCCACCCTAACTAATTCAAGTGAAAAAAAATTAAGAAAACAAGAGCAGGGAAAAAACTGCATTTGTGCATCCCTTATATATTGCCCTCTCTAAAGTACATCAAATTTCTTTAAAGTCAGTCCTATTAAACTATTGTCCCTTGCCTCTAATGCTACTCAGGAGGCTGAGATCTTGGTTCAAAGCCAGCCCATGCAGGGAAGTTCATGAGACTCTTATCTCCAAGTAACCGCCTGAAAATATGAAGTGGTTCTGTGGCTCAAAGTGATAGACAGCCTTGAGTGTGAAAGCTCAGGGACACTACCCAGGCCCTGAGATCAAGTCCCATCACAAAAAACAAAGTCTCCTCCAACTGCCCATTTTTCTCATATGTGGAAGCTATATCTAAAAGACAACTGGACATGATATCTCCTACAGAACGCTAGGCATACACACAAACTAAAGGAATCCAAAAGCATAATTCCTTAACATTTAAAATACTATTTATCAAAACAAATTCCAGGAAATAGGAACATATTTATAGGGATTAAATGTATATTTTTGACATCATTCTTAACTTTATAAACTTGAAAATTTTTATACCATAAAATTATCTGTAAGATTGCTTTTAATATCTATTACACATAGATTTGTATGTTCTATAATTTATTAAATCAATACCTGGTTGCTGAGTTGGTCATTTCTCTGTGAAAATAATCCTATAACAAACATTCATGTTCTAAATATTTTTAGCATTATTTCACTAGCATGCAAAGCTACAGCCCTAAAAGTCATCCTTGCACATCACTAAATGTGCCTTTGTATTGTCATTTGAAGTATTGTCAATCTATACTCTAACCTGCAACTCTAATGAATGAATTCTTCTAGTTTCTCAGTTGGGAACTTTTACATCCATGTGGACATGTTTAGACCATAGGCATGAGGATTTTTCTCATATATTTTTAATTGTAATTAATAGAAGGGTTATATTATATTCACCAGATAGAAGGTGCATTACTTCACATACATTGATACCCTTTCTCATGTCTTGGTCTCTATTTCCCTCCCCCAACCCCTGGCCCTCATCTTGTTTGCCTCCCTTCCCTATCCAATTTCAAATAACCAATCAACCAATATTTCAGATAGCAAGGTAAAATACTGTAACAATATGAGATAACCAAGGGACAGCAAAAGAGATGAGAGATAACATAGTACATTAAGGACAACAATCACTCATTATATGGCTTTTGTTTCTGTATACTGGAGGTCCTTTTATTTAGCATCATACTATATGGCCTTATGTGTCTAGGTTTTGTTCTATTGTAAATCTCTGCTAGGAGAGCCCAGGGTTTCCACTGATTAGGGCATGAGGATTTTTTAAAAAGCATTCTAGGAGAATAAAGTTGTTGAAAGCATTTTGGGAGAATAAAGTTAAGAAGTAGCTGAGATACACAACTAAACTTCTGAATATCATGAGGAACCTGTTGTGCTTTTCTTTAGCTTTCTAAACTTTGCAGAGACTGCTCCTCTGGATAAAATGCTCTTATGGAGAGAAACTCCTTAAGCTCTGAATTACCTTTTTACCTAGATCCTGATAGACAGCAAAATCTGTGGTGTGACAAATAGCACCTGACATCCAGGAAGGAACATATCCTGAAAAATAAATCCATATCTCTCATCCATCTCTAATTTCAGGGAACAAGCTCTTGTGTAAGATCTATATCTGCCTTTGGCTTCTACAAACATCAACTCTGAAGCTCTTGGCCCAGTAATCAACTTGGCTGAAACACAGCTACCAACCAATTTGAGTTAAAATTTGTACCCATAAAGAATCCTGACATGCTGCTTTTCTAAAATTGATTTCTAAGGGGAAAAAGAAAGATAAGCAAGTTATCACTCTTATCACTCAATAATATGAACCAGACAAATTTTTGCTGGTTTAAAAAATGAATAACTCATATTTTATATTTGTATATATGTACAGATATGTACACACTCATGTGTATATGCACATAACTCTATATTCATATTTATGTGTATACATCTCTCTTCTTCTCTATATACTTTGTATATACATATATATATATATACATATATATGTATGTATATTTTGATCTAGAGATTGTCAAATTAATATTTGGAACTGACATTGAAAACTGCCAGTATACATGAAAAAAAGTTGTCATTTATCATGTTCAGGAATCTCTCATTTGTCAGAGGAATCAAGTCAAAATCACAATGAGAAACCCCTTCATAGTAGGATGCTTATAATTTAAAGATGAACAATCAATAGCATCACTAAAGGTGTGGAGAAAAGGCACCTTCATTCATTATTGGTGATATTGTAGAATGATATACTACTTTGGACAATTTGACACTTCTTCAAAATACTAAATACAGAGTAAGCAAACAGCTCAGCAGTTCAGACTGTAGATATATACACAGAAGAAAACTTTCATGTGAATGTTTATCATAGCAGTATTTTTAGCAACTAGAAAAGGAAAACATTTCTAACGCTTGTTGGATAAACAACCCATATGTGGCATACCTATAGAATGGAATAGTACTTGTCAATGAAAAGGGCTGGCATACTGTTTAACATGGAAAATTGTTAAAAATACATTGTATATTAAAGAAGCAAAACCCCAAAGGTTATGTATTTTGATTCCATTATAGGACCTGACAAGAATAGGCAAATCACTAAGACAGAAACAAAACTATTCTTTGCCTGGAGCTGGGAGAACAGAATCAAAAGAGTATAGAATTTCTGTTTGGAGTGATAAAGAAATGGTCTAGAGTTGTGTATGGTGGCTCACACCTGGCTATTCAGGAAGCAGAAATCAATGAAGTTTGAGGACAGTGCAGTTAGTGAGAACCTATCTGAACCAACAAATGAGGAATGGTCGCATGCACCCATCACCAGACTGGAGGTATGGCTCAAGTGGTATAAAATGGTAGAGTACCTGCCTAGCAAGGATAAGGTCCTTAGTTAATACAGTAGTACTACCCCTACTACAAAATAAATACAGAATCATATAATGACAATCCACCCATATACTATAGACATACTCAAAATCACTTTGTTTTTGAAAGATTGAAACATATGATATTCCAATTATGTCTCAGTAAAGATGTTAGTGAGTATAAGAAAATGTTTTTGGGTAAAGTAACTTATCCCATAGTCAGGTAGATTATGAAAAAGTGGGAGGAACTTAATGAAGATACTAATGAATGTCTTCCTTAAGTATTTAAGAAGCAAAGGTCACAAAGGGCACAGAAAAGGACAACTGGGTGAAGGGAATGGCAAAGGTAGCTCTAAATACTGCATAAATATTCTTGAACACATCGATTATATTAGGAGGCATGTTATTTGACAATATCATGAAGTCTCTCCAAGTTCCAAGACAAGTAATTCCAAACAATGCAATCCAAAAGGATTGGGGCTCCAGTGGCTTGCACAATGACTGTTAAAATCTTATGCTTCTTCTGATACAAAATACTTTCCTTCCTGTGAGTTCTCAGGAGACAGTGTTGCTACTCCTTTATTCTAAACTATGTCGGCAAGTCTAGTCAAATAACAAGCAAATATTAATACCTCACATCATTCCAATTACCAATATTAACTTAATGTTTGTTTGGTAAATACTGCAACAACTACTTTGTCTCAAAAGACTACAGACTCATTTGATACATTTTCTTGTTGGGGGCCGAGTAAGGCCATGTCTAATAACTTTCTGCTGAGACAAGGCAAGGCGCAAGAGGCAGGGCGCAAGACTTGGTTACGATTGGTTACAAATGTGTTATTGTTTATCACTCTCTGCTGGGACCTAGAGTGAGGGGATATTAGCTGGAGGGATTGCCTCGGGAAGGGGGTTTTATTGGAGGGAGAGAGATTTTCCTGCCTTGATGAAGCTGCGTGGTGTCTCTGTTGGTCTCAGGGGAAGGAAGGCTGAGTGCGGGGAGGACAGTGGACCCGCTCCTCTCCTGGCTCGTGCTGGTCAGGGAGTTTTCCCCCATCCCTCCTACTAGTAGAGAGGGACCGGAGATGAAGGACCCCGACATTTTCTAACATGAGTAATGGCTCTAAAGTCCCCAACTTATCTTTTTCCATCTTGTAGATTCCAAAAATATTTAAACAAGCTAATTCTTCAACATACATCACAACTAAAATTCTAATAATACATTTTCTGGCTGGGATAGTAGATCACTTATCATATATTTTGAATCTCAGTAAAATATCAGGTATGGCAAAATTTAGTTACGCCTATAAAGGCAGGAGATGATAACTAAATAGGGTTGAGTGCCCTATCATCTAACTTAAGGAAAAACATAATAAGCTTGCGCATAATTTTATACAATGGATTCTTTTTAATAAGAAGATTTGGGGATGAGGAGATAACATTTAGCCTCAGAGAGACTGTCAGTGGTCTGCCGAGACGAGGAGAAGAGAATGGCTGCTTGAGAGGCATGTTAGAAGGTAATAGGATTTTTCCCCCTCTATGGAAACTTAAGCCAGAGATCGGAAAGCTTTTATTCACTATCACCCTTTGAGTGACAACTGCCGATAGAAGTCGAGCCATGGTGAGGTCTGTATGGATTTTTTTTTAATGGTCTCCCTGCTACTAGTGCCTGTCATGAGAACTGTCATTTTCAAATTTCTCACATTCAGCTATTTATCCTTTCTGTACCTAGCAAAAACTGCGCTACAGTGATAATTATTTGTTTTAATTTTATTTTTATTCATTTCAATGCATACCAGGCTGAGAAATTATCTTACTGGTTAAAGTTTCCAGTTTAAAAAAATATAGGTTAATAATGTATATGTGCTTTCCCCCCTTAAAATGTGACTAATTTAATCTCACTGTGTCTTTTATGTTTCTTTAATGAACAGAAAATCACTTTTATTCATCTGATGTTGAGAAGTCTTATTATTTTATGAGATAAGGCTTTTTAGTTCTGTCAGTTCACTTAAGTAGATCCTACTCAGTCAAATGACCACCAGTATTTATTTCTTATTTGTCAACTCCACAAAATGTGCTATAATGTACAGGAGTGGAATATAATTTGCTATTGAGAAAACGGAAATGATTTTTCTGTCTGTTAAGGACTGCTAAATAGAAAACATGAATGCTATGTTAACTTCTCCTTGATGAAATTCACTCCACAAGAATTATTCTAGAATCAGAAAAGTATATGGCTAGTCCCTATCTTATATAGCTTTCTTATACTCCTGATACATTAAATGCTCAGATGAAAATGGGCAGGGTATTGAAGTTGCAGTAATTATAACTAAAATAAGACCTTAAGTCTCACATTTACACGACACTTGGCAACATGTGAAATATTTTTCCATAAATGATATGAGTTAATTACTAATACATGAAGTTTTTGTGTTTTCTGTTAGCTCAGCTCTTAGATGAGTTAAAATAAAGAGTGCTTTTATGCTGTAATAAATTAGGCAATATATCTCTTTTTTTGCATAGTATACTTCTGTCTTTCAAAGTGTGTAAATTATCAAAATATAAAGCCAGCAAAAATGCACCAATTTCTCAAGGGTAAAGCATCTCTGCTTTTTCAAAATTTCAATTCAATTTTTTTTCAGTTCTCAACCAGCCCAACTAAACTTCATATTGCATTTTTCTATACCAGTCATGCTATTAAAGGGATAGTAACTACTTTGTATGTTATTTCTTCTCTGTGCCTCAAATGAAAAATTCCTATAACAGTGTTAGGTATTAGGAAGTCTTCCAATCTGCGTTCTCTGTCCAGAACTGGACAAAGTGCATGACAGAAGGAACTCGTGGAAGAATTAGACTCTTATATGAAGCAACAATACGTTTTCAATCCTCCTCACCTAGACCTAAAAACAAATGGTCCACTTTATCAGAGACAGAGGTTATGAATAGTGGAGAAAAGCAGAGATGAAAGAGAACAGGAAATGAAAAAGGGTATCCAGACTGGGTTCTCCCAAACCCACAAATCTGGTAAGTTAGAGGTATGATGAAGTTATAGCAGAATGAATGAGTAACCCTAAGGGCTGTTAATAATTAACAGAATCACACACACACACACACACACAATATTTTCTTGATGTAGTCTTTCCTCAGGAAATATGGGGTTTTCTAAATTCTTTATATAAAAATGATAAGGTATTTGTATACAGCCTATGTGTTTTCTCCATATGCTTTAACTATGTCTACTTTAGTTATAAAACTTAATACAATGAAATATTCCATTGGTTGTACCTTATATGGAATAATGAAATCCTTTTCATGTACTGGACTTGAATGCCCAGTACAGAGGCAATTTTTGCAAATATATTCCATCCTTGGCTGTTTGGGTCATGAAAGCAAACCTCACAGATTTAGGATACAGTTGTCCACAAGAACATACAGTGGCCTCCAAGACTGTTTCAAGAGCAAGGCACAGTGAATTCAGGATTATTGCCTCTGAGATAAGTTTCCCTTCTAGTTCTTACATGGAGATTCAAGTACATTCTTGGTGTCTATTATACACTTTCTCACATTGTTTAAGTTCAAAAATGTATTTCCCCCAAATGTGTTTTAAATCCAGCTACATTTATGTCTTTGCATTCATGACCTCAACCTCTCTTTCCACCGACCTATGTGGAACCTATGTTCACTCTCTTGCACACAAGATCATCTCTTTTATATGACCTTAAATATACTACACTCTTCCAAAAATTCTTCAGGAGACTTGCAATTACATTTTAAATAAATTCTTTAATATTTAACATAAACTAAAACCCAATACCTTGCGCGCTGTTATTCCTAATTGAGCAGCATGCATCATCTTATGGCATTCATCTGACAACTATTCTGACCCATACATGAATTCTCAGCAAGCCCAACTAAGCACCTTCATATCTCAGAATGTGGATAATTTCTGTAGAATTTTATATTTTCCACTACGGTATTGTTCAGCACCACGGAGACACTTCCACCTAAAGTTTTCTTTATTTGGGCCTAATCTTACCCGAGTCCTTCAACTTACATGGACCTATCTTGCACTTTCATAGTAGTATGAGTACTGTTTATTTATTTAATTTTATTAAAAATGTATTCATTACTTCACATCCAGACCCAGCACAAAACCTGGCAAACAATGGATATTTGGTAAGCAATTACTGAATAAATACTTTCTTCAAACTTGGTAGTTTAAAACCACTTAGAAATATGGTCTGTTACATTTCTGCTGACTAGAATTCAGAATTAGATATCAGCCAGACCAGGAAGCCTCTGACAGCTCTAGGAATATATTTCCTTAGCTCTTCCATCTTACAGAGGCCTCATGCATTCTTTGGCTTGCAGACACATCACTGTGACTTCCGTCTTTTTTGCATAGTGATCTTCTTTGACCCATCATTGAATTTATGGCCTGCCCTAAGTCTAGGAATGATTTCACTGTGAGATTATTAATTATATTTGTAAATCCTTTTTCTCTAGAAGGTTCATTGTAAGGTTCCAGGTGGACAAGAATTTGGGGACTCCAACCTCCAACCTTCTGCTCTTCTTTCTTCTCGCCTGCTCTCTCAACTCAGCTGGAATTCATTAGAAAAACTGGCTTCATCATTACATTTATAGCAAGATCTTTCTCAGCTGCTCAATTACAGCTTAATTCCTAAGATCAAAATAACACCTTAGGAGGGGAAATCCCCTGTGATTATTCTTATTGATGCAATAGAATATCTTTAGAAAATAGTTTTATTTGGAGCACAGAAACAGTGACTTAGCTTTCTAAGAATCCGAGCAAAGAATTATGCATCATGGTACCCATAATTTCTGTGTATTGCAGCGAATACATGAACAGGGATATAAGATTGACCTCAGATGCAATGTAAGAAGGGAAGGGTGTATTTTCATGAATAATGAAAGGGATGAAAGTTCTGTCTTCTACCTACACAAACCTTAGTACACTTAATCATTCTTTTTAAATGTATCATGGATGAATTCATGAAGAATGCTTTGCGGTATAAAACCGATTTTGTTACTGACAGGCAAATCAGAAATAGCCCCTAGTTTATTTCCCCATTTCTATCCACAGTGTCACTATGGGTACACGTAAGGGTGTGAGTTCATGTCTCTAGAATCTAGTTAAATCCTCCTAGAATCTTCTGTACTCCCCGGGCTCTTCTTATTTCACCTTTTCTGTTGCTAGTCATGTGTAACAATGAAGCTTATGCAAATGCGGGGAAGCCCAGGTTGAGAACTTTTTCCCCACTGTTTGGGGGTTTTGGTGGCAATAGAAGCAAATGAAAACCATTTGTGAGATAACTTCAGAATATATTTTGAAAATATAAAATTAACCATTTATGTTTTCCAAATTACAGATCATGTGCCAGGCAGAGGGGAGGCAGAGGTGAAGAAAGAACAGTGTCTCACATCAAGTAGCTCAGGTTTCATAAAGGAGACAGACATGTAAATAAATAATCATGATAAAAAAGAAAAGATTGGATAGTAGAACTCTGTTCTTGGTTCAGAAATAGTACCACCCTCCCAATAAATAATAACAAAAAATAGCACCATATTTAATCTATTAGTGTAAAATCCTGGGACCACATCCTAGAATAGGTGTCTGAACAGAGCTTTCAATGATGAAAGGGAGCTCTTTTTCTGGACAAGCAGTTTTGGCAGGGGATGAGAGGAAAGAAAAGAAGGAAAGGAGCAAGGTTGTGATGTTCAGAAAGGGTTACCTGGAATACTATATATACGGTTATCTGTTTATTTGAAGTAGGGAAGGAAAGCGGGGAAATGATGATTGGGAGAGGTGGGGGGAGGAAAAAGGGGGCAAAAACATGAGAATTGGTATCAACGTGTGAGAAGTAATGCACCCACTACCTGATGAATGTAACTGTAATCCTTTTATACGTCATCCCCACAATAAAAAAAATTCTCCAGGCAGGTATTAAACTACAATTTCCTCAAGAACAGGGCATTTTATCAATTTTGTTGACATTATCCTCTTTCCTTAGAGCTGGCATTATATTTGCTTATGAGTAAATGATTAATTTCCATCTTCCTGGCTGTGGCTACAGGATGAATAATAAAAAGACCCAGTAAAGGTTTGGGAATGCATGCACACGCGCGCGCGCGCGCACACACACACACACACACACACACACACAAAACCTAAATGTACACAAGCTGTGTAACACTTCTTGGATCTGGCAGTATTTATTCTACCAGAAACCTGGGAGCTTGGATGGTGTAGAAGAGCCAAACAGTCATGATAAGCATAGCTCTTTCTTTCAAAGTTAGCTGAGACATAAAGTTAGGGAATATTTTCTTTTTTGTCTCCAAACAATACATTAACAACAAGTATGTTTGGTAGCAGGAATTTCCCCTGATTATATAGTACATCAAGATTTTGAAAGTAAGAGATTCCTTGTTTGATTCTTAGCAAGAAAATGGTATCCATTATCAAAATTAGAATAAAGATTCTAGATGATTTTGTGTAGAAGGTAAATGAGGAACCATTTTATCTGATGTGATGTATATTGAATCACAGAAACATATGCTTTAACCGCATGAGTTACAACACAAAACTTATTTGATGTGATAAAGAAGCACCTATACTTATAAATGGTTTGGGACTTGAAGGCTTCTATTGATGCTATTTTGTTAGAAAATCTGCTATGATATGCTTTAACTGATTAAGTCACGGCACTTTGGCAAACCTGAGGTTTCACAGCTATTCTTATCATGACTGTTTGGCTCTTCTACACCATCTAAGCTCCCAGGGTTCTGGAAGAATAAATAGTGCCAGATCCAAGAAGTGTTACAAGTGGGTACTAAGACATTGTTTGTAGTTATAGCAACCATCCTGTTTTCTTGCTCTACACATAACTTTCCTTGAAGTACAAACTTAGTGCCCTGTCATAGCCTCAAAATGAGATCACATATGAATGGATGGAGAAATGTTAGCTACTGAAGAAGAAAAGTAAGCAGCATAGGAGAGCTGAGTTTTAGCACACAACATAAGGTACAGGAATGCTCCTGGAAACTGAAAGTCCTCTGTAAACCTCAGAAAATACGACATGTGAGAGACTTGCAGAGGGAAAACTCAAAATATCAGTCCATCTGAGAATAAGGCACTTATATCACTTACATTTGAATAGCGCATGCATTTCAGGATTATGTAAGAGAATATACATATACTATATATGCTTATATACATATTAACAGACTACTTTGGCCATTCTTTTTTGGTTATTTTGTTGTCTTTCTTTTATGAGATTAGAAATAAAATCCTATTGTAAAATAATCTGTTATAAAAGAAATATTCTGGGCAGAGAAATGAAGAGGAGGAGGGGGGAGATTGCAGTCAAGAATTCAATGTATATCTTACAACATTAAGAAAAGTGAGGGAAGTCGTGAATTGGAAAGGATGGTGAGGATATGAAAGTGGGTGATAATGATGGAGGTGCATTACTTTGTTAAATGCTACTTCCTTTGTACAGTTACTTAAAGAGAATAACCATAACAAAACGACAATAGACATATTCTATAGTAGCACTGATTCTTCTCAGCCAATCTGCAGAGTGGTGAAGTCACGAAGACATGCTTCCTGAGTTTACGCCTTTTCCGTGTATTTTCCTGGTGTATTCGCTGTGTTACATCCATCATTGGTGGGTGCAGTGTGGGCACCAGTGGGGCAGATTGTAAGTCCATCTTCCACACTGACTTTGCAGTAAGACCTCTTGTGGTATCACTAAGAGTGGTGATTGTCAAAGAGATGGGGCAGAGATTTGTTATTGGTAATGCAAGGTAGATTGATGGATTTCTTTATCAGCTAGCATGGGGTTTAGAGAAGAAAAGAAGAAAACATTAGCTTTAGTCATAATGAAGGAAATACAAGATCTGTAGATAATAACGCTGTGAGAACATTTAGTTCACTGTCCTGGGGATGTTTATGCCATTTTATGTCAGCAGAAAGCTATTTGCAATGATAGGAATACTTCTTCCTTTGGCTGAAAAAATAAATCTCGAATTTGTTCTGAGTGCCCCTGATGGTTAGTTCTTAAATCAGAAGGCAGAATGTTTCCACACAGAAGGTAAAGTAGGATGGAACCATTGCATGCCAGAGACAAGAAGAGGCTGGGGGTTCTGGCCTAGAGTCCCGGTTGCTCACTGCCAGCTGGAAGGGACTTGAACTTTGAACTTTGTACTCTGAGAAATGACTAGATTCAAATGACAGGGATGCAGTATGCGGCTTAGTGGATGTAGTTAAATTGGAGGTTATTTAAATTGTAAGCAACTATAGGAACACACACACACACAAATGAGCTTTGTTAATATATATCTTTGTGGCAACTGGCATTTTATTGAAGCACATATTAATTTTCAGCTCCATAAAGCAAGTTTTGAGCCACAGATCCCTCTTTATTTTTTTTAACGATGTCACTTTCCCTTGTTTATTTTTTAAATGAGAGCTCTAAAACCAAACCAACCCCCCCCAAAAAAAATTAGTTCAAAGTGAGAAATCTGTTGAGAAACTTCAGAGTTCTGAAACAGATTGTTTCTTATAATACCCAAGACAGAGGACAGGACGCTCTCCAAATTCTGCTCTCAGACCTGAAAATGAGTCTGGCTGGTGAGCCTATTTATAAAGAAAAGCTTTTGATAAAAAATGCATCTTGCAGCACATCTGGTTTGATTTAGCAAAGTCCACAGAATCAGTATATTTGCCTTAAAGGCCTCATCTCTAGGGGTTTGTGCATACTGAATTATCCATGAATATTATCCAGACATGAATAATACAATGTTCTTGCCTTTATTAGCTACCTAAATCACTAGTCATGAGTATTTATTTCTGATGTGTTATGTTACTTTTCTGATGAGTCATGTTATATTACATACTGTTTAGCAGGAAAAGAGGTATGTCATTTAGCTAAAATGAGTTACAGCCGGACATGGAAACAACTCATAAAACAAAGCACCTGGGCAGAAAAATTACCTGATCAATAGGATGAAAATATCAACTCGCTACCATGGAAGATACAAGGTGTTCACACGTACCAGAGAGTGTACTTGCTTAGTCTTATCAAGGAACTGAGAACAACAGCCACATTTTCAGCTCCTCACACTCTCTCCCAACAAACATACCACTATATTTTAAAGGAACAAATCATTGTCTTTTTCCAGAATGTTAAACAGCATATTTTATTGAAATTACCCAGTTTGATGTCTGAAAAATTCAGAGTGGAAATCTATAAGAAGCATTCATTAGCTCTGTGACTTCAGCTACATCAGCAGAGTTCTCATAGCTCTAATATCGCCCATAAATAAAACTTTGCAGAGTTACAGTGTGTATTGAAGGAAATAAGATGGCATCCATCCCTGGCGCAGTGGCTGTGGAGCTGATAAGCAAGTGGGTCTAGTTTTCTACTGGTTTCTTGTTATGCTGCTACTTATAGATTTATAAGCAGGATTCTAGTCTCTGTGCATTGCATTTATTCAGCTCAACATCTTATTTCTCTTTTTAGAGTATCAATCATGAACTTGTGTAAAAGAGTTGTTCAGGCCAAAAACTCCAAGTCAAAACTGCTCATCATGTAAGTCTATGATTGAGTCATTTGATCTCTATGGAATTTCTTTTCCTTCTTTCCCTTTTTTTCTTTTTCCTTTTTTTTTACAGTTTGTGGAAAATACATCATACTTGGAATTCTTTCTAGCTCTGACTTGCTATAGTTTTATGATCTAAAGCTTCAAAAGAAGCAAAATCGTGTCAAGGAAACTCTGGGTCTTTGCTTACTCCTTTATTTACTATAAACTGGTTAAGCTAGCTTGGGTAATGGATCTATTTGGTGGAAGACTCCTACAATGATAGAAAAGATGTAGCAATTTTCACATAGATCAGAAATTCATTGAAGATGTAAATCAGAGCTGGGAGGAAGGTAGAAAGAGAGGGAGAGAGAGCGCCAAATCTGACTGTGATTTTTTTTAGATACGTTGTAAAAAGAAAAGATAAGAATTTTTACATACAAGTTAAAGTTATCCCTAACAATGACTACTCATAACTTGATAGAAATGACTTGAAGTTCAGAAAAACAAGGACTAAATGTGAGTCCTGTTTTATCATTACACTAAGCAATAATCATAGATGTTTCATGACCAGTTCATAATTGAGCATATTCTCTATCATGTATTACTTGAAGTAAAGCATTTCACATAGGAAGTGAGCTCTCACTCCCTCTTCCTGAAGATACCATCTTCAAGAGAGATCAAAACACCAGAGCTGCTCAGTACCATGAGGGGAAATGCTGCACTATTTGAAAGTTATGTGGGTGGTAGAACTCAGCCACGTGTAAAATTCTAGAGGCCCAATTTTGGTTTCAGCAAGATGGCGATGTGATGACTTGCTAATGGGTGCTTACAGTCTTCGTAATGATGTGCTTAGAAGCACACTGGAAGCCTACTTTTATCTGCAAAATAAGGGGAAGTAAGAATGTCTACTTAATACAATTGCTATGAGGATTAAATAAGAAGCAGCTTGGTGCAGACTAGGGACTTAATAAGCATATAGTATTATCTATAATAATGACAACCAGGGCTGGGACTTTGGCCTAGTGGTAGAGTGCCTGCCTAGCATGCAGGAAGACCCAAGTTCGATTCCTCGGTACCACATACATAGAAAAAGGCTGGAAGTGGTGCTGTGGCTCAAGTGGCAGAGTGCTAGCCTTGAGAAAAGCCCAAGAACAGTGCTCAGGCACTGAGCTCAAGCCCAGGACTGGCAAAAAAATAATAATAATGACAACCAGAGGGTACAAGGAAACTTTTAAGAAATCTAAAAAATCCTATATCCAGAAGTCTAAAGAAGATATTTATCATCATCAATTGTATTAGAGCCTTTAGGTTGTATAAAAAATTAGCTCCTTAAGAAAATTCTATGTAAAGTCTACAATCAAAAATATTCTTGAAAGGCCAACTGTGGTGTTTCAGGACCATAGTCTCAGCTACTCAGGAGATATATATAGGAAGATTTGTATTCGTGGTCAACCTGGACAAAGTAGTTTGTGAAATTCTACCCCCCGCCCTGCCCCAAAACAAGCCAGGCATGGTGGCATACTTCTATTCCTTCTCTAAGCTACTCAGGAAGTGGTAGAAGGAAGATAACAGTCCAAGAGCAGCACTGGGCAAAACTGTGAGACCCTACACAAAAAAGAATCCACAGCAAAAAGGCTAGTATTCATGGTTGAGGTGGTAGAATGCTTCCTTAATGAATTCAAGGCCTTTAGTTTAAATGATCAAAAGAATGGTGATTTTTTTTTCCGGGAACTCATAGATTGAAAAGGAATGAACTGACAATCAATCTTAGTACTTGGAACTGTGGGAGAAATGAATGACTTGCACCAATCCACTGGCTTCTTCTGTACAAATAGCAATGCCAGTAATACCATCATCAGGTTCTTGGTGGCCTTCAGAGCTCTAGAAGAAGAAGCAGAGTCAGACTATATGAAGGCATCATTTCAAAGGAGAGGGGAGAGACTCTTTTCCTGTTCCTTGATTCAGTCAAAGAACCAGCCCTAAGAAATGAGCAGGTACCCTTCCATGTGAAAGGCTGGTTACCATGTGAACTAGAGGCCTATACTTGTAGAGAGGTAGGAAACACATGTTGACTATTAGGTAATTTTCAAGCTTTAGAATTAAAGATTTGGCTCATGCGTGTCTTCAATGCTGGAAATCATATGTTTGTTAGCACATTTAAGTCTTTTTCTTTAACCATCCCTGGGGCTTGAACTCGGGACCTTGGTACTGTCCTTGGGCTTTCTCAAGACTAGTGCTCTACCACTTGAACCATAGCACCACTTTGAGCTTTTTCTGGGTATGTGGTACCAAAGAATTGAACATAGGGCTTCATGTATGCTAAGTAAGCACTCTACCACAAGGCCACGCTCCCGGCCTCATGTTTAAGTCCTAAACATCTACTGACTAAATGTCAGATCTATTTACTAGAGGTCAGTTTGAATGAGGGATCAAGAACCAGGAAAGTATTTAGAGAGTGTAGTCCAGCCCACATGCCTGGTGGTGATGGAAAAGATAGCAGAATTTGAATCAATTTCATTTTTATAATTTGATAGGACATAATTGTTTCTTAAACTTTTAAAAACATGAAGTATAAGGTTGCCTCCAGGGATTATTTGAATTTTTTTTTAACTTTGCTTCAGCATTGAAGTAGGCATTGACCAGAGCCCTGTTTAACGACACCCACAAGCACTTTATTGTTCTGTCTTCTTTCGTTTTGACTGTTTCAAGACATCTTCTTTCTCCCTTTGTCTCCTTGGGCAAACTAAACCTGTGTCTGGAGCCATAAGACAGAGTTACCACCGCTCTTGCTGAGAAAGGTGAGTGTTTCTCCTCTGTACATTTGGGGTGTGCTTCCCTCTAAAACGTCCCTAAACACCAACTTCACCAAGTACCATGTGGTCAGATACTCTTAACACTTCAGGTTCATTTGGCAAATAGAGCTGACTTCTTAAATTGTATCACAAGACTTAGATATTATCTTTTTTTTGAGGCAGAAGAATATGAAGATGTATTCAGAGTTGCCTTGAAGACACGATCTTCTTGCCTTAGTTTCCTAAGGGCTGAGATTATAGGCATGTGCTGCCATACTCAGCCTCAACTTTATTTTTCATAAATTCTAATGTCCACATAGATACCATATACTCATGCAGTAGAGTTAAGGCTTACTAAAAATGCCACTGCTATTCACTGAGATTTTTAGGAATTGTCTTTCATTGTTTTGAAAGGATTCAGTGTTTTCCCTGGATCAGAGGCACTAAACCCAAATCGTTTGTTTTTCTTGATATGATTCTACAGAAGAAAAATGTTATTAAAATACTACCTGATAGAAAGGGTATCAATGTATGTGAATGAATGCACCTCCTATCTGGCAAATATAATGTAACCCTTCTATTAATTACAATAAAAATATATGAAAAAAACTTCAACGACTTCAAGTGATTTTTAGTTGGCTAAACATTAACAGTCACCCACTCATAGTTTATCATCTACAGCCACCAAGAGAAGATAGAATTGGACTTTCACAAAGAAATTTGGCTCTAAACTTTGAGATAGAACTTTCAGAGCCCATTGCAGAGATAATAGCCTAGCCTCCAAGCTCAAGGAATTTTGTATATTAAGAGTCCAGTTTACGAGAGAGACAGATTATGAGGAATATGAAGACATAAGCTACCGGATTTATCTTAAACCAAGGCTAGAAGTCTGAACCTACAGTTTCTAGGGTTTTCCTGTACTCATTGTTGAAGTTAAGTTTAGGAAATGGACTGAGAGATGCAGGTGGAGGTAGGCAGAGAAATAATTTTTGTCTGCAGATCAAAGCAGTGGAATGTGGCTCAGAGTAGATGCAGGGCTTAGAAGATGAGACTGAATAGGACAGGTCATGATAAAGAGCTCTTTGTGCCACCCTGTGAAATCTGGAGTTGACTTCAAAAGGTAACAAGGATGCAATGTAGGGTAATGTAAGACAATTCCCCTCTAATAGGAATTCCCTGGTTACTACCAAGAGAATTTATTTTTTGCCAGTCTTGGGCTTGAGCTCAGGGCCTGGACATTGTCCTTGGACTTTCTCAAGGCTAGAGCTCTACCACTTGAGGCTCAGCACCACTTCTGGCTTTTTTCTATGTATGTGCTACTGAGAAATCGAACCTGGGCCTTTGTGCATGCTAGGCAAGCACTCTGCCACTAGGCCAAATTCCCAGCCCCGAGTATTTATTTTTTTAAGGAGGGACAGAAGGAAGGAAGGAGGGAGGGAAGGAAGAAAGGGCAGATATGTGTGATATGTAAGTGATAGGTAAGTTATGGATCAGTTAGGAAGCATGACAATTCAGAGAAGGCATACTGACAGTCCAAGTGAAAGCCTAGAGTCGGGGAGGGATTATAGAACATTTTTTTAGTTACTATGTATGTGGGACTCCACGATTGATGATGTGAGGGAAAGAAGGAATCATAGAATGTGCAGTAACTGTCCTGTTTGCACCTCAAATGCTGACATTACCACTCATGAAACTGTTGAACTAAGGACAGAAAAAGGAAATGAGTTTTAGACGTATGAGTTTTAGATATTTAAGTTATTAATTTGTTCTTTCTAATTCTTTTCTCTTTTCTTTCTTTTAATTTTAATTAATGTAGGGACTTGCACTTTCTAGACTAAGCCATGCTGCTAATTCTTTTGCTTTTAGTCAGGTGGTTTTTTTGTTTGCATTTTTAGCTAAGTTTCAAGCTTCTTTATAGCTGAAACTTTCTATTCGTACCCCCTCTGCAGCTTGAATTGCAGGCATACTTCACCATACACAGCTGACATTATGTAATAAGTTTGTAGAAGCATGTGGAAGGAGCTGAGAACTTGGATACAGGAATCTAAATTTGGTATTAGATGATCTCAAACATCTCTATGATATGTTTTTGGACTGCCTTCCCTCTCTCATTATAAGTCAATGCTCTTCATAGTCTTTTTTTCTAGATTAAAAGAAGATGCCCTAAATGTTTTTGACTGGTGACCCATTGGATAACATATGTTTGGCAAAGGGCTTTGAATTTCTTCAGTCCAGTGGATCCAGGGAAATGTTTCCATTAATATTCTGAACAATTTCATTATACATCTGTGTTTCACTGCCATTCCTTCTAGATTAGGAAAAAATTGGATGTGTGCACAGAGACAACAATCTTTGCTTGCCCAATCATCATTTTCTTGAGTAGAGCCATCAGAAGGGGTTTTGATTTGGGTCCCAAACCCAGTTCAATTCGCTATACAAGTGCAAGAATTGGCCTTATTCTGAGATCCTGCAGAAACCATCCATTTGGTAATGCCTTACATTTTCCTGTTACTCCATGAATTTCCAATGAAGCTGGTTCCACTTCTAATACTTCCAGCCCACCCATCTTATATTTCACACCTTTACTCTCTCCTTTAACTCTTTTCAAACATTCGGTAGAGTGGGCTTCCCACACAATGAAAAACTAGGTAAGAAATTGCTCATCAGTTACATTAGATATTTTTACATATAAAAGACACATTCTCTTAATGTAGCAAGTGAACGCTGTCTTTCATATCCTCTAAAAATGACAAAGGGAATATTTTTCAATCTTCCCTTGGTCATGGCATACCTCCATCTATGCATTCTTGTGCATCCAGAGTCTGATGAGTGTTTTTATATCTACAAGATGGTGTTGAAGTTGGATCCAGATGATGTATGGTGGTACTGATATATTTTTTATGCTTCATGTACTAAATTTTTAAAAAGTTACACCTGCAGATTTTTATCTGTGTTCCATCAGCATAAAGGCTCCAAGATCAGCATTTTTTTCCAGTTCTCCCATGAAAAGTGATGAGGTCTTGCAAGGGCTGAGGTCATATGATCGGTCTCAGTGCTGTCTTAAACGGTTGCCAGAAGCCCAGGCATAAAGTGAGTGCTATTTTGGCCACACTTTATTGAATTCCCTCTCCAGATGCTCTCCATATTTCACAGCAGAATTAGCAATAGCAGTCATTGTGGAAGATCATAAATGTCTCAACATCTCTCTATCCCCAAACCGATTCACAGCTTCTACTGGCGGAAGATGATGACAAACATATTCCATCTACCTGACAGTGCAAAAAAAAAAAAAAGAAAGAAAGAAAGAAAAAGAAAAAGAAAAACCTGGGGAAAAAAAGGCCGTGTGTTTGTGGGCTGCAGAGTCCCAATGAGTCCGGAGGACAGTTACGAAAAGCATCATGGGATGCAAAAAGGTTAACTTTGAAATCTGAGGCTTCTCCTTGCTTGACATGCTGTATATTTTATAGGGCCAAAGAGGGCAGCCAATAACCCTCCACATCCCCTAAGCCCCAAGCTGGACTTGTCATTTTCCTTCCAAACTCACATAAGCCTCTTGGCAAGCCTTTGCATCTCGGTGTATTTTAGCAGGTAGTTTGCATAGCCAAACATTTCTCGAAAATTTTCTCTGGGGTGAGCTTACTTAGGAATCTCTGTGGTGTCATGTGAAATAAAGTGACCAGGATTTTAGTTTTCATTTAAAATTGCAGTCTGGCTCAGCAGTTTTATCTAAATGACGTTAATGTGTGGTAATATTCATCAGAGCTCATGGCTCATGGGAAGGGATAGTTAGACACTTTTCTTTCCATGCACTTATTTAAGGCAATTGGATCAGTGGCATCCCTCAAATAGAGTAAGCCACTGTCAGCAAGTAAGTGTCAAAGTCAAAGGGAATCTTTGTTTTTCTGCAGTGAAGCAGGCACTGAACACAGATTGCAGACACCTTTGTTATTGTGATGGGATTAACACAATGTGGTGAACACATCCGGATCCATTTCTCAAATATTTATTTACCCATCCATAATTTTATGTCTCCTACAAAGGACTGTCTTTCTAACATTTGCCCTCTGAGGAAGTAGAAATGTGGAAGGACTGGTTTATGTGAGTGACAGATGAACTTAATGACGTGTATGGGATCCCTCCTGAAAATTCCCATTTGTTTAATTATAAATATCCGGGGATTTATATATTTTTTTGGAATCTGAGGTCAAAATTGTTGGATTGCCTAATTATTATAAATAGCATCTTATTACTATTCCCTTGATTTCATGCAATTAATTGTGGCTTCAGTTATGTCAAAATTAAATTGGCATCTGGAAAAATATTTCTGAGGAGTTTTTACAAGTAATTCAAACCAGTGTATGTTTGATCCAGCCACACTGTTGAGGGTGGTGATGGAATTGGATTGATATAGGGGGCTTCAGGCTCATTTGCCACATTGTTTTCCGTATTGTTTTGGCTTGTTTGTAGAATAGATCAACATATAAGCTTTGTTTAATTCTAAGAAAATATGATCTATCACCCTTAAATCCCTTATGAGAAAAATCAGACATTCCTCAGGTAGGGAGTTATTGTGAGATACTGTCCAGTCTAAACCACTTTCAGACAAACATCTACCTAGAGGAGTCTTCATGATGGTATTATTAACCTCAATCTGTATTTACAGCTGCATCTGATGCCCAAGATATGTTCCCTGTGTTATATCCAAAATGGTAGGTCATCACACACACACACACACACACACACACACACACACACACACACACACTCACATGCTTTGCAAGTGCTCTATGCCACCCAGTCAGTTGTAGCCCATTTCCTGTACTTTTATCCTTTACAGAAACCTTTGTATAGAGAACTGACTTTGAAACAGTTGGAAACCCATTCTAAGTTTCTTGCCTTTGGCTGGGGATATAAGGATGTTAATGGTGCAAAGTGGGGGTGAAGGGAGATTCCTGTTATCATGCAAGCAATTGCTAACTGTGGACCTCTGACTTTGTAATTTGTTCTTTATGGACTTGTCAGCAGCCAATAAGTAAAATCAATAGTCTTTGCTGAAAAGTAAGCAAGTGCCTGTGTGTTATGTGACAGGTGAAGACACATGTGCTTACCAGGGGTCAGGGGGCCACATCAAATTTCTCTCTGACTTCTTTTCCAAAAGCTCCATTCATTTAGGGAGCATCTGTCACTGGAAAATGTTGCATTGGGGAATAAGAAAGGCTGCAGCACTTCTTTTCTCATTTAACGATGTTTGTTTTCAACAGCCTGCTCAATAATGTCACTGGGAAGAAATTATGTGAGAAGAATAAAGTGCTTAGAGTCTATTTATTTATTCATTCATTCATTTCTGTAGAATAACACTAGCTGTTGCTTTCTCATGTATATTAATACAGCTGTTGTCATCCAAACACTTGTTTGTTCTGTTTCCTTTCAGAGAAATAGGTAAGTCTTTCTATTGCCCTGGAATTGATTACCGGTAGTTTAGAGGGAAGGTTATATGAGCTTAAGGGGAGACATACGTATCTCTGAGCTAACATTATGGTAGGATGTAAATCTACTCCATAATTTGGCTTCTGATAAGATGCCAAGAGCCTTTTTCTATTTTCTCATCACAACCATCAGACATCAGGCAATTTTGGAGAAGGATATAAAATAAAAAGGCTAATGAGTAAAAGTGGATTCGAAAGAAGTAAAATAAAATGGGCTTTTAATCTATGATATTTTATTGCCGCAATTTTTCCATTTGGCTTCTCATCTTCCAACTTGCTTGAATGTTTAGCTCAGAAAACAGGATTAGGAACAGGATGTCCTAAATTGGTATTAAGCTGAAAGAACTGAATGAACCTGGGAGGCGCTCTCTCCCTCTCCCTCTCTCTCTCTCTCTCTCTCTCTCTCTCTCTCTCTCTCTCTCTCTCTTCTCTCTCCCCTTGTTTTATTTAGGGGGGATTTTGGCAAGTCACTAGAGAAGGGTGTTAGAAAAAGAAAATAAAAATTAAGTGACACCTCCGGAAAGCAGTATGGAGGTTTCTTAAAGAACTGAAAATTGACCTTCCCTATGATCCCGCCATACCACTCCTGGGCATCTATCCTGAACATCATAGACCAAGATATGATAAGGACACCTGCTCAGCTATGTTCATCTCTGTACTATTCACAATAGCCAGGGGATGGAAACAATCCAGATGCCCTACTGCAGATGAATGGATACAGAAAATGTGGTATATATATATATATATATATATATATATATATATATATATATACAATGGAATTCTACATAGCCAACAGACAAGATAAAATAATGGCATTTGCAGGGAAGTAGATGAATCTAGAGTGAATCATGTTGAGTGAGACAGTCAAGACCAAAGGAACAAAAGGCGCATGGTATCCTTAATATGTGGCTATTAAATCCAAACAGTACAAGAGCGAGGACTCAATATTTGCATACCCAATGCTATGGACATGATATTGGAAATATAAACACAACTACATAGACATAAACATTTATGACTCTATAGATATGTTTTATTATATAGATTAATATGTATCTATGACATACAAATCCTCAGCCTAATATTAATTATGTCCTAAAATCTCTGTGCCAGTGATTGTATATAGAGATTCCATTCTTGAATACTTGTTCGTTAAATACATCATTTGAAATATGATGTAAAAATCAAGGTTAATAAATTATTTAATAAAAAATAATGAAAAATTAAATGACACAGGTTGGCTGGTCACTGCCAGTATTTGAAAATATGGTTTTGTGGGGTATAAAGTCTGCTACTTAGACTTGGAAATGGTTTGAAGAAAAAATTAAATTTAGCACTTGTTTGTATAGACTATATATTAGTTTCAATAGTTTCTGTGGCTCTTCGTGCTGTATTTGATGTTGGGGGTTTTGTTGGTCTGTGTGTTTTGTTTTTGTTTTTGTTTTTGTTTTTTGCCAGTCCTGGGCTTGAGCTCAGGGCCTGAGCACTGTCCTTGGACTTTCTCAATGCTAGAGCTCTACCACTTGAGCCTCTGCACCACTTCCGGCTTTTTTTCTATATGTGGTACCAAGGAATCGAACCCGGGTCTTCATGCATGCTAGGCAAGCACTTTAACCAGTAGGCCAAACTCCTGGCCCCATCTGTGTGTTTTACAACCATATCCAATCTGGATATTTTGGTTGTGTTCATTTCAAGGGCAAGTATTCCTGCTTTGTAAGGAACAAAGAACACTAAGAACTAAAAACAGCAGAAAGAGCTGTCTTAGTAAATAACATGTGCTCCTTTGAAAACCTGGGAGGATTCAAAATTCTGTGACATCATACACTCAGGAAGGTTATACTTCATGAACTCTCTTTTTCTGCCAAAAAGAATATGTAAAATCGGGGCCGGGAGTTTGGCCTAGTGGTAGAGTGTTTGCCTAACATGCATGAAGACCCGGGTTCAATTCCTCGGTATCCCACATACACAGCAAAAAGCTGGAAGTGGTGCTGAGGCTCAAGTGGTAGAGCTCTAGCCTTGAGAAAGTCCAAGGATAGTGCTCAAGCCCTGAGCCCAAGCCCAGGACTGGCAAAAAAAAAAAAAAGAATATGTAAAATCTCTCTGCTAGCCTACTTAGTTCATGTCGTATTTAACATCACAGGGGTGCAGTGTAGGAAAAGAATTTCACAGTTCAAGGGAGCCCAGACATTGTTCTGACTAGAGTGGAAATTCTTCAGGAACATAACTTGTAATGACTTTGATGCCTATTTTGGCTACCAGTTCATGTTCAAATATGAGCAAAATTTGAGTCTGAATTTGAAGTTAATGTATATACACAAGTGTATCTGTTATGTTTATCAAGTAAATATGTGTATAAGATACATAAACCCATCCTTGTCAAAGTAACATAATTTGGTGTTGACTTTGAACAAGACATCATCATTAGGACATTATCATATTTGTCTTATATTTTATGTTTCTTATATAACTATGGTCATAGAAAATGAGATAGAAGATTGTTGCTGCTGCTGTTTTTGTTTGCATGCTGGTTCTGGGACTTGAGCTCTGGGCCTCATACTGTCACTGGGCTTTTCCACTCAAGGCCAGAACTCTACCACTTGAGTCATGCCCTTACTTTTGACCTTTTGTTTTGAGATGACAATTACAGAGGCTTCTGTGGCTTTTTGACTTAAAAATATATAAGACTGCTGGAAAGAATGGGAAAGCCTCATTGTCCAGTGTGCTAACCATGTGTTGGGACTGAACATGTGAGATGTGGCTAGTCAAAACTGGTGCGTGATGAAGGTAGAAAACACCTATCAGAGCTAGTCACTGGTGGCTCACACTTGTAATCCCATCTATTCAGGAAGCTGAGATTTGAGGAACATGGTCTGAAGGCAGCATGAGCAGGAAAGTCCCTGAGAATCTTACCTCCAATGAATCACAGGAAAATCCACAAATAGTGCAGTGGATCAAATGGTAGAGGGCTAGCTTGGAGCAAAAGGATCTCAGAGACAGCACCTAAGCCCAAATTTCAAGCCCCAGGACCAAGGGGAAAGAAAAACAACAACAAAACCTACTAGACTTTGAAGACTCAATGTGAAAAAATACAGTGGGAAATTATATCATTCATAACTATTTTATGGAGTAGATATAGAAACAATAATAGTTGAGGTATGCCTCTAGATAAAATAGATTATTGAGGCAGATGGTGGGGGGGAGTGAAAGGGGAACAAAAACATGAGAAGGAGCATCAGTATGTGAGAAGTAATGCATCCATTACCTGACGAATGTAACTGTAACCCCGAATACACTACCCCGACAATAAAATTTAACAAAAAAGGAAAAATAGCAGCTGAGGTAAAAATAGATAATTAACATTCATTTTATGTAGTTTTTTTATTTGATTTTTTGAAATAAGGCTGCTTAGAAAAATTATATTTTTATTCACGACTACTTTTCTGTTAGAGATGATAAAAACATGCCTGTTGCAAGTAAATATAGGCCATGAGAGTCAAATTTCTACATAAAATATACTTGACCATTTATATTGATATCATTTCATGCTCTTATTGGCTATGATTATAAGATTGTTTTTTACGTAATTTTCTTTTTAAAAAATACACCTAGATGAGTAAGTACGTATAAATCTTTCCTTTTCTCTATGCTGCTTACAAAAGTGAATTTATATTCCTAACAAAAAAAAAAAACCCAGTGGTTTAATCTGGTCTCTCCAGTTTTGAGGTGTACTTAAACATTTCATTTGCAATTTGTATCCTTCCTTGTTGATGGAAACAATCAGCAGGATGCTGAACTAGAACTGTGTCTGCTGACCCTGTACACTGTCTGTCACTTCTTCCTCTTCCTTTGGCCTTCGTGTCATTTTTTGCCAGCAACAGTGCTCTCAGGTATATTCTAAATGCTCTAAAATACAGATTTTTTTTTTAAAGTCATTTTAACCACTCCACAATCTAGCTGCGAATTACCACCAATGACCTCATGGGCATTTTAGAGCCACTTAGTGAACCACTCTTTTATTTTTCTTTCTTTGAAATAGAAAAAATAATGCTCCTAAGTCTAATTGACAGCATTTTAGAGTTGAGGACGTGGTGATGCATCTTTCAGAGAACCATTACAAAATTTAGCTTTCCCTCATACATGATAACCCTCAATGTTTGGGGGGTGTTCTATGATACTCTGCTTGTGTTAAACATAGTCTGTAGAATCTCATTGTTAATTTAGGTCTAGCATCACAAGAAATCCTGGCCTGGAGTCCTGAAACATGGTACCAGTTCAGCCGGTCACACAAACCACTAGTTAACTAATGAATCATTGTTGTTACCACCAGCAAATGCTAGTCACCAGGCAGATTATCTGTGAGTTAACTCAGTACCTTTTCAAAGAGACAGGAGTGAGCAATGGTAATTCTGGAGGCAAAGAACCATTTGATAAGGAACAGGGACTCTATGTCCAGGCCTGTGGAAGTGATGTAATTTGAGAGCTACATCACAGGCTGCACAGGAGGTAATGAGTTCCCCCTTTTGACTTAATTAAGATGTTAATGGTTATAAGGACCAAAGTCTTTAATTCCATACCAACTAAGGACAGTAATTTCAATCACTCTTAAAAAGTTGACCCTATGGTACACAAAGGGAGCAGAAAAAAGCCTGACAGTACTACGGATCTTGAGCTATCCGGGGCACTTGAAGCCCTAGGCCAAAAGAACATTAGGACCCCATTGCTTAAGTTATATTCTTGCACTAACTGATTCTTTGGATGTTGACCCATCAGGCATTGAGGCTCCTCTGGGGCTACTGGGAGGAAGATGGAGTTCACATTCACAAAAGTAGAACTGGTTGGTGAAGTATGCTGAGAATACAATTCAGCATCCTAGATTCCTTACTGTTTGGCCTGGAGTTAGCCTCAGGTTGCTCTCACTGAAGGCTGATAGGCATGGCAGGGCAAGAGCCAATCTCTTCCGAGGAGAGTTTTCTTCACAACTATCTATCTTTGAGTCAAGATATTTCACTTCTAGCCTGAAAATATACTTAGTAGATAAGACATACCAAATGAGTTGCTCACACCTTGAAAGGAAAAATGTATCTATAAGGGGTTCTTTCATTATTGAGCCATAAATTTGGCCCACAGTGCTAGTCACTGGGGTTATAATATGAAGCCCAAGTAGACAGAGCTCCTAATCTCATGGAGTTGACAGTCTATATCATAGAAATGGATATGTGGTAGAATAAATTTGCAGTGATAAATGCCTGGGTACAACAAATTGATGTAAATGGACTCCTGTTTGTGCTGATCACCAGGAACCAGGGGCAAAAGAACTGAAAGGAACTTAAAGAATGACTGTTGAGGCCAGGAGTTTGGCCTACTAGTAGAGTGCTTGCCTAGCATGCACGAAGACCTGGTTTCCTTGGTGCCACACACATAGAAAAAAGCTGAAAGTGGTGTTGTGGCTCAAGTGATAGATCACTAGCCTTAAGAAAAAAAGCCCAAGGACACTGCTTAAGCCCCAGGACTGGCGGGGGGTGGGGGGGTAGGGGAGGGGCAAGGGGGGGAGAGAGAGAGAGAGAGAGAGAGAGAGAGAGAGAGAGAGAGAGAGAGAGAGAGAGAGAGAGAGAGAGAGAGAGAGAAGAATGACTACTGAAGATTGAGAGACATCTGAAATAAGAATCAGTCAAGGGAACTAGGAATTGACTAAAGAAAGAAGGTAATATAAATGTTACCTTAAATAAATATAAAAAACCTACCTAGGATCAATTTTAAAGACATCATATAGTATAGGTTTTATTATTGACCAACTAAGGACTATGCTAAAATTTACAAAGCCATGATAATATTTCTGATCAAGAGATTATTCCCGTAATGTTTGTAAGTAAAATGAAAAGTTATATGTCTATAAGATAATTTCTAATCAGTAAACAATATTTTGGAGGCAACGAGTTAATAAAACTAAAAAAACTGAGTAATACAGCAATACAGGTAATACAAACATTTGCTTCAGAAAACAGGCTTGTTTCTTCTCCAAAACTGAATGTTGCAATGTTTCTAGAGCATGAAAAAGTTGTATCTGTGCATGTGTGTGCCTGTGTACGTGCGTGTGTGTGCCCGTGTGTGTGTGTGTGTGTGTGTGTGTGTGTGTGTGTTGTTCTATCTCTGGCACAGAGACTGTAAAAAATAAGTGGTGACAGGTGATCAAGAAGGAGAATATAAGAGGATAAAAAAAGGCTGAAAGAGAAAAAGAAACCGTAGGGTTGGGGATGTAGTTTAGTGACAGTGCTAGCTACATATGAAGAAGGCCTTGGGTTTGATTTCTAGTTACACTTAAACAAAATGCACAGGATTCGAGAATTCTTGCAATTCTTTCCTATGGTGGAAGGAGAAGAAAACAAGGGTCGAGGGAATATGAAGTATGTGCAATTCTAAGCCGATGTTGGTTGGACAGATTGATATTTTCAAAAAGGAAGGTGGGAAGGAATTGAGAGCACAGGACTGGTGCTGCTCTACAGTTTCGTTGGTGCTACAAGTATCTTCTGGGAAAAACATGTGCTATGCAAAGACTTGTGTTCTTAATAAATGAATTCTATCTAAATTAGTAGAACAAAGCTGTTTTACATATCAAGTAAGTCCTACTGAGAAGTGCATATTTAACAGTGAGTCTCTAAAAGGTAGGAAGGCTATCCTAAATGATTGACAAAGTCTGTCGTAGACAGGGAATAAATAGTGTGTCTAGTATGGCTTTGCTATCTTGCCCTAATTAGTCTCATTCACCTGTGAGTTACATAGTTTCCCTCATTCCTTTAGCCACCTTTAGCTATCTTAAGGGATAAGGAGAAGGAAAGTCTATGTTTTTAGATCTTTAATAAAAAATGACTATTATTACAGGAGAACTAGTATCTCATTAGATTTTTTTATGTTAATGATTTTTAGAGAAGAAATAAAAATCAGAAAACAACAAAGGCAATTTCCTGAACATAACATTGAAAGTTCTGAAGGAATTTGCATTTCCAGTGCTGAGAAGTGTCAGGTCTTTTTTAGACTCAAATCCTCTTATCTCCCACCAGGGCAAGAAGGGTGATGTTTGCAACATTGGAATCTCTGAACCAGTGAATAAAAGATACCAGTGTTACTTAGCTGAGACCTGAATAAATATTCATAACAATGGCACATGCATAGCTAATTGAATGACTTTTGTTAATATTAAACTAGATATTCATGGACATGTGCCTTTTTCTATAATGAAAATACTGCCTTGGGCTACTTTTGTTTTTCTTGTCTAGAACAATTTATGTACTTTCACTGAAATGAATATAAACTCCTATCCTCATGACAAAAGAATTCAGCACTAATTTCAGTAAAGAATTTCTTTATTCCCTTTGTGGTATGCTTTATTGAGAAAGCAAATCCTAAATGTATCTTGAAATTTTTGTTCATACATTACATTTAATTTCAGCAACACATTTAAAGTCTATAAATAGGGATTTCTAAGGTTATTAGAACCAGATGTATTGTTATCAAATCCATAAGAGATTTTCTTTTGGTTAATTTAAAAAGCAATAAAAACAAAGCAAGCAAAATAAAATTCCTATGTGGCGAACTTGTGAAGTCAGGATACATTTTTCTCCCTATTTCCTCGATCTGTTTTCTCCCTTATTTTTCTTCTTGTCTTCAATTTTCCTTATGTGCCCTGTGATAAATATTTGCTTTTGTATAGACTACTTAGCATTTCTTTCTTTTCTTAACAGTGCCTGGTTTCCTTTTGGAAAAAATAAACTCTTTCATATAAGTTGTCCTTCCTCTCAAAGCTTAAACCTTGACAGTGTGACTCAAGGGTGAAGCCAAAAGTTCAGATAGGAATTTATGGCACCAAGTGACCATTACCTGTTTTCTCCCCACACTTTGGTAACTGCGTGGGGAAACTGGGCAAACTCCTAGGTTCACCCTTAACTTTACCTAAACGGACCTGGGTGTGCCCACACAGGATACAGTTCTGGGGACCTTCTAGAAAGATGTGTGATAATCAGGAGTTAAAGATGCCTGTCACATTTGGGAAGTCTCAGATGTCAGGGTGTGGACCTATTTTTCCTGGTCATGCCTGGCTATCTGCCTACTCAGATATTTTTGAGCAAGACGTGAAATTTTGAAAGCAGAATTCTGTTCTGTAGATGGGAGAACCATTGAGAACTAGACTACTTGCATAGACAATTATAATTGTCATGGGCATTTTATTCCATTCCTGATCTTGTATACCAAATATAAGCCAATACTGAGTTTACAGAACACTAAACATCTGAATTCAGGATAAGTTTACAGTCAGACACTTCCATATAGGGTTTAACTGATGACATATATTTAGCAGCTTCCAGAAGTTCATGCTTTTCTTTCATGGTACGTGTTCCTCAAAAGACTAAACATAGAGCTCCCCTATGACCCAGCAATTCCACTACTTGGCATTTACCCAATCATCCAGAAACAAAGACATACTAAATCCACCAGCACAACAATGTTCATTGCAGCACTATTTACCATAGCAAAGATATGGAACCAACCCAGATGTCCCTCAGTTGATGAGTGGATCAACAAGATGTGGTATTTATACACAATGGAATTCTATGCTGCTGTCAGAAAGAATGACATTGCCACATTTGTTAGGAAATGGAAAGACTTAGAAAAAATCATATTAAGTGAAGTAAGCCAGACTCAAAGGAACTTAGGCTCAAAGGTTTCCCTCATTTGTCATAATCAGTAGAAACCTTGGGCTCTACTAGCAGAGATTTGCAATACAGCAAAACCTTGATACAAAAGGCCATATAGTAAGATGCTAAATGAAAGGATCTCTAGGATACAGAAACATGTTGGGAGCAAGAGTGGAATCAAACTGTACTTTGATTTGCATCAGATAATTGCTTGATTGTCTTATTGTTTTTTGGCCTTCTCCTGTTCAATTGATCTGAGATTTACCATATGAATGTAACCCCCAACAGTTCCCTGATTAACCATCTGGATGTAACACCTGGCAGTGCCCTGGTCTCAAGAAGGGATATAAGCTTTGAGTTGAGAATAAATGGGGCGCGGCAGTTTTTGCCTGAGCTGCAGATCTCCCGGACCCGATGTGTTTGTCTCTCTTCTATTTTTTCCAGTCCCTGCCCCCTCTTTCAGGAACCCCAATTTGCTGCCGGTAGGCCCCGGCAGAAACATAAGCCATATAATGAATGATTGTTGTTCTTAAGGTACTGTTATCTCTCATCTCTTTTTCTGTCCCTTGGTTATCTCATATTGTTACAGTATCTCACTTTGTTACCTGATATATGGGATATATTTGTATTTGGTTATTTGAAATTGGATAGGGAAGGGGGAAAACAAGATGAGGGGTGGGAGTGGGGGGGGAGGGAAATGGGGACCGATACATGTGAAAGGGTATCAATGTATGGGAATTAATGCACCATCTATCTGGCAAATATCATATAAGCCTTCTATTAATTACAATAAAAACTATACGAAAAAAATTTAAAAAAAAGAAATGCAAGTAAGAAATGCAACTAGAAACTCTGTTTTTAAGGATAACCATATGAGTAGTTCTGACCAATGGAATTAGACTCCTATCCTGTGTGAGGCTTTTAAGAGGCAGGCTTTTCCATTCTTCCTTTCCATGTCTATTAGCTGTGTAATAAAATTTCCAAGGCTCAAGATCAGCACCACACAAGGTAGGAGTCTACACTTTGAGATCCTTAGAAAAGGAAGTCACCAGCCAAGCCAAAAACAGTATGTGACTCTGTATTCGTTAACAAAATGTTGAAACTTACTTGATTGGAAAGCTTTACCATAGACCCTACTTAAGTAAACTTTATACCAAAACTTTTAGATAATTGACTTACAGCTTTAGATAACTGATTAAAAATTTTAATATGTTAATGTGCTAGTGCCCTAGAAATATAGGTTAGAATGTGTGTTTAATACAACTTTGCAATAATGAGGTCCATCTCCCAATCTATTGTTTATTATGAACTTTACTCATTTAAAGTTTAGTGATGCTATTCTAAGGTAACAAATGTTGTTAAGCAGTAAATTAGCTAATCAATTAATTTAATTTAGACAGCAAATTAAGATTGTCTGGTAAATAAAATACCACTCTTTCTACTGATGATTAAACCTTAATGATCTGTCAATTGTTTTTTTATCCTTGTGGGTAATATTAAGACATCTCAAATCCATTGTTTCTGGCAAAAAGGAAAAAAAGGAAAAAAATATAAAACTTTTCCTTGCAAGCATTATACATACACCAACAGTATCATTAATCATAAACTACATACATACCAAATTATTCAAATGCTTTTTAGGAAGTACTGATTCAATTTCATTTCCTAACAAAATCCCTGCATGTAGATTACAGGTGATATAGAAGCCCAACTAAGTTGAGTGAGTTGGCCATGCAACTTATCACTGTTCCTGGCAAACCTGGATCTAGTACATGTATTTATTTTGTTGCTCCTTTTTTTGTCTTTAAATTCCTAACCTCTTCTCTGGATACTTGGATACATACTTACTTAATTTTTTTTTTGGCAAAAACCTTGTCTATTAAAAGTTTAGAGAGATAAATGGCCCTCAACCCCATTCATTATATATTCCAATGGCATACACATTTCTAATAGTATAACATTTATTTTGACACGGACATATCTTGTGACAAATGAAGGAGCTTTTTTTCTCTAAGCCTGCAAGTGTCATTTGTTTCCTCCTAGAACCATATGCTAATGATACATGGGGCACTAAGCCTCATTGAATGTTTCATAACACCATCACTTAGAGTGGGTTTCTCATTTCTCATGGAATGTTACCTTTATTTGGGCTAACCTGTGGCAAAGAATTGACCCCTTCCAATGAATGGGAAGGTGAGAGAATTATACAAGGAAATACCTGGATAGGAAATAAAAGATGAAGTAAGTTTCTTACCACCTGAAAATGTGTTCTCACAGGATATTTCTGAAGGGCTATAGAGGAAGTAGATTTTTCACTGTATACCTTTTGAAACTTAAATTTTAGTCTACTTGAGTTGCTTTTCTACAGGAGTGTCAATGTATATACTTGATGTTTACTCATCAAATGACCATCAGATGACAACTCCAGCCCCCCTTGTATATGTAGAACACCTTGATGACCAGATAACTTTGTATGGTTGCTTACTTTTCCCTGCTCTGTCTCCTTCACAATCTACTTACTCCTCCCAGGAAACACATGAAGTTCTTTATAACCAGGTTTGCTTCTATGAACTCAATCTATGACTCAATCTCTGTGTTTTCAATGGAAGTAAATGTTACTAAGTCATTTTGGACAGCACTTTGGTAATATTACCAAAGGCATACAACAGACTTTAAAATGTGTACTTTTATTGAACTTTAATACCATTCATGCCATCTAAATATTTATACACAATCAGGTTTAATGCAGTGTGATTTATAACTGCAGTGAGATAGAATGAAAACAATCCAAATATATAGAGAGTTAGTAAACTAAGATACATTCACATCATGGAATATTAGTCTGGGCATGGAATGTAAATTACTTAAGAAGAAAGAAATAAAAGGAACATAAAAATAGTTCTCAATTTTTAAGACTAGCTTTTGTCACCCGATGATATCTTCCGACTCTCTTTATTAGAGAAAATAAGCTCATTCACTCATATTAATGATTCAGAAGGTATCCTGTTGATTTTTTTAAGACAGAGTCTTATGATGTCGCCCAAGGAATCCTTGAACTTCTTATGAAGACAGGGTAGCTTTGAAATCACTGCATATGTGAATCATCTGGCAGGTAAATGAAAGTAAAACTGCATTTGGAACAGCAGAACTTCAATTTATATCTCAGTTACCTTGTTTAGGAAAATCATTATGGGTCCACAACTTTTGTTTCAAGAAACTTCTGTTTCTTCCATTTTGATGGTAAAAAGCAATGAATGATAACCAGTAAAAGGACAGGTAGGTTTCATTACACTGGAAATGAGTAACCAAGAAAACTGTATTCAAGACAATACTACTAGCCCAAGCAATGCTATAACATTATCCAACAGAGTAATTAGCAGATCTGGGCTGAAACACAGCAGCAGGGTTATAAACCTTAAATACCTGCATCACGAATGTCTCAGTCCATTTGAGGGTGTAAGTCTTGAATTCACTATTTCCTCGGTATACATCCTTTCCTTCTTCCAGAGCAATTGAACATCTTTGAATGACAAAACTGAAGGTGGAGCCTACTTTTCTCAGGTAAATAAATCAAAATCAAAACTCATTGCTGTTATTTGCGAGGAATTTCTTTACCAAGAGGTAATCTGTCTTCTGTTAGAATATTTGTTTAAAGTGGAATCATTTTTCTGTGTATGGTACAATCCATTTTAATAGAAAAGCCAACCACAGACCTTGCCACATGACTGCAAAACCAGTGTCAAGGGATCCCTATGGCTAGATGTACAGAAATGAGGAAAGGGGAAAAGGATGGGAGAAGACTGGGAAGAGGGCACTGAGACAAGTATACACTATTGTACACAGTACCATATACAGCTGTTTACAATAGTATATACAATATAGGAAGACAGTGACAAGCCTGGTTTCCATAAAGTATGCAAGGAATTCTCTCCATAACTTCATCAACAATATGGAAGAAATATTGCAGCTGAGGTGAAGAATGAGGAAGCTCATGAAAAAGACAGAACATGAAGAAATCCGACTTGCAAATACTTCTGTACAATACCATGTACACACATGTGCGTGCGTGCGCGCGCACACACACACACACACACACACACACACACACACACACACACACAATGCATGGACTTGAATCTCTGTCTGGCTCCCTGCCTATCTCTCCTTCCCTTGGCAGTCACTTGTACTCTCTGACACTGCAAGTTAGCACCTACTTGTTTTTCAATTTCTGCTCCATTGTCACCTTCTTACAGAGAAATCTTTGACCCCCACACTGGTAAAATGCCCCTATCGTGTTTACTCAGCCTTATGTACTTCTTCTAGTACGCAATTTTACATAAATGTACATGGCATATGTGATTAACATCTGTAACCTTACTAAATGATAAGCCTAGTCAGGACAACAATAATATCTTTTTATTTCCCCATCATCTTCCACTTGGTTTAAAGAATTATAAAGATTCAAGATGAGTCCAATCCCTAAAAAATTCCCGTGTGTCTCGTGAATAAGATGATTCCACATAATCAGGCTTTTTGGTGTCCTGACAGCCTCTGGTACTTTCTGAGGTTGGCCCTCAGCAGGGCTATGTTTTATTTTATTATATACTTATAGCTCTGTGAGGTATAAGCCTGACTTGTGGGCCTGACCTGCCAAAACCACTCCTTTCAATGCCAACCTTTGCCTTCCACAGCCTGTTTCTTCTCATGAAGACCACATTCCTTGATGACGGTTCCACTGCTGTCGCTGCAGATGGAATTGATCCTCAATGGTTTTCTCCTAGGTAAGATGCTTTCTGGTGACCAAGTCGCTTTCCTTTCTATGTGAGAAGTAGCCTATTGTCTACCTACTGAAGCCCAAACCTGGATGTGATTTCTACTGTGGCTCTCATCTGAAGCTTACTTAACAGAAAGGATCCTGTATTTCTGGGACTCTTATGAGCAAACTGCCAACAAGGCCAAACTGTCTGTTGGGGAATTTGAGAAAAATGTTAACCAGGGTTGAACTGAGCTTGCCCAATTTACAGCTCATCCTGACATTTAGTGGAGAAATTCGGTATACTTAGCACAGTCTCCCCTCTCTCCCCCTGTGTTACTTACTCTGATGATTAATTCCTTCTCAGAAGGGTGGAGTTCACTGAACCAAAGTGCATGCTCACGGCCTACATCTGGCCAGGGGACCATTTTCTCCATGCAACATTTATAGAACCAGGGTAGCTGATCTCATGGGATCCAACAGCCTTCTGGGAGCTCACATGCCTGAACTGCCTGCCACAATTCTTTGGCTGTTATCAATCCTCTCATCAGGAAAATGCAGAGGGATTTTTGGAGTTTACCAGTCAGTCATATGCAGCTCCAGCCTCCACTGCGGCTCAGTGCATATATAACCTCTGGTGAGAACAATTTAAATGCATCATTAATCCCTTGATGGTCACGAGTAAGCTGTACCCTCTGGGGTTTCAGTGGTAGGGCAACTGGAATCTACTTTTTCATGATTTAGCAATGAAGCAGACAAGATTTGGCTTTGCATCTTGGTCTTTTTCCACAGTATTATTGCTGACTTGATTTGTTAATCTTTTTATCTTTTTTCTTTTTCATGAGAACTTTCTTTGTCATCACCTATGGGAATGTCAGTTCTGGGGTATGGGCGTAATGTTTTGCTATGTTCTGAAGTTTGTCCATAAAAGAAAGGACTAAGTTAGGTATTTTTACCTGTATTCCTAAATCCTACAATAATACCTAAAAATTGTGGGTGCATAAGAACCAGTGTTTATAGTATTGGAATTGATTTCCATACCTCCTGCACAGTAGGCAGACACACACGATTAGTTAAGCTACAAATCCAGCCCTAAGAATCAAATTATTTTAAATTTCTTTCCCTAGGGTATTGCTTTTCTTCTTTACTAGGAAATTAGATGCTAGTGGTTGTTCTTATCACGGTTTCATTGTTTTTTTTTTTAAATTTTTATATTACAGATATAATTTTATGGTTTACTATGTCTTGAATGTTTATGATCTTTCCAAAATTCATGTTTAAACTTAATCCTAATGGATGAATCACAGTGGATGAATTCAAAGGTAGGGGCCATGGGAGGAGATAAGGTCATGCATGAATGCTCAAATTCATGTAGGAGATGAGGCCTCCTCCATTCTGTCTGTCCTACTATGTGCTGACTCAACAGTCAGGGATCCATCTTAGAAGAAAAGGCCTCACCTTAATATAACCCCAGACATGCCAGTATTTAGATCTTGGACTTCTTAGCATTCAGAGCTATGGATAACACATTCCTATTATTTATAAACTATACAGTCTTACACATTTTCTTATAGTAGCACAGATGGGAGGAGACATTCCTAAAGGAATAAAATACAAGATTAGCAATATTAACTGGCATGGTGGTGAATCCTTATCATCTTAGTAATTTGAAAGGAAAGGAAAGAACGGAAAGGCGATCATAAGTTCAAGGTCATCCCAGGCTACATAGAGAGTGTTTAGGCACAGCTTGTCCTACTTAGTGAGAACCTTTCTCAAAATCCCAGCTGAGTGGCAAGAGTGCTGTGTGCTTGCCAAGCATGTACAAGGCTATGCGGTTGATCTTTTGCACTACACTCACACACACACACACACACACACACACACACACACACGTTAACCATTGAATAGAGCTCCCTCTTCCACCTCATTCTGCACTCTGTACAAAATCACCAAAATAGTAGACATTATTTAATCTAACCATTCATTTTGCAAATGAGAAAACTGAAAGCCAAGATGATCAAACGATTTGCCCAAAAGAACACAATTGGCTAATGGCAAAATTATGCCCCAAATACAGATTTCTGATGCTCAAAGTTAAAATAATACATGTAATTTACCGAGGAGAGAATCTGACACATAATCTAACTCGTTTTCCTTGAGTAATTTCCTCCCATAATGTCTTCATCCCATCATTGGAACTTGTGAATGTTTATTTGAAAAAAAAGAAGTCTTTGTCATAGAAATTAAGTTACATGATCATAGTATGAGACCATTTTGGTTTATGTAGTAAGGCTTTAAATGCAATAACTGATGTCCTTATAAAATGCAGAAAAAGGGAAGACATAAGCTGAAAAGGAGAGAAGACAGTAGAATTGGAGATATGTAGCCACAAGGAAGTTAATATCATACACTGGAAGACCCAAAGCAAGGTTTCTACCCTTGTACTTCCTTTAACCTTCTACACTCCAGAATCCTGAGAGAATCTATGTCCTTTGTCACCAAATTTATGTCGTTATATACCATAGCAAAACTTATAGCATAGTTATGAGGAAGGAGATCTTAGTTCTCAATTCTACTTCCCCGTTCTTGCCTTTTATTTTGTGTTTGTATATATCAGTATTCAGACTTGAACTCAAAGCCTTACACTGTCACTTGGCTTTTTACTCATAGCTGGAAATCTGACACTTGAGCTTCATTTCTGTTTGTCTTTTTCCCCTGATTAATTAGAGATACAACTCTCTTGGGTATATCTTCCTGGACTAGCTTCAAACTCTGTTCCTTAGCTTTCAGCTTTTGAATAGCAGGATTAGAGGCATGAGCAACTGACGCCCAGTTTCTGGTTTCTTCTTGAGTAAGGGTACTCACAGATCACTTTTATTTATTTATTTTTTATTTTTATTTTTATTTTTGTGCCAGTCCTGGGCTTGAGTTCAGGGCCTGAGCGCTTTCCTTGGACTTTTTCAAAGCTAGAGCTCTACCACTTGAGCCTCAGCAACACTTCCGGCTTTTTTCTATGTATGTGGTACCAAGGAGTTGAACCCTGGTCTTCGTGCATGCCAGGCAAGCACTCTACCACTAGGCCAAACTCCCTGCCCCATCACTTGTTATTTTAAACAGGATCTCTGCTCAGCACTGTGGGATCCAAAAAAGCATGGTGAAGAGAGAGGCCAGTTTGGCTCATTGAATCATAGAAAATTTTATTCATCTCATGATGCATAGTGGTATCTTGGGAGCAGAGGAATAAAATGCCCCAATTTCAGCTTCCAGGATGAAAATTTCATTACAATTTATGAAGTTTCTGTCTCTATACCTAGCATAATTCCCAATTCAGCCCACCCACCAATTACAACAACCATCCAGACCCTACAATATAGTACAGATGCTCTACTAGAAAATCTGGAGGACGTAAACTTAGCTTCTTAAGAAGAGAAGGTGATGATTCAAAGTTCCATCCATTCAGTACCTTAGTTAACTGCTATGAGCATTTGCTTTGCAAACACTAGAAAAGTCCCCACATAGATCAGGACAAAGCATTTTGACATATTATGATATTTGAGTCTTACACTGTCCCCCCGTCTTCATTATAGGGAGTCATATTTAAATGAGGCAAGGAACAGAAATTATATATATTATATATGCATATGTGTGCATGTAATCAGGAGATAAAAGTCTATTCCTTAAAAAGTTCTAACACAAAAGAGGTGCTTTCCAGGCTCCATCATATAGTACTGTAGAAAATGAAAATGAAATATGTTAAATTTTAGAAAACCTAATCTAGGGAGAACTGGGGTGAAGAATAGTCTGGGGTTGGCTGACTAAACTTTGGCTTCCTAGATGGAGCATGTATGCTCCCTTCCCTACTAACAATGACAGCTAGCAAAAGGACTTCAGAAAACATCCTACTGGGCTCTGATGTCTAGAGAGCTGCTCAAGGACGCACAGCTTGATGTAGGTTCTGTACCGAGGTCTGCCTCTTAAGCTACAGGGCTGCTTCTATAAATGGTGAAAAATATCAAGATACATCTGCAAATAGTCATTGTGCTCTGTTTTCTTGATTTTTGCCTTATGGAATGCAACTCTCGCAAAAAGGCCATGTTCAATCCCTGAGGTGTATGTAAACACAGTTCTGTGTTTACATCATTAATGCCGTCCTAATCTCCCTGTGCAAATTGCATGTGCACCTGTGACCGAAACATCCAGATGGCATGACAGAGAGTAACAATGAGTGATGAATGGGGGGATGAACGAATGAACGAATCAAATAGCGATGCTTTTTTTTTTGTTGCACACAGAAGTTTATTTTCCTTGAACCAAGAATATTTTGAGGTGATCTTAAAATAAAAAGGTACAAGAAATTGCCTGAGCACCAAACAAGTTCCTTTAACTTATAGATGACAGCAACCTTTTCTTTATTCATCATCCAGAGCTCTATGTTGTATAACATTCTTGGTTTTGAGGAAACCCTTGAATCTTTTGCTCAAGTATTCCTGGCACTTCAAGTTCACTTTAAAGAAAAAGCTGCCTAATGAATTGGTACAGTTCATTTTCAGGCTGTCCCTGAAGACCTTTCTTTCCCCAATGGGTTCTGCAAACTGAGGGCGTTCATTAAATTGAGATCACTATTTGGCTTTGACAGACAAATGTGTTTTCTGGAGTAATGCTGCTTGTACATTTAGAGTGTTGTGTTGCTTTGTTTTAAAAGACATCAGACTGTTTCTTGGTGTATTACCAAGAAAGCAACATTAATCCTTCTGGCCTTGAATAGGAATACACTTTCAGCAAATACAAGAGTGCAATTACATAACTCAGGAATATAGAGCTACAAATCTCACTGCTATAAATCCAGATTTTTATGAATGTTGGTGCCTTAAACAATAAAGTAACAAAAATTGTCTGAGATTTGCTTATGTGTTTACTCATATATATTTGTATGTTCAACACACTGCATATTTATTTTTACAGAATGTTTACTCTTCCTCTTTTAGGATAGAGTACAGTCCCTTGAAATTGTTAACAGTAATGCCCTGCCTGACTTTCCTTCCATGAGTAAAGGTTACCATGATTCTTCTATTTGGCCTCAGTTGACTCCTTGTTTTCCTTGGACATTTCTGCTGGTTTCTCACATTTCTCTCTACCTAAATGATCACCAGACTTCTGGAACTGCTTATCAAATGCCCCTAAAGCACTTCCCTAAGCCAAGAGGATAAACTGTCATTTTTATTTTCAAGATGCCTCACTTCTGAATGATTTCCACAGACACTTTAGTAAATATTAACAAGAATTGAAGAAAAGAGAATATAGTAAAATTCATCCTTTCCTATCAGAGAAGACAGTAAACTGACATGAGTCTTCTAGTTGGTCAATCACTATTTTTCTAGTGTCTTTTGTAGAGCTATTAACTGTCAGATGTTTATGTACTAAAAAACAATAAACAAGAAGCACAGTCCCAAGCATATGGTCTTTCCTTCCTCTACCACCCTGCAAAAAGTAAGCTTTATAACTGAAGGATCTTTCTAGCCTTTTCTCTTCTAGAACTGCTCAAAGCAAAAGTGGCCCTGCAGAGGCTTCTGATGAAATCAAGATCCTATCACTAACTGGTGTAGCATAAATAGAAGCATGTTTATATACCAATAATGAACTGACTGAAACAGAAATCAATTCTAGTAATATTAATCCCCCCAAATATAACACACCAGCAATAAAATTAACCAAGGAAATGATAGATATCTAGAATGTAAAGCACAAGACACTGATGAAATACACATAAATCAGAAAGACATCTTCTCATACATAAAGAACATGTAATATTCAAGCTGGGTGCCACTGGTTCTCCCCTCTAATTCTAGCTACTTAGGAGGCTGAGATCAGAGGATAACGGCTCCAAGCCAAAAAGTCTCTGTGAGACTCTTATCTCCAATTAACAGCCAGAAAGCTGAAAATGGCATTGTGGCTCAGAGTCACAGAGCGCTCGCCTTGAGCAAAAAAGCTCAAAAAAGTGTTGAATTCTAGCTCCACAACTGAACAAATACTTAAAAAAAAAAAAAAAGAACTTGTGGCCAGGCATGGTGGGTCATGCCTGTAATTCTAGCTACTCAGGAGGCTGAGATCTGAGGATCAAGGTTCAAAGACAGCCCAGGCACAAAAGGACCTGAGAGTCTTACCTCCAATTAACCTCTAGAAAATTGGAAGTGGGGGTTGGCCCAAGGGTAGTGTGGTAGCCTTGAGCTGAAGAGCTCAGAAACAGTGCTCAGGCTGAGTTCAAGCCTCATGACCCCCCCCACACACACAAAGAATATGTGATGTTACTTAAATGCCTATAATATACAAAGTAATATTTATCAAAGTATATTTATCAAAGTATAGACAATAGTCAAAAAACTAGGAAAAATCACAAATTTCTTACAGAACCACAGAAGTCCCCAAATAGCCAAAGTAATCCTAAGGTAAATTAATTCCCTATATACAAACATCTAGAGATATCACCCTATCTGCTTTCCAAATACATTACAAAGCTAGAGGAATCAAAGCAGAATAGTACTGATGCTAAATGTGGTATGCAGAAACCTGCACAATAAATCATAATATCTAAAATCCTCATATCTGGTTTTCAAAAAAGAGAAAATCAAACTCTTCAATGAATGGCTCTGGGAAAATTGGATATGTATAAAAGTAAGATTAGAAACCTACTTCTAACCATCTACAAAAATTAGCATAAACTAGACCCAGAATTTACAATTCATACCTGAAATCATTGTATTAACAAGAAGATATAAGGGAAAGACTTTAAGATATTGAGATAAGCAAAAATTTTTATGAGATTCTGAAAGCCTAGATAACAAATAAAATTTTTACAAATTGTGGTGATATCCAGTCAATATGCCTCTGGATGGGAAAGGAAAATGGTCAGTAGACTGAACAAGCAATCTATAGGTGAGAGAAAAATATTGCAAATACTTCATCTAACAAGATATTAATATTTGAAATACTTACAGACACTAAAACTCAACATCTTAAACTCATGTGGCCACCATTAAAAGTAGAAAAATTATATTAATTTCTCAATAAGATATATATGTGATCATGAACAGATGAAAGAAAAAGATCATCATCGTCATCATCATATCATCATCATCATCATCAATCATGAGGGAAATACAAATTGGAACCACAGTGTGGTATAATCTCACCCCTGTTAGAATGATCATTATGAAAGAAAAAAGCAAAATAAACCAATGCTGGCAAGAATGAGGAGAAAAAGGAACTCTCATATGTGGTTGGCGGGAATGCAAATTTGGGCAATTGCTATGGCAAAACAATTCAGAGCTTCCTAATTAAAAAAAAAATGAAAGTAGAGTTAACCTATAACTGAGGAATCCCACTACTGGGTATTTTCCAAATGAAATGAAATCACATCAAACAGCTACCTATATGTCCATGTCCTTTATAGTACTAGTCACTGTGGCTAGTGTTTGAAATGAACTGATTAACTGGTCCCTTGACTAATAAATGCATAAGGAAATTGTACATACATGCATGCAGTGGAATAGTATCCAGCCATCTTGTCATTTACAACAACACAGATGAAACTGGTGAAATAAACAAGACCCAGAGAGACAAATAATATATTATTACTCATCTGTAAAAAGCCAAAATACTTTATCACCTATAAGAAGTGTAAGAGAGTTTCTGGAAGGAGGGAACTAGACAGAGAGTAGAACATAGATCCCAATTCAGGATTGCAAAGTAGTTCTAATGTTATTTAGCACAACAGAGAACTCTGATCTACAAATCATTCTACTTTTCAGAATCAGTAGAGCAGAGTTGGAAAATTGCCAACCATTGTGATAATGTCAGAGGAGACAGAAATACTATTTAATATATTTTGATCATGTTACAAAGTACATATGAATTAGAACACTCTGCTCCATAAAAAAGAACAAGTCTTATGCCAGTTGAATCTATACATAAAAATAAGACAATCTAGAATAATTGAATTTCATAGACCCAAGAAATTTATTATTAAAACAGAAAAAGTTAAGCCAGTGTTGAGAAAGTTAAGACAACCCAAACAAGAACTAAAAACAGGACAAAAGGCTACAATTGATAAAGACAATTTAAAAGGGTTTTTGTCAAGTAGTCAGCATGAAAACAATGTTCAAATAAATCAGCTGGCCTCATTTTTATCAGAGGCAGACACCAAATGCGAACAACAGACTGGACATCAGTCAGTCCCGGACAAATAAAACGCATCTTATTTTTTTTCCTTCCTAAAGTGGATCTTGAATTGCATCTTTCTTATTTCACTTAGGCCAATCAATATTTATTCATATCATTACAAAAGAGGTTTAAAATGTGACAATAATTAAACATTAAAGTAAACTCAGATCTGGTCTTCTAAGTGATAGAGATGATGATGATGATGATGTGTGTGTATGTATGTGTGAGATAGACAAACTAACTTGACAAATGGATATGGGGAGTGTTATTAATAGAATGCTTCTTCGGATATTAGTCTATTCAGCACTGGCAAATCATAAGTACCAAAACTGTGCTCATTTCTGACCTTTTTTTATGTCAAATTAAATGCAACAGTTTCAGTTAAACCTTACCTCTTCTCATGCTGCCCTAATGCACAGTGTTTTCTCCTCTGAAATCTTTTTCCCCTCATCAAATGTTGTATAATTGATTTGGCATACATCATGTACTACCCTGCAATATGTTTGTTTCTGTAACGTGTGTGTGTGTGTGTGTGTGTGTGTGTGTGTGTGTGTGTGTGTGTGAATTATCCTCTCAGTGAATGCGTAATACTCCAAGGTCAGAACTGAAATTTAAATTTAGGCTTCAATAGAGGCTACATAAACACAGTCTTTCATTAATTAATATGGTTTACTCCCTGTGTTTCAGACTCCAGACTATCTCTATACAGTTATTCCTACATGAACTTCTCAGAGCTCTGCTCACTGGCAGGATTTCCCTTCTGTGACATGGTAAATGGCTTCCTTAGCTGAGGCTAGAATACAATGGAAACCCATTTCTAATGTTGGCCAGTATTGTGCCAATTGTCTATGAACCTGACCTGTTTTCTTCTGTTTTATTGGTTGACCAGAGGAATATAACAATGCCCCACCCCCACTGCTTATAAATACACACTCAATTCCAATTAAGACACAGTGCTACTTGGAATAGCTCAAGAGGCAAGCAAATAGAATGCCTCTCAATTCATTTTACTTTTGCTTTCTGTTTACTTAACCATTGTTCCTTCTTATAATTATTAACTTCTCTATCTGTCCAGACTTATAAATGGATCATAGAAGTTTTCTTGACATGCTTATACTATTGCCTCCAAAACTTAAAGGGTCCAAAAAATATTAATGGACAAAGGAACAAGGTGCAACAACCTTAGTTTGTTCTGCATTGCTATCATGAAATAACTGAGGCTATGTAAGGAAATGTGCTTTATTCTGGATCATGGTTCTGTAAGCTGAAACATTTAACACAGACAACTCCATCTGGAGAGAACCTCATGTACTCTAGCTTCACATGTCAGGAGCCATGTGAGAATTGAGAGTGGACACAGGCAGAAGAGGCAAAACACATGGAGTCATTGACTTTATTAAACCCTCTCATGGGAACTCATTTCATCTAGCAAAAAACCAGCCCATGTACATGATATAGGTATTGATCCTTCCAAGGGTAATGCCTTCTTATCGATTATAGTCCATGAAATTCCTCCTCTTCTAAGTTCCACCATGTATGAGGATACCTCCCAGCCCATAAATTTTTAGAGTTTGAGTCCTGTGAAAATGATCTCATATGATTATCTTTTCTGGATGCTCGTCTAGTCAAGTTAGTATGATATCATTACAATAGACTAACATGCTATCTCATACATAATATGATGACAAATTTTGATGTCCTTGTGGGTTTTATTGTATCAAAAGTAAGTAGTTGGGGGCTGGGAGTTTGGCCTACTGGTAGAGTGCTTGCCTAGCATGCACTAAGACTCAGGTTCAATTCCTCGTACCACATACATAGACAAAAGCCAAAAGTAGTGCGGTGGCTCAAGTGGTTGAGCTCTGGTCTTGAGAAGCCCAAGGACAGCACTCAGGCCCTAAGTTCAAGCCCCACGACTGCCCCCTCCATATAAACATAGAATAATGGGCATAATTCAGGAACAGGACACGAAAAAGATTTTTGTGTCTTTTTTTTTGTATGGTCTCTTGAATGTCTTAAAAGCGCCCTGTGTTTGGATGATTATTTCTCCAGGTTTAGAATTTTCTCTTCTTTTATGTTATTAACTATATTCTCTTTCCCTTTTAGCCTTTATATCTTCTCATTCTGCTGTACTCAACATTTTAGGTTTGGCTTCTTAATCATTTCTCAAATATTTCCCATGTTCCACTTGTATTTATATTATTCTCGTTTCTTCATCTACTACTTCTTTTCTAATAGTTTTCCTTTGTCCTTCGGTCCTAATAATCTGCATGTCGTTGGCCCACACAACTGGAGACATTTTGCACATAACATTAAATTGACTTACGGAGCTTTTTATTTCCATAATTACAATTTCATTTTTTTGACTTCTTCAGAATTTCCGGATTTTTATTGGGATTCCCTATTCATATTCTGCATTTTGTCCTTAGTTTAATTTTTTATTTGTATTCTCTTTGAGCTCTTTAAGCTGTTTTTTAGGTCATCTTTAAATTCAGTTGTAATCTATGTCATCTTTTTCTATTATTAGTCAATCATACATGATCCTTTTGAGTTATTTAAGCCTCTACCACCCTCCTCCTTTTTCTCCTCTTCCTCCTTTCCTCTCTCTCCTCCCACTCCTCCTCCTCCTCTTCCTCCTCCTGCTCTCCTCCCCCTCCTTTTCCTTTCTTCTCTCTCCTCCCCCTCCTTCTACTTCTCTCTTCCCTCTCCTCCCCCTCCTCTTCCTCCTTCCCCTCCTGCTCCTTCTTCTTCTCTCCCCACCTCCATTAGTCTTCGCATCTATTACTGTGGAAAGTTTGACCAATGGGGTTATCATTGGGGTTATTTTTTATATTTCTTGTGTTCTTACATTGAAGTCTATGTACCTGAGGCAATTCATTGCTTGTGAGTTTTCATCACCTGAAGTCTTATAGCTGAAAAATTTTCAGTATTTACACAGGAGTTTGTAGTGAAAGGAACATGGCATAGATTCTCCTCTCTGCACTGTTGGAAAGTTCCGTTTCCAAACTTTTGCCCATATACTGAGAGCATCAGGAATACTCTGCAACACCACTGCAGAGAAGTAACTGACATCTATTGTTTTTTCTTGTGTATGGGTTGGCGGTGTTAGCTAAATGGGGAACAGGTCTTTTCAGATGTTGGCTTGTCATGAGAGTGGCTGAAAAATCCAATCCTTGTGCAGAAGTTTGAGGCTTGCAGGAGACAAGGATTTGTCTCACTGCCAGGTCTGTGAATCTCTTATGGTGGTCACCTGGCTTACTTTGTGGTGAAGACTTTTACCAGGACTTTGTGCTGTAAAAATTTTCCTAATGCTTCCTCTTGTTTTTCTGTCTCATCACACTTTTCAGCCATCCTGCCTTGAATTTCAAAAGCTGAGAAAGTGCTCAACAAATAAAACGTGTCTTTTGTCTACCACATTTCTCTGCCCTAAGATCTCTTCTCTGGGATCTCATTTCATGATAATTACATTAACAGACAGTTAAATAGTAGCTTTTCTCCTGTCAGATTTGCCCTACATCTAGAGGATAGATGCGACTGAATGGTTCAAGAGCATTTATGCCATCCCTCTACTTTCCATAACTAGTGTAGTCTTTTTAAAAATTTATTTTATTGTCAGGATGATATATAAAGGAGTTACATTTGTCAGATAGTAGGTATATTACTTCTTGAACAGTGATACCCCTTCGCACATTTTCCTTCTGATTTCCTTCTTCCCTAATGTAGGCTCAGAGAACTTAGGTTATAAGCATTCATGTCATACATAATTATCCAACATTCTCACTTGCAAATATTCCAACCTTCCCCATATTAACATAGGAAGTCCTAGCATCTCCAGTTCACTTAACATGGGGCAAAACTGAGTTAAGACTTCAAGAGCTCTGTTGACACATTGAGTGCTAGTTTTGGAAGACATGACACCTGTTTGAATGTACCATGTCAATGAATCTTTTCCCATTCAGCATTGCATTCTTCCTTGCCTCACTGGTTAAAACTCTCAAGAAAGGGTCCTTCAATTCATACAAATGTTCTTTAACTCCTGTTACATCTTTGGCACAGAGCAACTTCTCAGAGAAGGGACAGGATTTTCCTGTTTGCGGATGCTCATATACCATTCTTAGCCTAGAGTCAATAATGAATGAAGTTGGTAGATCTTGAGAATAAAAGCTACATGGTTGATGAAAATAAACTACTTCATATGAGACAAGGGCATAAAATGTCTGAAACAGGAGACTTTCTTGTTTTTGGAAAATGTTGATGAAATAATAGTAGCAATAATAATAACAATGATTATTTGCTGTGATTCTATTGTATTTTTAACCCTATGCATGCTTTGGGCATCAGCTTTCTAGAGCTGCCTTAACAAATGTCGTCCATCAACTGGGAGATTTAAACATTCAAAATTCCTCACGGTTCTGGAGGCCAGAAATCTAAGATCAAGGTTTCCCACTTGTACCTTTGTACAAGGAAATCACTCCCAGTAAGAACACCAGCCATGTTGGGATAGGACCTTCCCTAAAGACGTCACAGATTTCTATCTCATCTCCAAATACTGTTCAGTATAAGTTGGGGCAGAACATAGTTCAATAAACAACTGTGTCTTGGTTTGCATTGAAAAATCTCATTGAAACCAAATGTGGTTTCTCTTGCCTGTGATCCCAGCACTCAAAAGGCAAAAAGCAGGGGAATCCTAAGGCTCCAGGTTGGCCTGGGGACTCATAGTAAGATCTTGTCTCAGAAACAAAAACAAAACCTCAAAACCTATCATCATGAGATAATATATTAGAGAATTCAATTTAAGAGAGAATTCCAAATCAATTTATTCAATTTTTAAGCTTAGGATCTTCTGTTTTGTTCAAATAAGCCCATTCACGCACAGATTATAACCTTCTAATGGGACTTACAGTTTTAATTTTTTTAAACACCAGATTGTGCGTGCTGTCTGGTTCTTGTTCCTACTCCCTTGAATTCTCTGGATGCAGGCTTGTTAAAATGCAGTAGGCTTGGATTTGTGTGTGCAAATGGATTCAATAACATCTGGTTGTTATAAAATCATTAGAGAGGAATCCCACAAATGACGGTCCCAGGTGTTTCTGAGGCATTGAGTCTGTGCCGTTTTCCCAGGAGAATCTGGCTTTGATGTTGCTGTTCACACATGTAAAGAGAAGAACTGAGTCAATTACAGAAATGAATTTAAGTCAAGAAAGTTCTTCTTTTTCTTATCTATTTCAGAAAAAGATGTTTAGGACAGATGTTTAATGTTGTATGGTTAGAAAACCTTTCTTATCTCCACTTTACCCAGGATATGTATATATGCTTTCCATGTCCATGAATTTTTTACTGAGAAAAACTCTACCTCTTTCTTTCTGCCCTCCCCTACCTCCCTTATCCTTCCCCTCTCCCCTTACAGGGACATTTCGCAGTATGTTAGAACTTATGTGACTGCCATACTTAAGGGTACAACTGGAATGTCACAGATGTAAGGTAACGGTTTTGTTGAATTTCCTACAATGAACTCCATAGCCCTAGTATAACAAAGAATTTTCTAGACTAAAATGCACATATAGGACTAGAACATGTCTCAAGTTATACAGCACTTGCCTAGCATAAAAAGGCCCCAAATTTAATCCTCAATATTACTCCAAAAACCCCAATGTCATCAAGTTTAAGAAACAAATATGAGCTCAATTCACATCTATATCTATGATTATTATACATGAAAATTTGCATAGAGGAATTGGGACCAGCTAATCAAATTATTTTCTTTTTATTAAATTTATAAAAACAATACTATTAATAACCAAAGGAAAGAAGAGGAAACTTTTAGAGTACTGTATAACTCATTCAATAGGCCTAGGATAGAGACCAGATTGCATATAGAAAACCCTTACAAAAACTGATATTATAATTTTGTTTTTTATTTGTTATATCGCATATTTGACATCCTAGTATGACTCTTCAAACATTGCCCACTTTTTTTTTTGGCCAGACTGGAGTCTTATATAGGTATTTCTATCACGTACTTCATATTGTATTATATATCCAACTTCTGTATCTTCAAAGTTTTAACCTGGTAAAGAAATTGTTTTGTTTTGTTTGTAGAGAAAATGACACATGGTGAGGCATAGCTCATGACTATAATCCGTGCTACTCCAGAGGCTGAGATCTGAGGATCTGTTTCCAAGCCAGATTAGGCAGGACAGTCCAAGAGACTCCTATTCTCCAGTTAAACATAACAAAGTGGGAAGAAAACTGCGTCCTTCAGTTCTATCCTTCCTGCTGGAAATGCTAGGTCACTAGTCTTTTGTTATGGTTGGACACTCCATTTGCATATATGTATACTTTCTTTACATACACATCCACTGGTAATGAGTGTTTAAGACCTAAGAGGTGATGTAGTTTAGCTTTGGGGACTAATGCATTAACAAACATGGATGTAGAGCTGGTTCTTGGATATTATGATTTTTCTTTGATACAGACCCAGAGGTGGGAAAGCTGCATCATTTGGTAGGTATCTTTTAACTCTTGAGAAATTTCTTGTAGTGGCTAAGGTATTTGTAGTGGATAAACTAAGTTATATTCCAAACAGAAGGGGCATGAGAGAAGGCTAATCTCTATATCTTCACATCTCTCCACGATTTGTTATTTTTTTGTCTTTTTTTTTTCTTTTGGCCAGTCCTAGGGCTTGAACCTAGGGTCTGTCCTTGAGCTTCTTTTGCTCAAGGCTAGCACTCTACCAATTGAGCCACGGTGCTACTTGTGCTTTTCCTGGTAGTTTATTAGAAATAAGAGTCTCACAGACTTTCCTGCCCAGGCTTACTTCTAACCACCATCCTCAGATCTCAGCAACTTGAGTTGCTAGAATGATAAACATGAGCCACCAGCACCTGGCTATCTTTTATATAATAATAGTAATTATTATATAAAAAATTTACTCAGTGAAGTGACACTCCATGGAGGTTCTAATTTACATTTTCAGACAGTTAATGAAGCTGAATACTTGTTCAGAATGTTTTGGATTGCTTAATTCATTTTTTGAAAGTCTATTTATCTCCTTTTCTAAGTTAAAAATTGGATTCTTTGTTTTTGGTTGTTCTCAAAGTTCCTTATACACTCTGGATAAGGAATGAATATTTTGTACTTTTCCCCCTTATTTTGTGAGCTCTTTACTCTGGTGATTGCTTACTTTGGCAGGAAGTAGCTTCTTCTTTTGATACAGTTCCATTTGCTTACATCAAATTTATTTCTGTGTTCTAGGAGACCCTATCCAAATTGAATTTCTTATATCTTTTGTGAATTAAGTCAGAAATGGAAAGATGAATACCACATGTGGATATCAGAAATACCAATTTGGATGTATAATATGGCAAGGGCCATGGGAGGGGAGGGATAATTGGAGGTCATGTGACCAGTAACCAAAGATGCCTAGATAAAACAAGAATAATCCTGGTGGTTCTCAGAACAGCGGAGTGACTAATATTCCCAATTAACTATGATATGATTTGGGACTAAGTAGAAAAAAAATCATTGAACACCAAGTGATGACAAGAAGATTGAAGCATCAATTACACCTCTTAGACCAAAGGTTAGATGACCTAGAACCAGCCACGAACATGATTCCCCATAAGTAAAAGGAGAACTGTGGCTCAAATGCCAACCCAAGCAAATGTCCTTCAACCTTTTGGTTTATTGAGCTAAGAGTGATAATGCCATGTCTCACCAGAGGCACCATTACTGGGAGAGTGCTTGTACCTGGCAGACTGTAGGGAGGGCGGTGGTACACTACTGTGTGAGGGGTTCTATCTCAGACAAAACTGATAATTTAAAAATAGTGAACCAATTGAGAGGTTTTTTTGTAATGCCCCAATAACACTCATCAAGAGGCTAACTATGAATCTATTACTTAAATGGTGGCAGAGCGTTCAACTGGAGTGCAGCAGTTCAGTGCTTAGTGTAGTTCTGTATGTGCTGGGAACTTGCAGAATTGTCATACCCAGGCATCAAATTAGATTTTGCAAACTGACATATTTCTTTTTACCTCAAAACAGATAATTAAAACACACCTAGGTAATGTCAAAAAAAAGTGGGAACAAAAGATGTGGTGCAAGTTGTAGAATACTAACCTTGAATCTTAAAACTTAGGGATACTAAAAGTGGTTTGACTCAGATTTGCGACCTGAGTTCAGCCCCCTATATTGGCAGGCACACACACACACACACACACACACACACACACACACACACACGCACACACACACACACATGCACAATTATCCTTTACACTTATAGAGTCAAGTATAAGATCAAAATTTCCTGTGGAACATTAATCTTTCTTTATGAATTAGGGGAGTGTTTTTTTCCCTTGTTGCCTGTCTTCTCTAATGTAAGAAATGTAGTTGTGAATTCTGAAATACTTACTTGTCCTTTAATGAAGTCTGTGACCTTGTGACATCACAGAAATCCTGGTCATCAAGAAATTATTTTATTATTATTATTATTATTATTATTATTATTATTATTTCTGCCCTGCATCTCTGTGAACGCAGCCCCTGATTCAAGGAAAATAGTAAGTTTGATTATTTTTTTCTTTTAGATTTCCTTCCAGATTTCTCACAATACAAAGATGATCAAATGTGCTCACTTAGAGATACAGTAGGAGAGTGCATTTGTTTTTGAAACAAGTTTTCCAGCCAATTCTTTTGGTGTAAGAATGTTGCAAAATTTACTTTAGAGCTTGGATCCATAAACTATCAGGTAAGAGCCAAGATTAGCTCGCCTCTTGTTTTTTAAAACAAAGTTCTATTGGAACTCCATCATATTCATTCTTTTACTTTTTTGTCTGTCACCACTAGTATGCTGTAACAGCAAAACTTAATAGCTGCATATTGCCAAGAAGGCTAAAATATTTATTCTCTGAGCCTTTACAGTAAAAGTTTGTTGAAGTAAGAATGGATAAAAGTAGGAAACTCTGGGGAAAACATACTTCTCTCTGCCTAACACTGCAGTATAGCACTTGCTCCAAAGCAAACAGCCACACACTTCATTTTCCTGAGAGTCAAGTAATTTCAAGGAATTGCTCCTTCAATTCATCAAGACTTATTGAGTCCAAAAATACATTTAGAAATATTTTAAAATATGAAGACCCTTGTCCTTTGGGAAAGTTGCCAAATATAACATATATAAGCCAATTAAAGCAAAATTATGAACCACATTCCATGCAATTGGCTGGGAAATTAGAAATTCAAAGGAGAGAAGTGTTGAGAGAGGATTAGGCTGGGTAACAGGAGATAAGGAAGGTGCTGAGAGGTTAAATGTGAGATTATGCTGAGTATGGAAGGAGTAAGTAGCAAATGCATACTCAGTTGTCTGACTGATTGACTAATTTATTGGTTAATACGTGGAAGAAGTTTGTGTCTTGATGAGCACTGGGAAATAATGTTGGGTATTGAATTCGTTATCTATTGTTGCGTAACCAATTACTGCCAAACTTAATGGCTTCAAACAACAAATATGTATTATCTCACATACCCTGAGGGTTGTTCTGAATGTGGGAGGTACTCATTCAGGTTTTCTCTTGAAGTTAAAGATAGAGGATAAGGCTAACTGGTATGAGAGGCACCATTTCCAAAATGCCTCCTTTATGTGATTAAGGGCTGGAAGCTTCTACAAGTCTCTTACTGGCCATCTTTAATAGAGCTTTGTACTTTAACACAGCAACGTTTCTCAAAGGCTGCCCATGTGTCTCCCTACAGTGAGGGACTCAAAGGAGGAAAGAGAGAGAGAGAGCAAGGCAAAAGCTGCAATGCCTTTTGTGACCTAAGATGTAACTACCATCACTCTTAGTGTATTTTAGTTTTTCAAAGTAAGTCAAAAATCCAGCCAGCACATGTGCCCAGGACATGAGAATTAAGTTCCGCCATTACAAAGAGAAAGCTGGTAGAGGGTTTTGTTGGAATATTTTTTAATTACCATAAAAAACCAATAGTAGATACTTACTAAAAGTAAGAATCTATGACTATAATAAAGAATTGATGTTTTTCTCTGGGCTCAAAAAAGATATATGATTTTCTCCCATCCATAAACCCCAAACCATCATCCATCATTAATCACCTAAATTACCACACTTGTGGGATTTTTTTTTTCAACTGGCCTTGTCATAAAACAGCAGAAGGACCATTTTCTCCTGATTTATGCAGGATAAAAAGAGGGTAATCGTACAGGCTCCTCTTTTTGCTGCCCCCTTCTCTTATCAGAGAGAAATATAGGAGTACAAGTGTTAGTACAAATTGTAATATTGTCTCCATCCATTGCTCCAGTAAGTATAAAAAATTCAGAAGCCAAATGATAAGAGTATAAAAGAAGAAGAAAGATGAAAGTAAATAAGACTTTTGAGTTATTTACAACAGGTAGTGTGAAATGGGCAATTGATACATTTTATTGGTAAGTAAATGTTATTATTCATCAATATGTATTTAGTGCTATAAATTATGGCTATTGGGCCAAATTAACAGCAGATCTTCAGAGACTGCAATAGTAACATTCTTCAATCAGCGTGTCTCAACTCTGTTCTACCTGTCTTCATATGTGGTTTTAGCCATACTTTGGTCTCCTTATCTCTTTTTTTTGGCAAACCATTACCTCAGATTACTGAAAACTAGATTTTCCAGGAGTTGATGCTATTCTTGATATCGGAAAGTGATCTTGCACGCGTAAGTCAGTTGGTACATCTCTATCCTTTGGCTAGAGGTAGAAATGACTGTGTGATCCCATTCAGAACCCTACGAAGGAGCCAGAACTTGACTTTGTTCTTTCAATTATTGTGGATAATGTTCAACCCCTTTCTTTAGAAGAGCTATTTGTTGTCACATTGGGAGTGCCTTGCTTCTTCACAGGGTAGGAAATGAAGTTAACTGGGGAGACAAAGAGAAAGGGAGAAGCAGACTTGTTAGCATCCCATGACTCTCCACCTACAGACACACCCAAGCCTCATTTCTGTCACTTTAAATACACAGTATTCTAACAGATTAAATATTTAGTTGATTGACTTATTTAAGGTCTTTTGTGTTGTTTGTCCACTTGCTGGTTTTCTAAATTCTTTGTGCATAGATAGGAAATATATCACTGGGCAGTCACTGGAATATTTTCTCTATAGTCTAGCTCAAACAAATGCTATTATACTTGCATTGTCTCATTTTTATGTGGGCTTTGGATGGGAGTATGTGATTTTTTTTTAAAAGACATTAAGTCTCCCTATAGGGGCATGTTATTTGAAGCTTCTGTTTGTCATGCGTATGGTGAAGACAAAAGCACTCACTAAATTCAATCTCTGAATTAAGCTGTAACCAAGCTTGTATATTCATTAGAGGAGAAAAATTCTCCTCGAAGAAGTTCAAATTGTTTATTGATTTTCATTTCTGTGTTCAAAGGAAGCCTGAGTAAGTCTGTCTCAGCAAAGTTCCCATGGGGCTAAACAGTCAACAAGTGCATCACATTTAAATCCATCTGAGCATCTACCAACCAAAATAGGAGGATTCTTCTAAAACTATATTAATAAATAGCAAAAGGATGAGATTTCCAGTTCAATAAAGTTGCTTCTTAACAAGGAATAACATATTTTACCAGAAGGCAGCGTAGCAGAAAGGTTGAAGAAAAAAACAATGAAAAAGAAAAAGAAAGAAAAGAAATTTGTGTCTTCTCCTTTTGCTCTTGACTGGTGGTAGAAAGAAAGTTCTTTTAAAAATTACTGCTCCAAAGACCTTGGTTCAATTCCTCGGTACCACATACATAGAAAAAAGCCAGAAGTGGTGCTGAGGCTCAAGTGGTAGAGTTCTAGCCTTGAGAAATCCCAAGGTCAGTGTTCAGGCCCTGAGCTCAAGCCCAGGACTGGCAAAAAATAATAATAATAAAAATAAAAATTACTGCTACCTTAATTTGAAAATTTAATTATATATGTGGTAATCCCATTGCATAGGCACTGAGTAAATATGCTCAGAATTGTAAGAGAAAAGAGGGAGATACTTGATTTATTTTTATTAAGTAATTGAACAAAAGAGTTCCCAGTCAATGAAGCCATTCATAAATACATCTTTTTATAAAATTTTCATTGTAATTAGTAGAAGGGTTACAGTTATATTTGGCAGATAGAAGGTGCATTATTTCACAAACATTGATACCCCTTCTCATGTTTTTGTCCCCAATTCCCTCCTCCCCATCTTGTTTCCCCCCCTTCCCTTTCCTATCTCAAATAAACATATATACAATGTACAGATAACAAGGTAAGATATAAATACATCTTGAGCAATGTTACTTCAACTCTCACCCATCCTTTCCTACTCAGCTCTCCCCTCACTCTTCATTTTGTCGCATAGACATTGAAATCTTGACTGCATTCCTCTCCCCGCTTTCTCATTTGTCTACCCCTTTACTCTTCACCCCTTCCCATCCCTTTCAATAGCCATCTTCCTGGTGCTGATTTTCTTGAAATTTGACTTTGCCTTTCTAACGAATTTCACTATTTGAGTTCTTCCTTGAGTGTAGTTTATGAAAAAATGAGTAAAGTATTAATGCTTCATCTGCCTTAAATGAAACTATAAAAATTAGCTTTAAAAATTGGATATAAGTCCCGAAGTTGTTGGGCTCATCACAACAGCACCCTATGAAGGTCGTTGATTTTGTACTCGAGATTGAGATCTGAGGACCACAACTCAAAAACACTTGGAAACTCTTATCTCCAATTAACTAGCAGAAAATGTGCCAGGTGTTTCACCTGGTTTATGGCATGTTATTGTCTAGAAATTTGAAGTGCACTCAACATTTTAATTGTTTTTTGATCCAGATGTTTAGCATTGAAGAATTTATCCCGGATCTGGGCTTAATTCTACACTGAGGAAAATTCTCTGTGTATTAGATGTTATCACTTTTTGGATAAATCATATGACCAGATCAAAAGAAGAAAGAAAGAAAAATAAATATGTGATGTGCTGGCCTCCCGGGTAGGTTGTGGTGGGAGATGGAGTGTTGAAGGCTCAGTGTGATAACAGAGGCATAAAAATCCTGGAGAAACATCTCTGGGCTGAGTGACTTTATCAGTAAAACTTCTGTAGGGTGCATAATTGTAATTTCAAGTAGATCATTTTTACCAGTTGTTCTGCATGAAAAGGAATACTTTATTATTGAATAGCATCATTTGAATAAGCAATAGAATTTTCTTGTAAAACTGTAATGAAGGTAACAAACTTCAGGCAAAATCTTTTATTCTGATCTGAGGTCAAACACTGGTTTACTGTGCAAACATTTTAAGTAATCCAGTTTTCCTTCCAGCATCTGTGCAGGCACATCTAGAAAACTTGAAGGAATATGTGGACTTGATCCATGAACCTGGAGCCTGTGAAGATTTTAGGGGTATTCCTTCTCTGCTGTTGTTTTCAAAGGCTCCCAGAAAACTGTCAAAGGCCTTGGAACTCTTTGGGATTCTATACTCAGCCACAAAATTCTCCATTAATTCTTTTACTTCTAAAGTCAAAGAGCACCTAGATGCTTCTAGAGCACCTAGCTAAGCTGTGCATTATCACTTAATTTATGAAGTGGCTTCCATGTAGTTATTGCACATTCATTGACCAGTTTGAAATCCAGCATAAAGTTTTCCTTTCCTCCTAAAAATGGTGTCTCATCCTGATACCATTCTTAGAAATTTTAATATACATGTGAGTGAACTAGGGAAATAGATAACTTCCTGGGCTTGCTTGAACTAAATGATTCTCACTTTCTAAGAGAAGAGATAGGGATTTTTAAATTATTCACCCACTGAAGATTACCAGTCAGTTTTCATGATGGCATTGTTCCTAGAAATACCAGATGATAATTGTGTCACACAAATTGTAAATTTCACACAAAGTAGCCTAGCTGAATGTTGTTGGCATAGATTTCTATTCACCAAAAAAGAAAAAAATATATATATATGGTTGATCTTTTATTTATATTTGATCCATGTAAACCTAATGTTTTATAATTCTCAGACCTTTGTCTAATTTTTATTCCTTCCCATCGATGCTTCAGGCATAAAAATCATTCTTAGCATGGATTTTTAAAAAGCATCATAAGTAAGTTCAGATCAACCACTTTAGCAAGACCCTCAAGGGGTAATCCAAAATCCTTGTGTTAGAGTTTCATTGTACTAAATATTATTTGAAATAGGGGATAAAAGAAGTAAACATCTCTGGCTCTGAAATGATCACAATACAATTTGCCACAATATAATTTGACCTTCATAGAAGCTGTAATAAAAAGGTGAAATTAGTTTATTTGCAAAATGAGAAACATAGTCCATCAAAGTGTTGAAACTTTATTTTTTGGGCTTAAAGTTACAAGTTTACAAAAAAAAAGTACAAGTTTACTTATGATTTAAGATTTTCTTGAAGCTAACTTTTAAAACGCTCGAGTTCAGAAATAACAGATTTAGAAACGATTAAATAATTGCCATTGACTTGGAACTAAATAAAAGGTTTGTTTTTATTGTCATTATTTTGAAACCCATTATGTCTGCTCAATATTTGTTTGATAATTAAGTTAATTGTTTTTACTGCATGATCATAGATTTTACATTAATGTCATCATTTATTTGCATTCCTGAATCAGATTTTCCCCTTGGAATGGATTCTATTGGTCCAAGTTTCAAGCAAACTGTGTCAAAAGGGCCATTGTGAGATATTTGAGGTCTAGAAGATTCACAGAAAAACAATGAAAAATTTGAAAGGAACAAATGTGATTTATACTGACAAAGATGTTTTTCTTAGCTGAAATGACTATTGACTATAATGGCTAATAGAAAGAAATGAAATAACAATGGTTTCCAGAAGGAGAAATAGTTTACACAAAGGGTTAGATGCAAAAAAAGGTAGAAAAAAACCTAGAAAAAATCCAGAAAAGTAGATTTTTATTCATAGAAGTTGATTGTTAGAGTCCACACACATAATAATTCTTTCTAAAATAATCATTTCAACATAGCATTTCTTATCAGGACAATGAGCTTGGAAAGCTTAGTGATTAAAAATTTCTATTTCAATGTTTCTTCATGTATGTTGCCTAAGAAAAATGAATTCGAATACCTTCATTGTAAAGTGGGGATGCCCTGCTTTGATTGTGATATCTTGTACATACAAGCCATTAAGAACTAGTCAGATTTTCTGATGTTATTTATTTATTTTTGTGAGTCATGGGGCTTGAACCCAGGACATGGACACTGTCCATAAGCTTTTTTTGCTCAAGGATATCACTCTACCACTTTGAGCCACAGTTCCACCTCTGGCTTTCTGGTGGTTAGTTGAGATAAGACTTTTTCTGCCTGGGTTGGCTTCAAATCCCAGTCCTCAGATCTCTTCCACCTGAGTAGCTCAAATTACAGGTGTGAGCCATCAGCACCAGGCAAAAGTATTGGTTATTTTTATTGGTTATGTTTTCCCCTTAAGTGTGAGACTGGGAGTCTAATTCAGGACCTGAAAGATTTGCTTCATTGGCTAGTGGTCTACCAACTGAGTCACAACAGGCCTTTAGCCTGTCATTTATTTACAATACAGTGTATATGATTTATTTTTCTTGCATCTTGAGGTCAAACCCTTAAGATGTATTTATACCTGAGAGAAAACTACCTAGTTATTAACATGTAACTGAAATTCAATCATAATGATCAAAGAAAAAGAAAACATTTTGGAGACTGTTGGTCTATACTGTACTGAATATGAAAACACAAAGCTGACTTTTCTAGGAACTTAGTCCACTGTGGAAAGCATACAGAAGCAGATCACTATAATGCAATACAAAAGAAAAGAATGGAAATGTTTTGATAGCTCATAGAAACATTGGCTTCCTGTCGAAGTTGTCCATGTGGATGGCTTTTCTTCCCAATCAGTCTGTAATAAAGAGAAGGGAGGATGCAGTTATAACACTAACACATATCTTATAAAATGAGGAGAATGGAGGGGATGTGTGGGGTTGGGAAGGATGGGGAGAAGGATGAAAGGGTGGTATGGATCAAAATGCAGTGCTCTTATAAACTTACTTGTCATCTGTAACCTCTTTGCATAACTACTTAAAAATTAGGTATATAAAATAGTCTGTAAAGCAAGCATCTTTCAAGTCTCGTGAACTTGACCCAATCATCTTGCCTGGATGTTCATGGTATAGTTTTTACATCTATGGAGTGTCTGAGCTTATGGGCAGAACTCAAGCTTGATTTTGAGATGGTTAAGAAAATGACTTCATTCCAATTCAATACTCAGTGCCGCTCAGAAACTGTCCCCAATCTTCCTTGGCATGCATACTGGTAACAGATCACTCGCTGCAAGGTAATTTAAATCTTAAATTCCATTTGGGTGCAATCTCAGACCTTATGAGAAAAAGGTCTTGCCAGAGACCCTATTATAAATGTTCTTACAAACAAAACTGCTCTTATGGCTTGTTGGAATACTTCACATTTGACTACTTCCTTTTGAGGCTGATTCTCTGGCAGATCCACAGGCTCATGATGTTGAAATTTCCACCCTTACCCCTCATCTGGGGGCCAGGCCCCTGTGAACCCCTGTGTTCCAGTTTCTTAAGATTCTTTCCCTGAAACCTCAGCACATTTTTCTGGAGCCCCTCTGCCCGGTTCCTGCTTCATTCTTCTCTGTCAGGAAGTAGGTCCTCGAAGATCTATTGAAATTTTATGTAAAAAAAAACAAACTCCTAGAAAAGAAGATGATAGAATCACAGTCCTCCGAGATTCGTGATGTCAGCTTTTCCTCAGGAATATACCCTTGGAAATACTTATGTTGGCTCCACTCATTTCAAGGCAGCAATAGTAGAGCTATTCCTCCATCTGGTTCCACTGTTTCTCTATTAATGGACTCTTTATCTGTAATTGATTTTATTTGGGGGCTGTCTTGGAAAAATGCAAGTTATAAGGCATTTATGTTGAAACTGGAGCAGTGTTCTAAATAATGCACTTTTGTGTCTAAGATTGTCATAGAGAACAGAGGTAGGAAAGAAATCTGATTATAGTTGCCCACCCGGCAAAGTGGTACAGATGTTTTTCATTTCCTATTATACTGCAAACATGATATAGGCAAAAGTGATGTTACAGTAACAAAATGCTTAGCATATAGGCAAGTATAAAGGTAGTAATATCGTAACATACACCTGCTATTCAGGCGCAAGAATGAAATGTTCTGGGAATTAGTGAGGGATTTTGAATCCAGCTCTGGGAGATGATTGAAAACTTTATTAGAAACTATAACTATAACGATACTACTAGAGAATCCGAAAGGAAAATAGAAGCTAAAGTGTTAGGTGCCAGAAAAACAATGTATCAAAACAAAAAAAGTCGAGGAGAAAAACATGGTTCAAGTCATGGTTTGCATCTAAGTTAACCCGTGAGACAATGTGATATAGGTTTAGTTGCCTGGTGGGAATGGGTAGGCGTTGGGGAAATGGTTGAATGGGGAGAACTATGATGAGCCACCACACCCAGCTTGCTAATGAGAGTATTAGACAGCCAGTCCTGAATTCCAAACATCTGAGAAAGGCAGCATGAAGGACGAGGATCTGCAAATCCTGCCACATGATATGGCTGGCAAAGGACTTACTCTGTTGAATATTACCTTCAGTTCTATTATCCCTGCCTGCCTGCTCAGTCAGAGCCCATGGCACAACGATTTACTGCATATTCCTGAGTTTAAGTGATCTACAAACTCCATCCTGTCATTAAACAATTTCATATCTTTTTCTCGATATTTTAGACTTTGAAACGTAAGGATAATACTCATTGTCCATCTTTTTTATTTTTATTTTTTGAAACTCTATGGCAGAGAAATGTTCTTTTATATAAGAACATGCCATAATTACAGAATGGTAAAATAACAAAAATAAAAAGCATTGCCATCTTTAATAAAGGATTAAATGATAGAAAGGGAGGGAGGGAGGAAGGAAAAGAGTGAGGGAGGGAGGGAGGGAAGGGAAAAAGGGACAGAAGAACAAATAGATTCAGCATTTTAGTCAGCTTTCCTTCACCCTCCTGATTTGAGGACAAATGGTCAAATTAATGGAGCTCTAGATAAAATGTCACGTTTTCCAGAAATGCATCCACATTCTACAGGCACAGTAAAGAAATACTCACATGAAGCTTGTGGCTTTTGAAACTGTCGATGAGGTTCCTCAGTGTTAGAAGGTGAACAAAATTCAACAAAATCAAGCAAATAAACAAAAACAAAAACCCCAACCCAACCCAAACCGAACAACGCCCTTTCAGCTGTGGCAGAGGCAGGAGTGCCTCATTTGGAATGTTTGTTCAATGATGTGGAAAGCCTTGTTCAATTACGTGGACTTTGTTCAATTATGTGGAATATGGAACATGCTTCTGAATGAGACAGAGAAGCAACCCAAAAGAACACGGATTCTTAACACACAGCTTCAAAGAAAACAGCTCAGATATAAGACATTCTTTTACAGATCATTTTAGTGTCTACATGACACTGGCGTATGGTTAATCACACTGACCTTTCAATTCAAGAAGATTGAAATGTTAAACCTGTGTATTTGTGTCTTAGCACATTCAATGACCATGGACATGTATGACATGAGGAAGTTGACACCTAAAAGTCATAAAACTAAGGACAAATATATTGGCTTCACACAGAAGGGGTGGGAAGTGAAGGATCTCCATCATTGCTAAGCTGATATACAAGTTATATGACCTTTTATGATGTGATATAAAATAAGATGGAGTAATTCATGTTTGGAAGCCTGTTCAAAATATTATCCTTGGACGTTAGAGACTCAGGGTGTAATCGAACAAGCCCTTCACATTTAAAATGTATGTAGTGGTTGCCAGGTTACCTTTCCCTAAAATATGAATTGCTTGATTCTTTTTTTTATTGTAATTACTAAAAGGGTTACATGATATTTGCCAGATAGAAGGTGCATTAATTCACATACATTGATACCCTTTCACATGTCTTGGTACCCGTTTCCCTGCTGCTTGATTCTTTTACCTGTAAACTTAGTCCTGTCTCTGACTCATCAAGGAATCCTAATGTCTTGGAGTTTCTTCCCTGAAGTAAGAGTCAGATAGGATTCCAGATCTTGGAGATTGGCTAAAAATAATCTCACCATGGTAGGAATTCCTAATGTGATCCATCAGGAAGGAAATCCATTGTGGCAGTCCCCAGGCTGGAATGGGGCTGAAACTGCAAAGCACAAAGACAAGGCCTGTAGAATATGAGACAGACACTGGACACTTAGGCTAAAAAGAAGAGAAAAGGCAGGCTTTGCCTCATGACTTTCATGGGTACATTCTGAGTGATCAACTCATGGCAAATATCAGCTGAGGCAGAGGGCACTGGGCACAAGATACATTCCCAAGAACACATTCCTATGGTCCTACTTTTCTATCACTACCCGGTAGCAAGCCTAGCTACTCAGGAGGCTGAGATCTGAGGATCACGGTTCAAAGCCAGCCCGGGCACTAAAGTCTGTGAGCCGCATCTCTAGGATCTGGCACTGTGGCTCAAGTGATAGGGCGGTAGCCTTGAGCTGAAGAGCTCAGGGACTACACTCAGGCCCAGAGTTCAAATCCCACCACCAACAAAACAAATATATGTGTGTGTGTGTGTGTGTGTGTGTGTGTGTGTGTGTGTGTGTATTCTTGGTATCAGTGATTATAATAATTCCTGACAAAGCCACAAAGCCAGTCAAAACATACTCTGAATACTATTAGCTTCCACACACAAGTGATTGGGATATTGTACAGTACTCAATATTCTAGTGGGAGAGCAAAAGCTACCAATTCCAAATAAATAAATTAATCAGCTATAAAAATAATTTGATGTGTGTGCAGGCATGGGGGAGAAAATGAAATAAAGTAGTCTGACAAGAATGACGAGGGGCTTGCAATGGCTTTTCTAACTAGGCTCTTTGGTGAAAGCCTCAGAATAAGGGAAGCTGATATTTAAGGTGGGATTGCTATTTCAGAGAAGGCAGATATAACTGGTGGCAAGAGTCTGGTGGCAAAAGGTAAATGGATAAAAAATCCCTGAGATCAGAGCAGAACTGAAGTTATAAAGAATTATTAAATGAGGGCCTAGAACACATGAAGTCAGAGAGGAAGGATGGGGTCATAGCTTATGACTCCCACTCTAGTGGGAGTTTTACTTTATTCTTCACTAGCAAGGAGTTCTGGAATTTTCTTCAAAGGTCACCAGGTCTCCAGCATTATTACAATTTAAGCATCCACAGCAAAATAGCCAGGATGCTGAGTTCTATAAGGGGCTTAACCATACAACACAGCTTGGAGAATGACCAAGGAGAAAGAACAGTAGGATGTTTTTATGGTCACAGGATGTGGTTAATGTCATGGCAATTTTACTAGTGTAACAAATACAACAAAATAAAAAAACACTCATCTGAAGTGTACAGCTTAGTGTATTTTTAGCTAAGTAGATTCTAGATTACAACCAGGTAGACCATATTGTATGTGTTCAGAACCCTAGAAGATCATCTCATGTAACTTTCTCAGTTAATACCATTTCTTTCCAGTACAGTCAGCATTCATCTATAATATTTAATGACTAAAAGAAATATTTTTGTGGGGAGAGGGAAATGGGGACCATGACATGAGAAAGGGTATCAATGTTTGTGAAGTAATGCACCTTCTATCTGGTGAATATAATGTAACCCTTCTATAATTACAATAAAAATATATGAAAAAAGAAAAAAACAGAAAAAAGAAATATTTTGGACACAGTTTGGGCCAAAAATAGAAATGTACTTTTTTTCTGCATAGAATGGACCTCAGGCTTTTTCATCTGTTATATGATGGATATTGAGGTCTGTAGGCATCTAACAGTGTTATTGGCTATGTAGCATTTCATTACCACATTTTGTATAATCATTTCTCAGAAGCCCTGCCTTAAGATTACAACCAAATCTAAGCTATCCTTAAGCAAAATAGCCATAAAATTATAATATTATAAACTAATCTTTAAAACTCAGGATTTAGTTATGACTACATCGTAAGGAAGCAAGTCTTTTCTCATTCTTTTGAATGAAGTCATAGGATCTAACACACTATTTGGTGATCAGTATTCTCTATCAGACACACGGAGCTTTTCAGTCTCTAGAGAACTGAAAAATAGAAATAAATGAAGTATTTATCTCACATTTAGGTATGTGTCTCATACTCAGAGAAACAGAATTATGACATGATATCCATTTGCAAAAAGAAAGCATTTTCTTTTTTTGCTACTAGCAGTAATGTGGTAACTGACACAGGACTTGAACTCCTGCAGGAAAACAACAACAGAATTAGACAAGAGGTATGAAACAACCACTCTCAGGCACAGAGCAGCAAGTAGAGCAGAACTACAACCCCGGACACAATAAAAGCACATAAAGTGTCCCATGACTATCCTGGCTTTTTTCCTGTACATTCTTGCCATGGTGAGGAGAGAGAGAGGCCAAGTAGAGCAGAGGTCCACTCCACTAAAGAGGCAGCTGAGGAGGCAGAAAGTTAGAACTGCAGGCTTTGAGAAACTGGAACTCTCCGGGGCAGAATAAGAGGGACGTGAGTTTCACTGGGAGGCGAACCTAGGAACCTGGAGATTCTCTAAAGCTTCTTGGTTGAGTGCTGGAATGCACATTCTGTGGGCAAGAACTCCAGGAGCTCTAACAGGTGTTTGTTTCTGTGGGACTGAGGCCTTAGCAGTCACACCAGAGTTGGAGCTGTGTGAGAAACTTCTGATCAAACCTGAGAAGACCATGCCAAGTACACTGGGGGCCCATCTGAAACCACCAAATACCACACTTCAAAAAAATAAGCGTAGGGATGATGAACTATGTTCAAATATAGCCAGATTTATTCTGACAAAAAATAAATAAAACAACTGGATAATACAGAAAAAATCCTCAATGCAAAATATAGGTCACTTAGAGATAAATAGCAAGGCACTAATAGTTCATGCTAGTAACTCTAGCTACATGAGAGAGGGAGAACAGGAGGATTAATGTTCTAAATAGGCTCATGCCTGTCACCTAGCTATTTAGGATGGTGGAGTTAACATCAAGACGATTATAGTTCCAGGCCAGTCTGGCCATAAAGGTTTTTAAGATCTCATCTCTACAGGAGAAAAAAAGCCTTGAGCATAGTGACTGTTATTCAGATGTGGCAGAAAGCAGGAATAGGAGGAAAAAGGAAGGCCCAATTTCAAAAACAAAAACAAACCACTGAGGGCTAGAGATACTGTTCAAGTAAAGTGCTAGAGTAACAGGCGTGAGAAACTCTGAGTTCCAATCTTAGTAGCACAAATAAAAAGGAAAACCACTAAAATAAGTAACCCAGACTGCCTAAATTGTAAGTTTTCCTGTCTAGAATACAATGAGGTCTTATATTTGTGAAGAAACAAGAATGTGACTTAGACTTGAAAAGAAAAGATAGATAGATAGATAGATGTACACATATATAGAAATACAGCAAATGTTATATGTCCAACAGATAACATAGTATATATTATATATAAAACAGATCAAGTCGATGTAACTAAAGATATTAAGCAAAAGATTAATCCATACAAAAATAAAAATGCTCCATAGCTTGGCCTTGGTGGCTCAGCCCTATATTCATAGCTACGTAGAAAGGCTGAGATCACAGTTCAAAGCCAACTCAGGTAGGGAAGTCTATGAGACTTTTGTCTTTAGTTAACAACCAATAAGCCTAAAGCAGAGCTTGTGATGCAAGTGTAGAGTTCTAACCTGGGAGCAAATGCTGTGAGGGTCAGCCATTCAGACTCTGAGTTTAAGCCCCAGCACAACAATAAAAAAAGAACCCATAACATTGCATAATCTGACAGATATATGAAGTCTTTTAAAATGTTAAATGCACAAAGATAGGTAATAAAACTATCAGAGAAGGGGTAGGGCAAGATAAAGGAGCTAAAGATTACAGAAATATAAAGTAACACATAAGGTGAATGACTTTAGGTAAATAGTATATAATGTGAAGACTATAGCATTGTATTATATTACATTATAATTGGAACTTTTATCTAGCAGATTTTAGCTGTTACACACACCAGGATAACTCTGTGAGATGGTAGCTATGTTTATTTGTTTCACTACTGTAACCATTTTTTGTCTTTATGGGTCTAGGAGAATAATTCTCCTAGCTATACAACTCATCTCGATTTAAGGGCTGTATACAGTGGAAGGGAGAGATTGAAGTTCAACCATTTCTTCATATTTCTGTAGTTATTTTCACACTAAATGATAAAAATATCTCACACAACCCAAAGTGTTCTCTTTTCGTTATTGCTTTTTAAAATTTTATTTGTATTGTAAAGGTAATATACAGAGAGTAGCGATTACAGAAGTCAGGTAATGGGTATATTTCTTTTTGACCAGTGTCACCTCTTCTCTCAAAGGATTCTCTTTTCAAATATTACCAGTCACTACAAGCTTAAGATGTATCTATCAATTTATCTTAAGTATTAACTTTTTATAATTGATTTTTAAGTTTTCAAGTCAATGATTCATAAATGAAAATATGTACTTTTATAAACAACAGCTTACTCAAGATATGTAATATTTCTGTCAGTCCACAAAATCCTCTTTGTGCCCTCCCAATCTCTTCCCTACAATCTCCAATTACTGTTTTAACTTGTATCTCCACAGATAATTTTTGTTGTTTTTGAACTTCAGAAAAATATACTCACATAACATATACTCTTATGTCTCTTTTTTATTGTTTTTTTATTGCTGAGATAATGTATAGATGGGTTACAGTTACATTCCTCAGGTAATGGATGCATTACTACTTGAACCTTAACACCTCTTCTCACATTTTTATCCTCCTTTCCCTCCCCCCCACCCATCTCTCTCTTTTTAAAAACTTAATAGATTGGGGCCGGGAGTTTGGCCTAGTGGCAGAGTGCTTACCAAGCATGCACGAAAGCCTAGGTTTGATTCCTCGGTACCACATACATAGAAAAAAGCTGGAAGTAGGGCTGAGGCTCAAGTGGTAGAGCTCTAGCCTTGAGAAAGTCCAAGGACAGTGCTCAGGCCCTGAGCTCAAGCCCAAGACTGGCAAAGCAACAACAACAACAAAAAACACACACAAAAAAAACAAAAAACAAAAACAAAAAACCCAAAAAACAAAAAACTTGTTTTTAGAGATTGTTTTAGAGATTTATCTATGTTGTTGAGTGCATTAGTCATTTACACTTTCTTGGAGCTATATAATGTATTAGTTCTATTCTAGATAAATATAAATATTCTAGATAAATATTATAGAGCTGGTTCATTACAAAGAAAGCCATGAAACATATCATTGCAAAAATATGGCATTTTTCATTTATTTATGTAGGATTGTTGATTTTTGATGAGGGATAGGTAAACTTTTGTACTTTAAAAACCCACTTTTCTGAATTATATTAGTCATACTTTTCCATATCTTCACCAAAAGACTTTTTATAAATTTGGAAATAAACCTATTATTGAAGCTGTGGCAACAGCAGCAGCAGCAACAACAGAAGCTCAACAGGAGCTCTGTCTTATTCCGGGTTTTTTTTTAGCCCTACATATGATCTTCATTTTATTTAAAGAGAGAACAATACAAATGTTAGTATGGTCATTTCTCTTTGAACCCCCAAAAGAACATAGTTTGTCCTGCACATGAACCTGATGGAATTTAATTATACACAAGAGTTTTGATGGGAAGTGTATCTCATATTTACCTGGTAAATTATCATAATGGTATAATTTATTCTTTTTTTCCTTTTGGTCAGCCATGGGGCTTGAACTCTGAGCCTAGGCACTGTCCTTGAGCTCTTTAGTTAGCGATCTACCCCTTGAGCCACCGCACCACTTCCAGTTTTCTGGAGGTTAATTGGACTTGAGAATCTCATGGACTTTCATGCCCAGGCTGACTGAACCACAATCATCAGATTTCAGCCTCCTGAGTAGCTAGGATTACAGACGGGAGCCAGTGGTGCCCCAACACAATATATTTCATTCTATGACCCTTCCTCAGCTACCCAAGTCTCAGAGGGAAAGAGGTCTTTCCCTTGTCTCACTCCTCCAACTAGTATATTAGTACTCAAGAAGCCCTGCAGATAATCAGAAGTACTACAGAACACAAAGCAGGCAACTGAAGCAACAGCTTTCTCAGTTCCCTGACTAAACACACCTGGGTGAGAAAGCTCAGCCCTGCAGTATCCTACTGCCACTTCAGGTTCCACAGAATCTTAAATGACAATGCCTTGCATCCACAGCAATTAAATGTGCTCTGAATTTTATTTTAGTGATGGACTAAGAAAGTATGATCATAGATAAATCCACACAACCCAGCAATGTTTCCTATACCAGAGACATTCACCTTTCTAGATGCTAGGGAAATAGCTTTTGTATTGACTGAAGTATAACAATAACAGTTTGAAAAAATTAGCACCTGAGTGTACATTTAGATGAATTCCATAATTTGCTAAATTGCTATTAAGTAGCAAGTTGGTTGGAAGATGAACAGTTGATAAGTTGATGAGTTGAGAAGTTGGTTGGAAGATGAAACAATTGATAGCAACTGGTTGGTTATTTCTCTTTTTTTTTTTTTTTTTGCCAGTCCTGGGCCTTGAACTCAGGGCCTGAGCACTGTCCTTGGGCTTTCTCATGGCTAGAGCTCTACCACTTGAACCACAGCACCATTTCCAGCTTTTTTTTCCCTGTGTACTGAGGAATCAAACCCAGGTCTTTGTGCATGCCAGGCAAGCACTCTACCACTAGGCCAAACTCCCGGCCCTCTTTTTTACTTTTTTTCCCTCCATTCTTTCTTCATGATCCTATATAAAGGACAAAGGGGAAGACAAACATTTATGGAGAGGGAGATTTTTCTCATAATAGCCTCAATAAATATGTTCGTTGTAGAGAAATAAACGCGAAGAGAAGACACGCCAGCTTGTTGTCAAAGAAAGGCTTGTTCATGCTTAATACATTGGAGAAATTTTCAAGAGCTGCTCATCCATGGCAAAAAATATTACCCCTGTACTGCTGCCAAGGACAGCGAGACCTATGGTGGCCAGCTGAGTAAGTGCCGGCCATCTAAGTTATAGGACCTGGGGACAGAAATAATTTATGTAATCAATTTTTCCAGCATGTCAACAACAGAAATTTCAAGGAAGAGTACATGTATCACAGCCATCTGCATTACTTGTTCACACACACACACACACACACACACACACACACATACAGGTGCATGCACACTTATACACATGCATCACAGAATCCTGGAAATATCTTCCACTGAGAGATTCTTCTGAGAGATTAACAAAAATAAATAAAGTGTAGAAAAATGCTATCTTTTTCCACTGACAAGAATTCCCATCACCTGTTCACAATTATATTGGGCTCTGAAAACCAATCTAAAAGATTTAGAATTCCCTAAAAGAAATGAAGTTAAAGAAAAGTGGTCTGCTTCATTTGGGGAAAAGAAAAACAACATATTGCTAAACCACTTCAAGTCTTATCCTCCAAGATATATTAGTACAATTATTAAAACCAGACGAATGAGCCACAATTGATACCCTCCTTCTGACTGAAACATTCACTTCATTGTCTATCAAAAGTTTTGTAGAAGTGGTAATATTTTGTTCACCAGAACTGGTCTGTCATTGTAAAGTGAAGCTTTACAATACTGCAGTATTTTCAGCAGATTCTAAATCCAGAAGCATAGGGTCATGTTATTTCCCCAAAGCGTTCCTTTTATTTTGTCCTTCATGCGACTTTAACCAGGTCCTGGGATCTGTCCTTGAGCTTTTGTGTTCAGAGTTATTGTTCTACTACTTTGAGCCACAGCTCCACTTCAGGTTTTCTGAGATACAAAGGAGATAAGAATCGCAGACTTTCTTGTCTAGGCTGGCTTGGAGTCATGATCCTCAGATCTCAGCCTCCGGAGTAGCTAGGATTACAGGTGTGAGTTACCAGTGTCTAGGGAAAGTGTTCCTTTCTAAAGAATTCTTTTATTTTGTTTGGCCCCAAAGCACAGATTAGCTGTTCATTGCATTGGTTCTTTCTTTCAAATGAGATCCTTTTCTGGTAATAAGAGAGTTAAAAAAATTCAAATTTCACAGTGGAATTGGTTTGGTACAAATCCTTCTCTGCCTATGGCAGAATTTATTGCAACTCAGAAAGCTCTCTGCCAATCACAATTATAATCACGAAACTGAGCTAGTATTGCAGGTCATATAGCCAAGTCTTCAAGGAGAAGATGACAAGATGGATAGGAATTTAATGGATTTATGGCATTTGACAATGAAGAAAAGTACCTGTCTGGACTAATCATAAACTTTTCTTTAGGTGCAATTAACCTCGTGTTGAAATACTATGTGGAGACTGTGTAACTGAGAGCACTTAAGGACAGCAATGAATATGTAATTTTCTGGAGCCGTGGGGGGAGGGGTATGAGCTCCTGGAAATGAATCTTTTTCACCAAATAATAAGGCATTGCACTTGTCGGTTTGAAATGTGCAAAAAATGCTATTTTTAAAGTTTTGCTCCCAATTACAGATTCTCAAGCATTGATCCAGTACCAATGACTGTTACAAAAATGTCCATTTCCCCCAAAAGTTTTATTGAATATGTGGATTTGTAATCCATAAGAAAAATGCCAAGTTTACTCAAGAAATATACTCATATTTGGAATATGAGTACAGGAAGAGAAGGAGCCTCTGGACTCTGTGCTGTTTAAGATGATTTGTTATCATTTCAAATCTCAATCTCTTTCGGTCTCTCTCATTCTCTCTCTCAGTTTCCAGATTTTGCAACTACCTAAAACCTAATCCAACAGTTGTTAAAACTATATTTTCAATAAAGTAATGCATTTCAGATAAGATCTTGACTCTGCTAAAAAGCAGTGCTTGGTCCTGATTCTACAATTCAAGCCATGTTATCTTTCGTTTGCCTTCTCTAGCAAGCAAAGATGGGATTTTTTTTTTTTTTTTTTTTTTTTGTCGATCATAGAGCTTGAACTCTAGGTCTGGGCACTGTCCCTCAGTTCTTAAGGTCAAGGCTAACACACTATCACTTGAGACAATGTGCCACTTCTGATTTTCTGGTGGCTAATTGGAGATGAGTCTTACGAACTTTCATGCTCATCCTGGCTTTAAATCTTGATATTCAGATGTCAGCCTCATGAGTAGCTGGGATTACAGGCATGAGCCACCAGGGCCAGACTCGGCTTCTTTTTTAAAAAAAAAAAAAAAAAAACAAAGGTGGGAAGGGAAAATATTCAGATGAATTTTGGAATAATATTACTTTAGCTAGTAGAGTTTACTTGATTTCTTTGATGATTCTGTGTTCAAAGTGCTTGATAATTTAATTCATCTGCTTAAGTGACTTGTCCATACAGTAAACAACTTAACCATAATCACCTACCTCCGTCTTGTTGTTAGATGTATATGTTCTCCATGTACACTTCTTTCTGTTTCCTCCCCATCCTTTCTCTCCCTCCTCCCTCTCTCTCTTTCTCCTTTATTAGGATCCCCTAAATGTCTTTGAATTCCAAACCACATATACACAATAGTACATTTCCAATCTGGCATATTACAATAAGATTAGAGGGTGGTGCTAGGTTAATACATTTTATTGGTGTACTCTTTAACTTCAGCATACGTTACTTAGTTATCTTAGGTTAAACAGACATAAATGACATAAATACTATCAGTAAGTTCAGTTTTTTAAATTAACAAACCTTTAATATTAGCTATGGAAAGAAACCCACAGCCTCTAAAATGGAATACGGTAATCATGGAGACAAATGCTCCAGAATTTAAATTTTTGCACACAAACAAGTTTGTAGTTGAATTTAATAACTACCCAGTAAAGAAGCCCTAATTTATGTTTTTTTTTGTTGTTGTTGTCTAGAAAGTATCCTATCATCTATCACAGACTATGGAACCCTATTTTTCAAATGGAACACTTGAAAGTCAAAGGCACACAATGAATAATTAAATCAGCACACGGTGACAGGAATAAAGAAAATGGAATGAGTGGCCATTCCCAAAGAAGTAGCTGGAGCTCATTTTCACAGAGCTGACAGACTCCTGAAGGTCTCCTGCTTGGGAATACACACCTGAGAAGCTCTGCTCTGCAGGCCTCCCAGTTCAGCCAGATCATGAGTCATCAGTCTGCAAGAAATTGGCTTACAATTTGAACTTTCATAGTGTTTTGTAACCTGTTTTTCAGTCACCTGCCAAGTGCTGGGTTGAACACATGGGCCCTCAGAAATTATTCATCTTGAATAATTTGGGACAAAAATAGATTCAGACGTCCTAGGGTAACAAAGTACAAGATTTTGAGGAAACAGAAAATAAGAAACAAAACTGTGACAGGTGAATTAGGGAGAGTCATAAATATCAGAGATATTGGGGATCTGGGCAAACATTTGCAGCTGTAGACAATGACTATCCTTATGTAAATATGACCTGTTAATTTAATGGAAAATAGTAAGCTCTAAAACAATAAACTGTTCCTGCTTTAACGTTTACCTTATTGCTGATTTCCAGAATCAATTGTTGAAGTAAGGTCCATGTTTCCTTAGAGTCCTCAAAGGTGTCATCATCTGTAAATTGCTTGTGTACAGCTCACAATCCCCTGAATAAACAGGTATTTATTTCTGCCTTTTTGTCTAGATAGGTAGGTCTTTATCCTTTGTTATGTGATACTTTGTGGGCAAAATTCTAATATGGTCACCAAGTTTTCCTGGTCTTTACCCTTCTACCCCACAAACACACTTTATATGACCCCTGTCATTTAGGTGGAGTTGAGACTCATGAGTACATTAGTCTCTTCAGTCCCTTGATTGGGTAACATTATATGGAAAAGGTAAGGGGATGGAAATTCCCATCATGGACTTACTGAAAAATCTGATTTGAAAAAGAATTAAGCTTAGTGCTAGAAGCAAATAGACTTGTTACACCCTCCTGAATTAAATGTATCATCCCAATCAGTCAACAGCTAGAAAAGCCCAGCTATGGCATCATTATTACATGGGGAGGAGCAGAGAAGGCACATATTGCATAAAACACATCCTGTAGAACTCACCATTTAATTAAGCGTGCTCCCAAATTCTCCCAAGCTCACCCATCAAGTAGTTGGCTCCTCCTCCTCTCCAATGAGGAATTATGGAAAGAACTCCAGATATTCACCTATGGTAACAAAGGTCTCACTCGAAATGTTACACATAAATGTGCACAGCAGGGTATTTTTTTTTTTGCCAGTCCTGAAACTTGAACTCAGGGACTTGAACTCATGGACTTTGTGTTTTCTCAAGGCTAGTGCTCTACCACAAGACCACTTCTGGCTTTTTATGCATATGTGGTACCAAGGAATCCAATCCAGGGCTTTGTGCATGCTAGGCAAGCACTCTACTATTAGGTCACACTACCGGACTCAGGTAGCATTATTTTTTTGAATGATCTAAGACAAAAAAAGATCTGCAGTTGATTTAGCTTGGCTGGAACCCAGGGATTTTGAGAAGACTGGTAGGACAAATATGCATATAGTCTGAACCATAAAGAAATTATATACCATCAAAGGAATTTAAATTTGAAGACACAAAGTCACAGGAGACATTGAAAACTAAGATAGGCACAATACTTTGGGCAGCACAGCTTCAAAAGGGTTTGTATAGGTCTTCATGAAGCAAAAAAAATCAGGTAGGAAAATGTTCAAGTCTGATCAAAACCTGAAAAGACATTGAACCATCAAGTGTGGAAAACAACAATCTGAAAACTTTTTGTTTGTTTTTCTTCTTAACCTTATTTCCTTTCATTCTTCTGAGAGAAAAGTAACCAATTGTGCTTAAGGTACTGTCATTAGCATTCACATTCTAAAAGAATGGTCACAGAGACTTATTAAAACTTTCTACTTGATTTGAATTCTTGGGCCACTGACCCCAGTTGAGGAACAATTAATTCCTTTATTCACAGGAAACCCAGAGGATGTTTATTTAGGGTTGTTAGAATTTTATAGCTAGGAAGATGGAAAGACATGATGCCCAGTTAATGGATTTATACATGCAGTTTAGCGATATCATTATCCTGTTTAGTAAATTTCTTAAAGCTTTCAAAAGAGCCTTAAATGATCTTGTTTAATAATATATTTTCTAATGCTCTCTAAAGAATCAGAACCAATACGTGGTGCATGTGTGTGTGTGTGTGTGTGTGTGTGTGTGTGTGTGTGTGTGTGTGCTTGTGAAATGTGGGTATGTGTGCACTCTCACATACATGTGTGGTTTTTTTTGCCAGGATGGTAATCATTGGAATTGACTTATGTGATTACTAAAGCCAGGAAGTCCAGAATAATCTCTGAACACAGGTGACATAGCTCTAATACAAGCCCACAGGCCTGAGAACCAGGGGAGACAATTTGTGCAAGTGCTGGGTCTGAGGCAGCTTGCTTGAAAAGCAGCATCAATGTCCAAAGACAAGTGAGGATGGATATTCCAGCCCAAAAAAGTGACAGGAAAGTCTTCCTCTTTGTGTTTTGTTCTGCTCTGGTCTCATTGAGTCTCACGGTACCCACAGCATGAGTGAAGGCAAACTTCATTGATTAAAAAATATGATTTTCCAAACTCATCCTTACAAATATATGAGAAATAAGGTTTGGCCCCTTGTCTGGCTCAATCAAGTGGATACATAAAATTAACCATCACAGCTTAAAGTACAAAATGTTTTATATTTCCTTGTGACCCAGAGGAAGACATTTTAACAGATGTTGAAATAGAAAAAAAAAAGATAAAATGCAAACAGATTAATTGCAGAGCCTTGCCTCCTCCTTCATTACCAATGCTCTGTTTGCTTTTCCCACTTACCGTTTATATTACCATCATTTTCCTCCATTAGACTAGTTTGTGAATAGCAGAAACCATATTTTGACCGTGTAGGTCTTCAGAATCAAGGACAGTGGATAAACTATGGCACTTTCAATACATACTCTTTTATTGATGCCCCTTTTTATTTCTATCTTCATCCTTTTATTTCTATAGACATTTAATATTAGAGTAGAGATCACTTTGTTCCTTCTTTTTCTCTCTTACTCCATTTTTAGAGGAGGACATTGAGATCAGGACAATGCACTCACAATCATGGAAAAATATAATACAAAAACAAGAAATGGAAACCAATCCGCAAAAACAAGGATCCTATTATGTGAATTGAAATTTTTAATAAAGTTGTCAGCAGATGCCTAGCATATAGTAGGTGCTTAGTAAAAGTTTAGCTATTTCTCCTTGAAGTCCAATTATCTTTTCATGATTACTTGCTGTCTTTCAACAGAAAGGAATATTTTTTAGTTTTCCAGTTTCTTGTGTATATATAAGAGATCACAGTTTTGAAAATGTTCTAGAACTCATGCATGCGTATGCATAGTTGTGTCTCTGTGCGTTGGTACTGGGGTTTGAACTCAGCCAGAGCACTGTGCTTTAGGTTTATCTTTGCTCAAGTCTGGCACTGTACTACTTAAACCACAACTCTCTTTTGTTTTTCTTATTGTTTTTGTTTAATTGAAGATGAGTCTTACAGGCTTTCCTTCCCAGGCTGGTTTCAAACCATAATCTTCAGACTTCAGACTCCCATGTAGCTAGCATTATAAGTGTGATTCCCTGGATGTAGAACACTTTTGAATGTTGCTAGTGCCACAAAAAAGTAAGAATTGTTGCTACCTACTGAAGGTTAACATGCCAGGATCTAAAACAGGCCAATGAGGGTGCAGTTTTCCTGTTATATTTAATTAAAAGATCATTTTTATGACAACATCAGATGAGGGATGATAAAAGGACCATAAATTGCTTCATGAGGTCACCAAGAAAGTTCTTATGCCCCATTAGTTTTCATTGTCTTGTCCCTAGATATCAACATCCACGTTTATCACAAAGTACATAAAAGAAACTGACCTTTTAGTGGCAGTATACAAATGTCCCCCAAATTCACATTGTACTCGTTTCACATCTTAAGCTTATTACTGCCCAGGGCAGATGTAAAATGTGAGTAATACTTTATACTCTATAAGACAATAAAGTTCTGGAAAATTATAGATGAATATGCTTGGATCTCTGAAATTTTACATTAGGTAAATATCACAACAACATCAGTCTTTTAGTTCTGATGGTAGAACCTAACAGACAGTGAAAAAACTGTGCATACACAAGAATAATCATGAGTAGGGACAGTAGCTATTTAAAGGAAACTGTGTGTGTGTGTGTGTGTGTGTGTGTGTGTGTGTGTTACTTTTAGTGGAATAAATGTACTGCTATAATTTTGTTACTGATGGAAATATAAATGTGATTCTGAACAAGACTACATTGTATCATAGCCACTAAGGAATGGCTTTATATGGTGTCACAAAAGTCTAAATAATTAGCCATGACTTTATGTAGAAATGGCTAATTCCTCTGAAATGATGGAATTGTCTGTCTTCCTTGATTTGACTTGGACACTCCTATTTGGAGGAATGGACAAATGGAGAGGAGAAGTGAGGAGGAAAGCAATCAAGAATCCAGTGTATATCTGACAAAATTAAGAAGAGAGAGAGAAGGAGCGGGGAGGGGAGGGCTGGGTAAGAATGTTGAAAGGGATGACATCGATCAACATATAGGGTATTCATAAACTGCTTTTTTAAACAGTAATTCCATTGTACAACTACTTATGTATAATAATAAAAAGAAAAAATTAAAATCATAAAGCAGAGCAGTTTTGGGGAGTCGGGTTCTCCAAAAAGGTTTCAAAGCACATATTTCTAAAACCTTTATAAAATTATTTTATTAAGATCTTCACTGAAAGCCTTGATTTTTATTAATCACCTGGCTTGCTATTCTTTAGAAAGGAAGTGACCAGCCAAAATTGTCTGTATGCAACCAAAAGATAAAATTTTCAATTAGGCTCAGTGCTGTCATAAGTAGACCACATGAGAAAGCTTGCGATAATCCACATCACATATTGATGTCTGTCAGCTCGGAGACCGTGCCGTGATTCATTCCAGGCCCCTTTTTAAAGGTCTGGCAGCCACTGCACCCAATAAAGGCCTAATCATATTAATTTATGCACCTATCAATTATACATTCAGATTCCCCAGATAGCTTGTCAGATTTTATTCACTATTTTCCAAAATATACGCCTATTACAGTTACTGTGCAAATAGTTCGGAATGTCAGAAATGGGGATTTAAAGAATATTACTTAAGAGAGGTAGAATTCCTTAATTTATAAATGTTGTATTATACACCATACATGTGTTAGTTTTGAAATCAAGGGCAGTGCAAAGATAGATGTCACATGAAGGACTTTCAGTAAAGGAGAGGGCGTCTCAATTCCTTTGTTGTGTTGTAATAATTCTTTAAGCCAAATAATCTGTGGTGTGTGCATGGAAAAAATCTCAGGTATTGTTATGAGAAGCAATCACTTATTTCTGTCTCTCATGAAACTTCATCAAAGAAGACTTCATAAGCACAATTCTCACTCTCTATTTTGCCCTGTGGCTGAAGGTCACGTGAAGGTAGTTCTTAGACAATCTGTGTTCCATATTTGGAAATGGTGTTCCGAATTTGTCTCTAGGCACAAGCTCCTTAGCATACTTTGACAACCTTCCACAAGCAAGTATTAAGACACGAGGAGCCAAAAACATTGTGGGACTTATGCCTTGATGGATAGGTAAGTCAAATGCTCAGAAGACACTGGGGTCATCAGTGATTTCACCTGAGCCTAATCTTGCTCTGTCTCTCCTCTGTCTCTGTCTCTTTCTTTGTGTCTCCAACTCTCTCTTGGCCTCTGTCTCTCTTGGTCTTTTTCTTGGTCTCTCTCACTCTGTCTCTGTCTCTGTCTCTGTCTCTGTCTCTGTCTCTCTCTCTCTCTCTCTCTCTCTCTCTCTCTCTCTCTCTCTGTCCCTTCTACTTTTCTTTCTTCCTGGCTCATAGCATAAGCAGATCATAAGCAGATTGCCCTATCATTCACTCCCTGCCTTGGCCATCTGGTGTCCCACCAGCACACAACAATCGGGCCACTCGATCTTGGACTGGAATCTCCAGAACTATGAGCCAAAATAACCCCTTTCTCATTATGTATTAATCATCTTATGTGTGTCAGTGTAGTGACGAAAAGCTGACTAGAGCAGTGGTGTAAACAAGATGGAAAGTGAACATTGTGAGCTGCTTGCTGAAGCTCACAATCATGTTTCAGATGCTTTGAAAATCTTCTGAAGAATCATACAGAAAGAGCTTACAGCCAATGGAAGTGTTTATCCACATTCTTCAAACCTATAACCTACTAAAACCTAGCAAAGTTTTCATACTTGTACGTTGTTTCTGAACAAGGAGTTTAGACTAAGCCCTGGGCTTAGAGAAAGCAATGCAAATATCTTTCTTTTTTTTTTATTTTTTGTTGTAATGTATAGAGTGGTTACAATTATATTCACCAGATAAAAGGTACATTACTTCTCACACATTGATACCCATTCCTCATGTTGCAAATATGTTTTTATTAGCATGCCTTAGTTGTACAAAAAAATTCCACTGTCACCTTTCCACACATGCATATATACTGTCCAATTAACACTCTCCCAATCCCCTTTTGAATGGTTTCAAACCATTTTCATGGGTGTCATTGTTCTATTTCATACAGTATACCAACTAGTTTACTCATATTCACCTCCCACTCAGTTACAAGGTATTTGGAAGTTATTGAGGTAATATTTGATGAGGGATGCAAACTACCCACATGGGACTGCCTTCTCTTACACTAACGTCATCTAGGGTGTGTGGACCACAATGGTCGTTCATGACTCTAACTATAGACTAAACCCCAAGAGCAAAGCCGGTTCTCTTTACAAACTGGCCTACCTCTCACAAGGCAGGAGTGTGGGGAAGATTTGATCATGAGACAGCCTTGAAGACTTTACTAAGTTGAGTCCTCTCTCCGTGGATCGCATGCTCCACGTCCTTTCTCCTCTCCCTGCCAGAGAATCGAGCGAAGCCCAATGAGCACACTGCTGAAAATGACGAGGGGTGATGGTGCTCATGTCAGAGTGTGATGATAGCGATGATCATACTCCTTGATTTTCATTTTCCTCTTTCCTTTGTAGGTCTCTGAGTAATTATAAACATTTTCTTTACTTTTTACCAACTTTTCTTGCACATGCTTTTGTCAGTCTTTCATGAGGATCTTCTTCCAGGTACTGTGCTGTGAAAGGGAATTTTCGTGTGGGGATCCTCAGGAGCCACCTAAATGTTTCTCCAGTTCTGCCTTCACTTCACCAAAAGTGGAATCTGGCCAGTTGTGCCCTGCTTATCCACTCGCTCTGTCTTAATCTTGATGGGTTATCCTTAGGGAATTAAGGCTTCCCCACATTGTGTCCCCGTCGTAAATGCTATAACTAAAGGTGAAGTAGAATATTTTCATGAAACATCACTGGTCAGAACTAATCATAGGACTCAAGTTAGATACCAAAGGCCACTGGAATTGTGAGTTTCCTATGTCCAGAATGCACACAAACATCACGAGTAAGAATAAGGCATTATATAGCAACTTTGGTCAATGGCCAATTCTAGAATTCGAGAGTCACAGAAATATTAATCCTATACCACCTCATCTCTCCCTACACTTCATTTCTACCCACCTCTATTTGAATATTAACTTTCAGGAACAGAATTTAAGATTCCCAGTATGGGGCCTGGCAAGTTTTCTACTTATCACCAAGAGAATGGAATTTCCCTGGGGTATAAGAAAGGCAGTTGATGAACGCTAAAGTAGAAGAGAGGAGACAAGAATTGTTTCATTTAAGAAAAGTGAATGGCTCTGGAGCTGACAAATGAATCTGATGCAAGAACTAATCAGAAAGTGAAATGAAACAAGTACAAATATCCCCTGCAAAGTTGAGCTACTAAAATCACCTGATCCAGGAAAGATGGACTCAAAGAAAGAGAGAGAGAAAGAAAGAAAGAAAGAAAGAAAGAAAGAAAGAAAGAAAGAAAGAAAGAGAAAAGAAGAGAGCAGGGGGAGGGAGGAAGGAAGGAAGGAAGGAAGGAAGGAAGGAAGGAAGGAAGGAAGGAAGGAAAGAAGGAAGGAAGGAAATAGGGGGAAAAGAGGTATGTTCACTCATACTGACATACTAAAATATCATCACATCCTGGGTGATTGAAATAAGAAATGTATTTGTCAGCTCTGGAAATCCTGTGATTAAGGGATGTGGTTTGATGACAATTCTCTTCCTATTTTGTGGAGGGTCTCCTTGTCTGCCTCATCTGAGGTGTTCACATGGAGAGATGAAGCCTGGTAAGTCTCTTCCTCTTCCTATGTGGATACAGAATCCCTTGTGAGGACTCTACCTTCTTCATCTTATCTGCATCTAATCACTTCCCAAAGTCCCCACCTCCTCCTGATATCCACACTGGGGTTTCAGATTTTCATGTAGAGTGTAAGGAGAACATAAACATTTGCCTAATAGCAAGGCAGTTTTGCAGAATCAACTTAGTAACTTTGGGGCATCGTGTCATAGAGTGCAGGAAGTAAACACTGAGGGCATTTGTACTCATTATGGGCTATCTGACTACTTGTTTTTAATCAGAACAGATACTTCCTGATTGAGCAGTTGACAGGTTACGCATCTAGGGATTGGGGCACCATTTGTTACCTCTGAGTCACATCTCTGAGAAGAAAATTCTTTAAGGTGAGATGTAAATTTCTTTACAATGTAATTTGTCTGTGTAAATTCCTAAGAAGACAATGACTTTTATTTGAATGTCTAAAAGATAAACTTTCATAGACATACATACATACATATATACATACATAATTTTATAGCTGTAGTTATTCAGATTTCACAAAGCGTTTAGCTGAACTGGCACCACAAATTGTCCATGATAGACTGATACTTTACTTGGCATTTCAGAATCTTCTTTCACAATTGTAGTTTAAATATCCACTACATACAAGGGACTTTTTAGGGGCTGAATAAAATCAAGTTGCTATGCCCACAGGACAGACATTCTTTTGAAGATAGATCTGCATGTAAACAAAAATAAATATATTACCAAATGACTTGAAAATAAGTGTTATGGTGAGAAATCAGCCACAGAATGAGTTTTAAAAGTGATAAGGAGGAAGAGGGGGGAGATTTTTTCAAAAGCAAATATTTGATCTGAGGCTTCAATGATCCTATCGTGATCAGAGGTAAAAAAAAATCCACAATAGCATTATCTTGAGAACTTTCACAAATTATAGGTGTTGACAGAAAATGATTGGAGCTTTCTCCCATATTTTCCAGCTTTGAGGAGAAATTATTTTGTCCAGGTTAGCTTTAAGAACTGTGCTAAGCTTCATGAAGTTATAAAGTGTGTGAATTTCCAAGATTTGATTTCTAGGAAACTGTAATTATAGATTTGGGAATCATCAAACTCATGTTAAAAGCCCTAACATCAGAAGATAAAGAAATGAAAGAACAAGTCCTGATTGAGAATAACGTAGAGTATCCTAGAGAAACTCAGAACAAAACCATATTGCTCAGCTGATCCTCTTCATGCTGTAGAGGCAAAGAAATGGAATCACCATCATATAAAAATATCTGTGTCCTCATATTCATTGTTCCACAATTCATGGCAGCTACGATTCGGAAATAATACAAAGTTCATGTCAAGGGATGATGGTGAACGTATATTTAGAAGAATCTTATGCAGTCCAAAGAAACGAGACCCCACCATTTACAACAATGTGGACGAACCCTAAAAGACATTATGCTAAGGGAAAGAAATCAGACATCGAAGAAAAAAATGTGTGATCTCACTATTATAGGACTGTGAAAAAGAAATCAACCCGGAATACATAGAAATAGGGACCATTGAGCTGTTTGGGGAAATTATTCATTTTTACAAGCACTTTTTTTAAGTTTTTGCATCATTCTAATATTTTTTTTTACCTGTTGCATAGGTTTTTGTGTTCTGCTTTTGATTTTTCTTTGCAAATATTATTGTGATCTGAATTTTGAAAATCATTCCTTATCATTGTTTGAAGTGCAGCAAAGTCAGTGCTAGAGTCAGTTGCTCACTGACCCAGAAGTGGAGGACCTGGGTGAAGGGTACATTTGGGAACTTTTGACTATTTTGGCAACTTCTTATAAGTGCCAAATTATTTTACAATGAAAGCCATTTAAAATAATAAAGGTAGTCTATTCTTCCAAAATGATAGCTACATATTTTTTGAAGTCCGTGATATTTTTTTCAATGAAGTTCTATAACTTCCTCACTTTTAAAGAGCCAGCAGCGTAATCCATTCTAATTCAATCCTATTTGTTCCTAGATGAAAGTATTTTACCACACATGAAATGGAGAGTCGTAATAATTTGTGATACTGGGAGCCATTTTATTCTTTTTTTTTTTTCAAGTAAGCCTAACATGTCATGCTAGACAAAGTGAGACATAAAAGTCTTATTCTTGGATGTGATTTAAAGTTCTCATTGTGATGATCTATATATGGGAGCTATATAGAGAAAAGCAAACATGAGTTTAGAACCCTATAAATACTTGCATTTTTTAAAATGCAGAGACATTAACCTTGTATTAGTCTTCAAGGTCTGAGGACAAGATTATTTTGGTTCCAATTTTACCAGACTTTGCCTCCTAATACTATTAATTCATTTCCTAAGCAAGAAAAATGACTTGGGTCAATAATAATTAGGCTATGTTTCTACTGCCCACACCTCAGGAGTAAATAAGCCAGGGGAAATCCTGCATGGGTCTGATGTACTCTTAGTGAACTTGAAGCAGGCAGGAATGGGTCTGTACTTTTTGCAATGATCAAAGAGGGAAGTACTATAAAAGAACTGAGTTTTGATTTAAGGAGGTGCTACTAGGGTTGATTTGTTCTATTAAGTGAGATGCGAATCAACTTGTTCAATAGTCTCCCACCAGCAGCCTTACAAGGAAACAGAAAAGAAATGATTCATAAAGAATCTTGTACAGGAGACTGACTTCTCCTGAAAACAAAGAGAAGACAAGAAGTGACTAGACATTAGTGTCTTTTCTTTTTGCGTCTTTTATTATTCTTCAGAACAAAAGAAGAGATTGTCCCCTTTTCCTTTTCAAAAATAACCTGGAGTTAAAAAGGATAGTACATTTAATATATTTAGATAATGCCCAAATATCTTCTACAAACTTTTTAAAAATCTACAAGAGTAATTAAAACAATAAAGCTTGCAGACGCTCCTTAACCCATGGACAGACATGGTTTGACAGTTGATGTAAATCCCTGAAGGATGAAATGTCAATGTCATTTCTGGCATTCCTGCCATAACCAAGTTAAAACTAGCCACACAGAAACCAGCATGCAGACTAGCAAAGCCAGATTGCAGATCCTTTTGCCAAAATTGTGTCCTGCTCATTTCAAAGATGTCAAGGTCAAAATGCAAAAAGGTGGGTGAGATATTCCAGGTAAAAGAACACGAAAGATGTCAGAAACCCTTTGCGATGCATGATCATCTATTGGATTCTGGAGTGAGAAAAGGAAGATGAGAAGGCTATTAAAGACAGTATTGGCGCAATTGACATAATTTGAAAATGCACTGTAAACTAGGTAATGGTATTATAGCCCACAACATAATTAAATTGTTGATCTTATATATTGTACAGTATTGTATTATTATATTCTAAGTATATGAGAGAATTTCCTTGTTCTCAGGAAATATACATTGAAATTATTTCAGAGAAAAGTGAAAGTGTGTGTGTGTGTGTGTGTGTGTGTGTGTGTGCATAGAAGGAGGGAGAAAATGCAGAGAGAAGGCAAATGAGACACAGTATTAATTGGTAAATCTCTGTAAATGGAGAATGTGATATTTCCTGTGGTATTCTCGCAACTTTTTCCTAATTTTAAATGGAAAAAATGTAAAAGTAATTAAAAGTAATATGGATTTTGCATTCGGTGTTCAACTTGCTCAGCCTACTTATGTGCCTGAGGCTAATTTCAGGTAACCATTTTCTTTCCTTAGACCTCCTACATCTGGCTTAGTTGTGGCCATTCCAACAGCCTAATAATAAACAGTTGCCCACAGACAGACGCAGAAGAGACTCTTAACTCAAGATATGGGTGGTGCTCAAACTAAACTCATAAGGAAAAACAGTTAGCCACATAGTGGGTCAGGCTTGTGGGAGGCAGCTGTGCTTCTAGGGGCAGCCTAGAACTTGTATCTCTTTTCACCACCAGGATCTGCCCTTTTTCTACCTGAAGACTAACCTCTATGGATTGTGTCACTATTATGCCTGCACCAATAAGGTCTAGTTAGGGAGAACGGTATGTACGTTCACTGTGGTTTTGATAATGCCTGTGTAGAATTCCTTATTCTGAAGCTTGACTTCTTCCATAACTGAGAGCTACTCAGTCTTCAGAATCATTACTGATGTCCTTTGCTTTTTCCTTCCTGGGACATCGATTGCCTCTTGCTGTTGTAAGTCCCTAGGTGACTTACCAACTTTGCTAGTGTCCTGAACTGCCCACTTTTTGAAGATAACTTCTCAATCAAATGATTTTCAGTTAAACTTTTCTAAGGATGTCATAGGTCCATTACTAAGACTTTTGAAAATGCAAGGTATGACCGAAAGTGAGGAACATGGGGGGTGATGGGTCTTATATGGGGAGGTAGCCCTGGACCAGAAAAAGGCCATCTTTGGCTTTTACCCTGTTGCTACAACTGGTGTATTAGAGAAAAGACAGTGTAGAGGAGAGACCTTTGTAGGTAGATAGACTTCAGTTCTGTGACCTTGACGGAAGACTAATCTGCTTGAGCTGTTTCCTCACGTGTGGAAAGAGATTAACCTCACTGGGTTAATGTGAAGAGATAGAGCAAGTTCATAACTTTCATAACTGTACCACAAAGTATTTTCAAGTTCAATCCCAGGACCCCCTCCTTCATAAGACTTCTCTAAGGGCACCATTCCCGAGTGATCTTTCCTTTTTTGAATTAACATTGTCAGAACCGGAGTTAAACCTTCATCACATCTATCCCATAAACGTATAAGATATTTGCTTGATATGATCATCCAACTATATTGTTTAACTGTTTTAACTAAGGGGGGCTCTATGAAAGCTCACTGGTTGATAAGCAGAGAGAAAGGATCTGGGAGAGAGCATTTAAGACTGAGTTTTTAATCCTTGTTAGATTTCTCTTCCCCTATGATAATATTAACTTAAAACCAAAGCAAGTAAAAATGTATTCCTTCCTCTTTTTCTCCTTCATTCGTACACACCTGCATGTGTTTTAACAACTACTATATATTTACATATATAGTATTTGATATTGATATTTCTGTAGATCTGTTACCTTACTTGTAATCATTTACAAGAGGGAAATTTTTAAAATGGATGTGTTTCTGAATTAAGCAGACTGGGTGGTAAGGAAGCAGAAAAAGTTCTCCACAGTTGGGCCTGCAAGACCCTTCTCCACAACCAAGTCATTTTTCTGTTTCCTTTGTCAACATCCTTCCATAACTGTTGATTGTTTTTCTCCATCCTCAACAGTTCTAGGTTAACTGTTGAATTTTTTTTCTCCAACCTCAATAGTCTAGGTATTCCTATTTAACCATTTCATTTTCCTTAAAGAGAAATGAGAGACTTCTTTTAAAATAAAAATAATTAAAATTAACATTACAATAGCACTTAATCATTTTCTTATGACTTCTAGAGTCACCTGAGAGGTTAGTAAATAAGCAGGTCATCACTTACAAACAAATTAAAATACCAAGGATTAGCCAGGTGCAGTGGCTTATGCCTATAATCCTAGCTACACTGGAGGCTGAGATCTGAGGATCACAGTTCAAAGCCAGCCCGGGGAAGTAAAGTCCATGAGACTCTTATCTCCAATTAATCACCAGAAAGCAGGAAGTGGTACTGTGGCTCAAGGGCTGGGGCAATAGCCTTGAGCAGAAGAGGTCAGGGACGGTGCCCAGGCTCAGAGTTCAAGTCCCACGAGCAACAAAAACAAAAACAACACAAAAACAAGGATCAGAGGAGTTCACCGCATTTCCTGTGTCCCACACACATTACTCTTGAAGGCTGCAAATGAAACGCAGCACATTCTAAGTTTCCTCTAAATGTTTGTTTGCTTGCTTGCTTGATTCAAGTCAGGTACAATGACTTAGTCCTATAATCCTAACAACTTGGAAAGTACATCTGGGGAGGATCAAAATTTCAAAGTCAGCCAAGGGAAAAAACCATACTGAGACTCTCATCTCTACAAATAAGCATAGTGGTACATAGTGGTACTGTACCCGCGGTAGCATGAGAAGTATAGGTAGGAGGGTTGGGGTCCAGGGTGGCCAAGATGGTATCATTACCTATTGCTTATTCACATGTAGGTACACATTCATTGGAAGTAAAAGCTCATTTATGAACTCTTAGATTATCAAGAAACCCAAGACAATAATTAAGAACAGGTTCAATTTTGTAAGAAAATCCCAATACAAAACTTTACCCCAGGACACATTGTAACTGTCTTTTCTTTTTTCTTGTCTTCTTTTTTCTTCTCTTTCTCTCTCTATCTTTCTTTCTTTCTTTCATTTTTGCTTTCTGCCAAAGAAAGACTGGCAACCCTCACTGAATTCCCCATATTGTGTTTCCCTAATAGAGATGCATGTTTTTACGTATATTTTATTGTAATTAATAGAAGGGTTACATTATATTCACCAGATAGAAGGTGCATTGCTTCACAAACATTGATACCCTTTCTCATGTCTTGGTCCCCATTTCCCTCCCTCCACCCCCGCCCCTCATCTTGTTTTTCCCCCTTCCCTATTCTATTTCAAATAACCAAATAAGCATATATACAATATATCAGATAACAAGGTAAAGTACTGTAACAATATGAGATAACCAAGGGACAGCAAAAGAGATGAGAGATAACATAGTACATTAAGGACAACACGTAGTGGTATCATTCTCTGTCTAATCAAACCACACAAAGTATCATGTGCACTGGGTCCTTTCGCTGTGAAGAAAGCAAAAGGATAAACTTGCAATCACTGGAGACCAGATACTGAAGGAGCAACAAGATATTCTGCCTTAATAAACATTTATTTTGAATCCTGTTTGATGCAGTGTTTGATTCAAGTGTGCTTCGCCAAATGTAATGTTCTGCAAGAAAAAGGATTCTGAGGTTGGGCAGATTTTAAAACACTGGCTACTATGTCTGTCTGGTTCCAGGATATAATCCCCTTGTCCCCCTTCTTGGAATTGAATACTGGGTCTAATACTGGTTTGAATACTGGGAGTCTTGCGCAGGCCACCATGCTATACTTGCAACCCCTGGAAATTCCAATTGTCACTTAGCCTATGACAAATATTGCAAAACCCCAGTGTATAGCAGCCTATTTACCTTTGTTTTCAGCACTATTCCTGTACATGGGTAGGCACTAAAAACCTGCTTTCATAAATGGTATGCTGAAATTTATCATCATGTTGGACTAGAAAAACACACAACTGATCTACCTTTTCAATAGTAGGAATATACCCAGAGGACTTATTTTTTCATGGTTAATTAATAAAAGAGAAACAACAAAGCTCTTCAAAAAAATGCCTAAGGAAAGCAATTATGACAACACCCCCACACTATTCCTCAAAAGAAGGAAGACAATAAATGGCTCCATATCAAATACCTAATATTGTCTTATTTCTTATCCACCAACTCCCCCCTATTCCGTCAAGCTGACTTTCCAGCCTGCTCAGATCTTCTACTGTTCAGACTTACTTGGGGTCATTTTGTATATATTACTAGGAAAAATATTCTTCAGAGGTTCCCTTGTATATATGCTTATACACCCAGGTTCTATGGTAAAGAAAATAAAAATCACAAGCTATAAGGTGTCTAAGCATAACCCTTTGGGAGCACTTACTTTGTGTCTTCTGAGACTGCACCTTCCCTCCTGCCAATACATTTTAGAAATATTTTACCATGACAATGGTGTGTGTGTGTGTGTATAAAATATCTGACCATCTGAGAAATAGTTTGTAAAGTTATTGTATCAGACCAGTGGCTCTTCGCAGCCCTGTATTTTATCTCTATTTTGTTGTATGCAAGAACAAAGTCAGCTGATGGTTTGTCTTGTCCTTTCTTTCCTTCTTAGTAGTATGTTTTCTTGGCTTTACTGTCATCCTGAGCCTTGTTTTGGAGGGCAGAAGAATGCTTAGGTCATGTGCAGCTTTTATAGCCTCATTTAGTGGAAATGGATCCTCTGGGCCTACTCTATGCCCATTGCCTAAATTTAAAGTTCCTTTTCTTGCAGGTGGCTTAATTTATATTTGTTGATGGCACAATGAATGCAAATAACCACACAGGTGACCTTTAGGAGGCTAGGAGAGCCAAACCACTTATGGGAGTGACTTAAATTCAGAAAGGCATCATGATATATCTTTAGCATTTCTGCAAATATCCTTTTCTTGAGAAAGGAACAAGTTTAATCACCCCATGGGTGTTTGGAAAGCAGAAGGACATGTTAGTAGGATTTCAGCAGCATAACCTAGAGGAGTGATGAGATAAAAGGAAACACAAGCAGGTGACAGACCATCAGGATGGATTTGAGTTGAACCCAATGACAATATAGTGGCAACTGAATCATAGCCTGAGAGCAGGTGATGAAGAGAAAAATGAGCCTTTTTTCATGATCTTAGAAGCTATTTACAGGGAGTCTTAGCCAAGGATGTGTCCAAAGGATGTGTTGGTTGCAGCTAATGATGAAATTAGGTAATTGCGGATTCACTGTTGTATACTTACTGGGGTTTTGAACTCAGAGCTTGTGCCTGATAGGCAGGCATTGTACCATTTAAGCCAGGACTCTAACTTTTCTGCCTGTAGTTTGCTCACTTTGGTTGATTGGCTGATCCTGAAAGGGTCTAGATAGCTCAGGCTAGCCTGGAATTAATAATGATCCTCCATCCTCAGCCTCCCGAATGCTGAAATTACTGGAGTTTATCACCACACAGGGCTCTGTATGTTTCTAGCATTCTCATTGTTTCCCCTCTTCAATAAAAAACATGTATGAAGACAGGCTAATAATTTTTTAAAGGTATTTTGTTTGGAATCAAAGTAGAAACAACTCAATCCTCATATTGGAGTGCAATGTGATTCATAAAGATAATTCCAGAATCGACATATAAGAAACTCACGAGTTCTTTCCAACATTAAAAATTAACTTAGGAAATCACCTTTCTGCACTGTCAAGAAGGAGACAAATGAAGATAACTGAAACTCCTAGTATGTTTGTAGTGCTTTTGGAACTTGTGTGGCTTGTCTATCTCTATTCTCTTCACAGTGGCAGTCCTTGCCTGACTCTGTGACTAAGTCCTGCTCCCTATGTGAGCATCCACACTGACTGTCAGCTGGAGCCCCAGCCCAGTGCCCTGGACTCCAGATGTGCCCCAGCCATTGTCGTTGTTGACACTCCAGCCCTTGAAGACAGATCTTCCCACTTATTCCCTCTTACCTGATTTGCTATTTCAGGGACCACCTTTACTCCAGTTTCAAGATGGAGTACGTCAGACTTTTCTGCCTTTTTTTCCCCTCTTTATTTTTTTTTTCAGGAACAAGAAATAGACTCATTTAGGATGGTGGGCTACACACTTGTTTGAGTGAAGCTGGCTTTGAAACAGATTATCTACTGGAATCACAGAAGATGAGTCAGAAGCTAGCATCCATGAAAGCCTATTCTTAATTCTTCCCGTTATATCCATCCATGTTCTCTCCAGCCTCACCATAGATAAAGAACAATACCCAGCCCTTAAAATGCAGCTCCAAGGGAGAAGACATGAGAAAATATAATAACAAGAGTTTTCAAGAATGGCAACAAGAACACTCCTAACTTTTCAGATTAAAAAAAAAGGCCTGAGGAAAAAAAAAAGTTACATCACCATAAATTGGAATGTAATGGTATAATGGCCTAATACTTAAACTTCTAAAAGTTACAAAAATGCTTTCTTTTTTACTTTCTCCCTCCCTCCCTCCTTCTTTCTTTCTTTCTTTCTTTCCATCCTTCCTTTCCTTCCTTCTTTTCTCTCTTTCTCTCTTTCTTCTTTTCCTTTCCTTTCCTGAAAGGCTGAGAGGCTAAAAATCTGATCTCTGATGCACTCCTTGATACCTGCCACTCTGGAGTTTTGATCATGATGATTCAAGTAGTTAAGATATGGTCAGTTGTATTTTATAACAAATAGACATCTCGCTGATTTTAAAAAGTGAAAAACCTCATCATTAACCTTCTTAGAAGATAAAGTACCCTCTTACTGGAAAGTTATAGAAGCCTTTAGAAATTTTAGAATTTCTTTTTGGCTTATTAGTATCATTTCTGTTTATTATGTTTTAGAACGTCTGTGACGTAGGGGAATTTAGATTGCTTAACCCTGTCAAAGCACAAACTGTGACAAGCATTCTGAGTGAGAACAGAGGCACTGAGTTCAAGGCCCAGAGCTGGAGGAAAATGAAGTGAGACCCTACTTTGTCTTTTCTGAACTTAAACTCTACTTAAGCAAAGAGAACTAGGATATGGATACTAGAAGTTTATCTTTGTGATTGTTGTTCTTAATGTACTATGTTATTTCTTTTCTCCCTTTTTTCTCTTATGGCTAATTTCATATGGTTAATGTATTTGACTTTTACCTGATATATTGTATAACTATTTATTTGTTTATTTGAAATAGAGAAGGGAAAGGGGAAAATGGGACAAAAACATGAGAAGGGGTATCAGTGTTCAAGAAGTAATGCACCCACTACCTAATGAATGTAACTGTAACCCCTCTATACATTACCCCGGCAATAACACAATTTTTTTTTTAAAAAAAGAAAACTCAAGGTAAAAAGGAAAAATGCTTGTGTTACCTGGAAGGTAGAGAATGAGGGCTCCATGGAGTGACAGACCGAGGGAGTTATCACCAAGTTCTACATCAAGGCCAAAACCTTCATTAAACAACATCTACAGGCTAGGATTTTGAGAAATTTGTTACTGTTAACAGTAATTGGATTGAACTATTGCTAGCCGCTAGTTATGACAAATGAAGGAGCAACCAATGTTCCTTTGGATATTTCACCTATTATAATTCAATAACAAGATATAGCACAACTTCCTTACAAATGGGGCAATGCATTCTTTCTGATGGAAATAGAGTTCCATTGTGTGTATATTTTCTTGATCCAGTCATCTGCAGAGAGCCTTCTGGTTGATTCCATATCTTGGCTATGGTAAATAATCCTGGGATGAACATAGTTGTGCTGGTGTGGCCTTGTTTGTGACCTCTGGGCAGAGGCCTATATAAAATGATGCACATCAAAATAAACTCCAAGAATGGTATCAAGGGGTTTTGTTTTGATTTCTTTTAGGGTACTGTTTACAGTAATTTCTTTCTTCTTTTGTACCTCCCCCTTTGTTTCTTCCTTGTCACTGTTTTCTGTTTCTCTACCCTTTCTCTGGTATATGTTTATCTGTTTCGGAGAAGGGAAGGGAACTCACAGAAACGGTGGGACAAAGGATGATCCAATGAAACTGTGATACCCCATATAGATACTGTTTACAACTTGGCTGGGTGTGGGGGGTGGGAGTTGCAGGAACCAGAGAAAATGAGGGAGGACGTGATACTGTTCAAAAACAAATGCATTCATTACCTGATTTATGAAACTGTAACCCCTCTGTATATCACCTTTTCAATAAAAAAATGTGAAAAGTAATTGGCTTATCCCTAGGCAAGATAAAGCAAAGCTAATAGCTTTGGTAGTTCTTATTCCTTCAGCTAGATTATAAAATAAATTCTCTATTAGGATAGTCTAACAATATCTGGTAAGGTAGCAAGAACACCTGCCTAGGCATTGGAAAATACTGGCCCACGTCTTGGCTCCTTCTGAGAAAGCACATTTTTCCTGCTTGATCTGCAATTTTCTCACATTTTCTCATCATAATCACTGCTTTGCCTGCATCACAGAATTATGATGATCAAAGAGATAATACCTGTGAATTTTAAAAATTGCAAATCACTATATACATAAGGTATTATTAGCATATTTAACAGATGCAAATGATGGACTCCAAAGAAATATTAATTCTACCTGAATGCATTTATCATGAGAAAGACAGGACCTCAATTTATGTGGACATTAGATGTATTTGTGCTTCTTTTTTGCTCATCTCCTTTGCGTAGTTAAAATGCATTCTTTAAAACATGTGTGCATATATCATCCCAAGCCCAGCTCTAAAAGCAGTTAAAACTCCAAAACAAGAGATAACCCACAAAATAAAAAGGTAAGCTCTTCTTTTGGCAATTTCACTGCAATAGTAATTGTGCATTATAATACTATGTCCAAATGGAGTAGAAATGGGGTATTACTGTGAATGTATGAGCTATAGCTAGGTTAGCTCTCAGTATGTATAAGTTTGGTTTTTAAAAGCTTGTTTAGCCCAGTGCAGTGGCTCACACCTGTAATCCTAACTACTCAGGAGGCTGAGATCTGAGGATCAAGGTTCAAAGCCAACCTGAGCACAAAAGGACTTAAGACTCTTATCTCCAATTAACCTCTAGAAAAAGGGAAGTGGGATTTGGCTCAAAGGTAGGCTTGAGCTGATGAGCTCAGGGACAGTGTCCAGGCCCAATGTTCAAGCCCCATGACCCACAAAAAAAAACTTATTTAGAAATTATTATAAGCTCAAAAGAAATAGCAGAACACAACAGAATGACAAAATGACTCATCCGTAGCCATCATTTTGTTGTCCCAGGTAATGTGTTACATGTGTATGCATTCTACCTGATCAAAACCATACATTCCTAAATGTGGTGAATGTGGTGTGGTGATACATACCTGTAGTCTCATCCTCTGAGGAGAGAAAGAGGGAGGTGCTTCCCTAAGATCTAGGAATTCAAGACCAGCCTGGGCAACATAGAGCGATCTGCATTTCAAAAATCAAAAGTAATGCACACAATAGCAAACACACACACACACACACACACACACACACACACACACGGGCCGGGGGGGCGGGAGGGGGGAGGAGAGAACATGGGCCCCATCAACCAGACTGAAGAAGGAAAGCTAAGAACACAAGTTGAGTAAGACTAACGATGAAAGGGAACCTTTTGAAGAAAGGCTTGACATCTAGGAAGCAGCTTCCTCATGGCTATGGATGTGGAAGGAATGGGAATATGACAGTTTAGAGCGACAAAACCAAATGTTGAGGCCCAATGGTATGAGGTAGGGTCCTGAGAAATACGTGTTCTTTCCTTTTATGTATTAAAGGGTAATATCAGAACTGTCCTAAGTAAAGACTGGAGACTCACACTGGAGTCTAGCAGAAGTCTTTCATACTGGGTAAACTAGTCCAAGAATAACATTGGATTGATACCAATGTTGTCTCCCTACTTTAGGAGAGGAAAATCCTAGTCCTATTGTGATATTTTTATAAGTGAAACTTCCTATTTGTCAATCATAGGGACATATTGCTTATAGCCTCTTGGGGAGGGAGGGTAGGTTAAACTAGATTCTATTCTTCCCATATTCTGCTGCTATCAAATAATTTGAGTCTAATTCTTATTTAAATTATTTCTCAGTTGATCCACAATTTCAAGATTCCACCCCTCTCCTTATAATCATACTCTCCAAAGAGTAAGAAGAAAAGACTAATTTATATCTTTGAAGCACTTGACATGATCTTTGTGTTTTGACCTTGTTTGTATTTCCAGAAGCCATGCTTGAAATTGTGGAGTTAGTCAATAATATAATCCAATCATCAATAACATACAAACTTCTTGTTTATTAATACATGATTTAAAAATGTATATGATAAAAAGATATCGACCATCACCAAGTGGGTAAATAGCAAGAACAATTATGGGATGACTCCAAAATACCACATGAACCACAACCTCCCCCCACCAGTGAAAGTCAACAGTCTATTTAGAAGACGCAATGTACTCTTTTTATTCTCCTTGCCTTCTTCCTTTGGAAAAAAGAAATTAAATCCAGCAAGTCCAGCAATAAGATTGTTAGCTTTTAGCTTTTAGTTTGTGTTGACTTATTTTATATTTTGTTCTTATACCACGTAGTCTTATTTTACTTTAATAACAAGTTAACTCTGGAAGCTTTAGTCTACCAAAACAATAAAGAGGAGGGAGGGAGAGAGAAAGGGAGAGAGAGAGAGAGAAAGAGAGAGAGAGACAGAGACAGAGAGAGACAGAGAGAGAGACAGAGAGACAGAGACAGAGACACAGAGAGAGACAGAGAGACAGAGAGAAATCGACAGAGAGAGGGAGGGAGAGAGACAGAGACACAGAAAGACAGAGGGAGAGAGAGGACAGAAAGGCAAGGAGAGCATAAGCAATTAGGAAAATTTTGTTTCCATAAAAATAGAAGGAAGAAAGTATTGTTTTTAACTTCTGTATGGAAACCATTCTTGTCAGCAGATTATAAACTTTGCCCATCTCATTGTCCTACCTCTACCCCCTGAATACATAGAACATAGGCAGAAGAGGCAGAAATGTAATGCTATGCAAACCCAAACGATTTCCTAGGAATGAATAGAATAACTAGTGGCACTCAGATGGCGGAGCTCACTGAAGGAAAGCAATCCTCTCAAATTCTGGCTTTGAGCAGATGTGGGAAGTAGCTGCAGCTTATGGTTGATAAAGATGAGAAGTGAAATGTGAACTTTGGAGAATTAATATGAAGATTTGAGAGCCCGGGCATTCTTTGCAATTATTATGAAGAGTTCTTATTCAAGAAGACAATTTCAAATCCATCCTGACATGACAATTGGGTGGACAGAAAAAAAAAGATGAAAGAGAAAGAATATAAAGGTATTGCTGTAAAGCTAACCATGGACAAGAGGCATCAGTTTATGTAATAATTAGGGAGCAAAGGACAGAAGTTAACATCCTCACTTTAAGTGAGGTGTGATTTCTTGTATTATCTTTTTGCCTAAGACTAAAATTTCCTCATCTGTGAAAAATGACAAATTCAGTCATTTTCCAATAATCCTTGCATAGCCATCATGGAATTCTGGCTTCAGTTTGAATAGGAATCCCCAGTTCGACACAGGCAGAAGCAGAAAAGTTAAGCCAGCCACCTACAAGAGATATTCAAGATAGTGTTTCATAGCTCCTAGAGAATTTACCAGCTCTAGGATGTGTCCCTTAGAAAACTTGATTCTGACAAGACAGTATCTACTTCTGACATTTCAGTCATGCTGCACCAGGTAATAAGATATATAAAACTAAAATACTATTTAAGAGCATGAACTAAACTAGTATTTAAATCCTGGCTCTCCTGCACACTGTAGTCCCTTCCCAATTGTAAATCTTTTTTTTCTATCCATCTGCAGAATAGGCCTAATAACTTGTTTTAATGAGTTTGATCTTAGAATTAATTGCAAAATGTAATATAATGCTATGTAATATGATTTATGGTTTCTAGTTAGCCAGTACATTAACTAAGAGTTAACAACACTAATTAACCAATAGTATTTTCAACTGCTAGAAAATTCTTCAAAATAGGCTTGCTTTTGGTGGAAATATTTCTTAGGCTTGCTTTTCTTACAATAACTCATAGTATAAGCAGCTAGCAAAAAGGAGAAATGTATGTTTGCATATATGTGTGCTTTCTGCCTTGATTAGATGTCTTGACGTTGTTCTTCTACTAATTCATGCAGTTCTTGTGGAATTTTAGCATTCAGTGTTGTATGCAAAATGCCCCTTTGTTAATGTAGAGACATAAAAGCAGTTACAGAAGAACTTGGGAAGCAGCAAGACCTAGAGCCTATGAGCTGGAACATGCTACTACATGTTATTGACATCATGGAGAATCCTTAGCTGTTTGAAAAAAAATTAAATGATAAACAAATCCACTTTATTCTATAAAGCAGTTTAAGTTTTCTGGAAAAGTGAGCAAAGACCAGCATTCTCCTGTAAGTCTTGTTCCCGCACACCCATAATTCTCCTCAAAAGCACCAGTGAGTGTACTTTGTTACACCTCCTTAGCATCCATGAATTTGCATCAAGGTTCACTCTTGTGTTAACTGTACTGTAGGTTTTAACAAATGCTCAGTGACATAATAACTACAATCATAGTAATATGTGCAAGAGGTTTGCTTCTCTGCCCACTTCTGTGTGATGGTCACACATCCCTTCCTCTCCGCTAGCCCTTGGCATCACTCATCAGTTTTCCTTTGTTTACAGAATGTAACATATACTAAGAGTATTTAGCCTTTCCAGATTATCTTCCTCCATTTAGTAATCTGAATTTGAGTTTCCCTAATATGAAGCCATGTGGGTTGTCAACTCATTTTTAACACAGAATGATAGTACATTATTTAGAATTTGCACAATGCATCCATTTACATCCTAAATACACACACCTATGTGCAGGTATCAGTGTGGACATACCACTTTACATGAGTAAATACCAAGGAGCCTTACTGCTGAATTTTATGGTATGAGCATATTTGATTTGACAAGAAATTTTCAGACTTTACTTTCCAGTGTGGCTGTAGCTAGCTGCATTCCCACCAGCAATAAATGGAAATTTCTCTTGTTCTAAGTCCTTGCCAGTGTCTGGGGTGTTGGTGTTAAGGAATCTGGGCATTCAAATAAGCATACATTGGTATCTCACTCTTGTTTGAATTGCAATCTCCTAATGGCATAGGGACCCAGAATAATTGTTTTCTGTGCCTGCTTTCCATCCATAGCTATCCTTTCATAACATGCCCTTCCAAGTTTCCCCATTTTTGAGTTGGGATGCTCATTTTCTTCTTCATTAAGTTTTAAGAATTCCCTGTATGTTCTTGTGGCAATCCTTCTCAGAGATGTCTTTTGAAATTATTTCCTCACAGGTTGTGGCTTTTCTTCTCATTCACTTGGGAATTATTATTTTCGTTTCCACCAAGCAAAAGTTTTTAAATGTTAATGAAGGGCAGCCTAACAATTATTTCTTTCATTGACTTTGTCTTGGTATTACATCTAATAGTAATTGCCGTATTGAATGTCATCTGAGTTTTCTTCTATCGTCTATGAGTTTATTATTATGTCCTTTTTCCCTAGGAATGCGGCATATAATTTATTAGCATGAATGATTTGAACAAAGGATTTTTGTGATAAGTATATGCATACAACATACTTTGATATTCAACCTATTCCTCCCTCCATCTCCTGTTTCTCTCTCTCTGTCTCTCTCTCTGTCTCTCTCTCTGTCTCTCTCTCTGTCTCTCTCTCTCTGTCTCTCTCTCTCTGTCTCTCTCTCTGTCTCTCTCTCTCTGTCTCTCTGTCTCTGTCTCTCTCTCTCTCTCTCTCTCTCTCTCTCTCTCTCTCTCTCTCTCTCTCTCTGTCTCTTTGCACTTTTAGGTCTATTATATGTTTTGTGTTTACTTCTTGTAAGATATAAACTCCATGACTGGAGTTTTAATTGTTTTGATTGCTCTAGCACTATTTCTGAAAAGAATATCTCTGGCCCTTTCTATTGCCTTGGTCCTTTCTCTTAGTTCATTTGATGACTTTCGTGTTGATTTCTTTCTGGACTGTATTCAATTTCTTGTTCTACTTGTCTATTTTTACCATATTTTCTTGATGATTGTGGCAAATATTAAAGTTGGGTAGTGATTGACTTTGTCCTCTTTCTATATAGAGTTGGCTAGTCTATATCTTTTGCCTCATGGTGTTACTTCAGAGTTCATTTGCTATTATTGAACTCAAAGTAATTTTCTGGGATCTGGGTAGCATAAAATCTACAAGTCTACTTAGAAAGACCTGATATCTCAACAATATTGAATTGTCCAATTCATGAACATAGGCTATCTCTGCACTTACTTGTCCTTTTTAATTTTCCTTCATTTTATAGTTTACTTCAGATAAGTCTTATATGCATTTTGTTAGATTTCGATGTAAATGATTTAAATTTTCCATCAGGTTAAATGGTAATGCGTTTTATTTCGAATTGCATTTGTTCAATGATGATATGTAAGAAAGAAATAATGTTTCATCTAGTAATATTGTGGGCTATTTCCATTCTTTCAGGTTTTCTACATTAGTGATCATGCCATCTGGTAACAAACAAATTAATTCTAATCAGTGTATTACTTATGTTCTTTTGGGGTCTTACTCTACATTTTAGGACATGAGGTTGAAAAGCAGCAATGACAATTGACATCCATGCCTAATTCCTAATCTTATTGGGAAAGCATCGCATTACTCACCACTAATTATAATAGTAGATGCCTTTTAACAACTCGAGGAAGTTCCTACCTGCTAAGTGAGTGTTTGCTACTTTAAGTTATAAATGATAATGGCTTTAGCCACATGCCTTTTCTGATTATATGTTCTTTACCTTATTAATTTTAAATTATTAACCTTTGTTTAAGGTACTGTTTTAATTCATGGCTTAGAAATTGCTATGTAGATACTCTTGAGACATAACAACCTTTTTCTTTAGCTCTTTTTCAAATAGGGTCTATATTTACTCTTAGACAATCCTGGACTGTGAGCCTCTTATTTACAGTTCCCATGTAGCAGGGATAACAGCATTGGTAACTTCTATGCCTAGCTTGGTTTTTTTTTTTTGGCTGAGATGAAGTCTCAAGATTCCTGCCCCCCCCCCCATCAGCTGACCTATTCATTCCTGTTTTCCATTTTCTGTCATTTATTTCTATTTTTGCCCTCTACTCTTTTTCCTTTTTACGTTTTGTTTGATTGATTTTGGGGGATGCTGGAAATTAAACCCAGGACCTCATGCATTGTATGCAAATGTTCTGCTCTTGAGCTATACCTTCAACCAATCTTTGGTGATTTGAATTAGACAGTTTATATAACACAACTGGTCTCTCTCGTTTTCCCACATATCTGTTGTACTGCATTTCTGAAAGTCTTTTGTAGTCACTTCCCCAGAGATGGCACAAATCCAAGCCTACCGCTAATCCACACTATATTCATGGCTGATGCCAAGTACTTTATATTAAAACATTTTGACTTGTCCTATTTGCACCATCACTGCTGTCACTCATGTCCCTTATACACACTTAACATTTGTCCACAGCAAAACTTCCAATGAGTATTATTATTGTGAAAAAACTGTCATCTGCTTTACAAAAACAAAAGATACTACTTAGATCTTCATATATTGATTCTGTTTCCTTTCCTTTTGAAGATTCGCAGTTTTGACCTGTATTCAAATTTTCCAGTCACTGTTACTCTCAACCTTTCTCCTGCTCTCCTTCCCTTCCTTCCTTTCTTTTTTCTCCTTTCCTGTTTAGTTCTATTGTTCTTCTTCTCCTCATCTTCCTCTCTTCTTCTTTTCTTTCTCCTCCCACTTCTCCCTTTCTTCCTCTTTCCTATTACCGTTCCATTTTTTGTAGTTGTTTCATGATTCTTGGCTATTATGTTTTTTCTTTTTAGTCTTTTCTTTTCAGTTTCAGAGATTTCTGTTAGTGTCCTCAAGCTCACAGATTCTTTCTTCAGCTATCATCAGTCTACTACTTAAGCCCTCAAAGGCAAATCTCTTCTTCTATTGCAGTGCTTTTCATCTCTGGCATTTCTTTTGTATTGTTTCTTAGCATTTCAGTATCCCTGCCTGCCTTTAAAAATATTTATTTAGTGGGGGGGGGAGGGAAATGGGTACCAAGACATGTGAAAGGGTATCAATGTATGTGAATTAATGCACCTTCCATCGGGCAAATATCATGTAACCCTTTTACTAATTACAATAAAAAAATAGAAAAAAATATTTATTGATTGATTGATTTATAATAAGTAGTTGTACAAAGGAGACTCTGTGCCAGAAGTCAGGTTTTGAGTACCTGTGGTTCTCCCCTCTTCTCCATCACCATCCCTACCCTCAAGTTAGATAGTGCAATTTTATATGAATACCACAACTGTGTTTGCTCACCCTTACTGCCTCTATTCCTGTGCCCTCCCCTCGTCGCATTGCCTCCCTGCCTCAAACATGTCTGTCTGAATTATTTATCTGATCTTGCATTCACTTTTTCCTTTGACTCCCTTGGCATATTAATTGTATTTCTTTAAAAAAATTCCATGTCTGAGCCAGGAGCTGGTGGTTCATGTCTATAATTCTTAACTTCTTAAGAGGGTGAGATCTGAACAGCATGGTTCAAAACCAGACCAGGGAAGGAAATTCCATGATACTCATTTCCAATTAACCCTCAAAAAGCCAAAAGTAGAGCTGTGGGCCTACTGGTAGAATTCTTGCCTCGAGCAAAAGAGCTCAAGGACAATTGCCTAGACCCTGAGTTCAAGATCCGGGCCTAGCACAAAATGATTAATAAATAGGGAATAAAAATTCCAAATCTGAGGCTGAGGTTGTAGCTCAGTGATAGAGCATGCATGAGACCTTGTGTTTGATCTCCACCACTGGTAAATGTGTGCGTGTGTGAGTGTGTGTGTGTGTGTGTGTGTGTGCATACATATATATAATGTATATAGTGTATATGTGCATATGTTTGCTTTGATAATTCATAATATACATATCTGTTTCTAATGCTCATTCAATCTCTTCCAATTGTGTTTTAGCACAATGTTTTTAAAATTGTAAATATTTAATGAAAGGTAGGCGTAGTGTTTTAAGTAAAAGGTACAAAAGTAAGTAGGCCTTTAGCAGTTAGTGTTATGGTGGTGGACAGGGATATGCTGAAGTTCTATGGTGGGGCTTAAGTTGATAGAGAGTCAGTGACCCTGCACTGTAAATTTCCTGTGCGTCTCAGTCCCCTCCTCCTTCTCCTCAAGTGAGACAGGATAGCTGTAAATGTTGGAGTTGGGTTTTGTCCTTTTCCTCTATGTGAAAAGCCGACGGAACTAGAGTTAGGTTTCTGTCTTTCTGATATAGTTTGTTAAACTACAATGAGTCTAAAAGAATAGTTTCTCTTGAGGTTGTTCCATGTTAAGAAAAAAAAAAGTTGTATATCTTGAAATAGTTCCTGGTCCTTTCTGCTTGCCAGAAACTTGTCAGCTATTCACTGTAAGAACTTGGTAGGACTCCTGTAGGTAAAAATGTGGGATAGAGAATAACCAATGAATGGATTCCTGTGACTTTTTAATTCTCAAACCTGTCTCCAGTGAGCTTCCAGCAATTTCTCAATCATCCTTCAGAGCTTCCTACTGGGGCATTGGTTCCCACACAGGTTTCTCCTCTCATAAGTTGCAATTCTCCCTAACTGCTTATTTTTCCAATTTTGGAACAGTGGTTTGTCCTGTAAGCAAACCACTTACTAGATCTACCACTACTACCAGATCTAAGGAAAGGTGCTAATTTCTCAGTCTGTTTAGTACTTTGGCTCACTGTGATTACTTATAAGCTCATTATATGCTAGACTGCGATGATTGGTTTTTGGATAAATAAATCCTAACTCATACTTCTTGGACATGAGTATAAATAAATAAATGAATGTAGACTTAAATACTTACTTAACAAAGCTTCTTTCTTCTTTGGTTATTTGGACCTACAGAATAAAGGGTGCCATTGCAATAGTCTGGGTTTTTTTTTCTATCCTATTTCAAAGACCAATGATATTGTGACCTGTGACAAAGAAAGGTTTTAATGGAGAAATGGATTCATTCTAACTAAAAGATAAATGGATAAATAACAATCTCTTCATGTCCCTCATGCTTCAATTCTATCAATACTATTAGTGTACCTAGAGATGCTTCATTTCAAAATCCAATCTCAAAACAAACAAGTGCTTCATCTTAAAGATAAAGAACAAGCTTGTTTCTCTTTAAGATGTATCCACTGCAGAAGGAATTTTTATCTATGCATGTTCTATAGGATATACCTATACCAAGGTAGGTACAGTAGGATTCTTCATTCTGTCTGAGCTCTCTTTGAAAACTCAATTAGATATTTTTGCTCTTTGCTTTCTTCCTGAAGAGCCTTCATTTAGATTGTGCATATACCAACTATTGGGTTAGATTTATGCTGCTGTGACAAAATGCTGGATAAAAACAACTGGAGGAGAGGATCATGTTGGCTCACAGTGTCAGAGGGTTCTGATCACTGTGGGCATTGGTGAGATAGAACATCATGGCAGGAAAGATGTGGTTGGCAAAGCCACTCACTTCATTGCTGTTAGGAAGCAAAAAGCAATAGAAGGGAAGAGGCAGGGGACAAGACACACCCTTAAAGGTCAGGCCTCTAGAGACTATTTCCTCCAATTAGGTCCTAGCTACCTTGATTTTAAAATGTTGCCTCTATTAAGTGCCAAGAAATGAAGACCTGATGATATAAAAGAAAGTATTTATCTAATTGAAAGTTTCTCTACTAAGCAAAGCAACAGAAGGCCGTTTGATGACAACGCCTTTTTCTGAATACAGACTTGAATGGCCAAATCTTTCTCTGGATAATTCTTATATTTTAGACACTGTTAATTCGTTATCTTACTTTGTGTGTGTGTGTGTGTGTGTGTGTGTGTGTGTGTGTGTGTGTGTGTGTGTGTGTGTGCGGGCGCGGGCTTGAACTCAGGGCCTGGGTGCTATCCCTTAGCTGTTTCTTCTACCCAAAGCTAGCCTAGTGCTCTACAACTTGCACCACAGCCCTGCTCTGCAATTGGTGGTTATTTGGCAGTAAGAGTATTATGGATTTTCCTGCTGGGACTGTCTTGTACCTAGATCCTCAGATCTCAGCCTCCTGAGAAGCTAAATTTACAGGTGAAAGCCTCAGCTGCCTAGCATACGTGAGGCTCTGTACCTCATAAACAAAAATATAATACAACATAGCCTGGAGGAGAGCTTCTTCAAATACTCTCAAGTCTTCAGAAGACATGGGTGTTTTGTAGCCAATTAGGTGCTGCAGGCCTAAAGAAGAGGCCATTTGTGCATCTTTAAAATCTGTATGGTTTCCCCATAAACAGTTTACCTACTTCCTTTGAGAAAGACAGAAGGGGGGGAGGATAAATGCTCACAGGAACTGATGATATAACACAGTGCAGCTGCTAATGCATATGGATGTGTCATGCAAATGTCCCCAGCAGAAACACATTCTTTAGTCTCAACCTGCAACCACATTCAGCAATAAGAGTTTCCAAATCAAACTGCTGACTCTTTTTTATTTCCTTATCAAAACACCCCAGCATACATCTTACTAGGCAGAGTAAATCAAAAGAAGAACCAGCTGGAGTAACCAGCTCTCGACCCCTGACTATCAGGTGTGTGCTGTATTTTACAGATCAATCCATGAGCTGGGTTACAGGAAAACCCAAAGCTAAACAGTGATGCTTGGACTAGCTTTCCAAGGCCTTATCTATGTAATAGGACATGGTAATTTTAACACCAGATTGCTATTTTCCTGTCTACAGATGTGGCTTGATTACACCTTTATCAGAATATAAAAAGATCAGAGGCACAGAGAGGAATACTGACTAGTGAAACTTGGTTGATTGTCTTTATCTTTTCTTCTGTTCTCAAAGTTTTGCTGATAAGTGCATAGGAAAAGTAAAGTGAAGGACAAGAGAACGGAGACACAGAGAGAGAGAGAGAGAGAGAGAGAGAGAGAGAGAGAGAGAGAGAGAGAGAGAGAGAGAGAGAGAGGGAGGGAGGGGAGGGAGGAGAGGGAGGGAGGGAGGGAGAGAGAGAGAGAGAGGAGAGAGGAGAGAGAGAGAGAGAGATGAGAGAGAGAGAGAGAGAGAGAGAGAGAGAGAGACTAAGAAAAAAAGAGAATTTGGAGAACAAGCTTGTCTCACTAAATTTTCCAGAGTAAGGACATAGTTGTAGCATATGGCTGTGAATTTCTTGTAATATATTCTTCGAATCACATTGCATGAGTGTACTTATTGAAAAGTTCTGCATTGGGGAATGAAAAATGTCAAACAAGAAACTTCAACGGTTTCCAGGAGGACGTTAAAAGGTAACTGGGGAGTGATTACTGCAACTTCTTTATGGCTGGAGAAGGAATACCCTTTGACAGTTTTTTATCAGGCTTGTAGGCGGAAGTTGAGCACTTACAAGAGAGAGGCAGTTGAGATTAGAAGTCGAAAGAGGAAATGAGTACGTTTCTGGGGATTAACCCGTATTTGTGCTCTACAGGGAAGCCGGCAAGGCACTCCCTTTGAAGGTACCACTCCAGCAAAACGCCATCAATTCTGAATGAAATTACTTAGGGCGAGATTGCATATCTGCAGGTGGCATCGCCTGCGCTGCGCTCCGGGTTACTCTCTCCCACCAACTGGGGTTTGACAGATTGCCACCCACCCCCACCCCGAAAAGCCCCACTCCTGGAACAAAACGAGGGCCCACCACCCAGACCTCCATCTGCCTGGCCTTTGCCCTAGACTGACAGAAGCATACTCCCAAATGGGAGAACACACACACACACACACACACACACACACACACACACACACACACACACACAACACACACACACACACACACACACACACACCTCTGTTCCTTGGATCTGAGAGGACCAGAGCCACGAGCAGGTCCTCTTCTCCCACCAGACACAAGATCAGCGCTATTCCTCCTATCTTGAGCCCCAGCGGGCAACCTCAGCCGGACGCCCGGCGGGTGGGTTGGCGATGTCCTCCGGGGGGGGAACCAACGCCCCTACCCTTAGTCCAATCACACCAAAGGAAGAGTCCGGAAGCCTTCTCCCGAAACGGATCCTCCCCCACCCCTCTCACACACACCTTTTTCTTTGTTGTTTTCCTGGAGGCCGGGGAGAAAGCCGTGCAGCCCGGCGCGGCGAGGCGGTCGGGCCCCTCCCGTCCCCCGAGCGCTTGCGGCGGTGGCGGCTCCAGGCTGGCGGCGCGGCCCCTACCCATACTGGGCATGCGGGGGGGGGGAGAGCCCGACCGCTGCCTCGACGGCAGGTCAGCGTGTTAATTAAAAGTTGGTCCGAGTTGCCAGCGCGCGGTCCCAGATGTGCACAGCGGCATGCAATTAACGCGCAAGGCCCATCTTTTGGAGGATATCGGAACTGAACGTCGCTCCCCACACCCCCCGACACCCCCACTTCTCCCCTCCAGGAAACCCCATCCCCTCCTCCTGCGTCCCTGAACCAGTCAGGAGCGTGAGCCGTCGTTCTGGGAGGGGTTCGTGTGTGGGAGATTTTGCTCTGTAAATCTATATATTTCTCAAATAAATAGCAAATTGATTTTCCCCCCTCCTCTACAAGACGGGCCGGCGTGGGGATCCGCTCCGCTCTGTTCCCACCCTATGTATATTAAACAGCGGGCGAGCGGCGCGGCCGGGCGGCGCGGTGACCCGGCGAGCGCGTGGAGTCGGCGCCGCGCGGGCCCGGAGCGAGCTTGCGCCGCCGCGGGCGAAGGCGCAGGGGCCCTCTCTCGGCCAGATTGGCTTCCCGGTCCCCGATAATTATGGCGCGCGCACGTGCCCGGCGTCCTTTGCACGTTTAAGAAGTGTGTGTGTGTGTGTGTGTGTGTGTGTGTGTGTGTGCGCGCGCGCGCGCGGAGAGGGTGCGGGCCCAGGGAGTAGTCATTATATTTCCATACACTATATCATATGGAGATAATTATTGGAGAGATACCCAATATCATCCACTCCATCGGAGGAGAGCGCGGGTTCGGCTTCCATTAGCCCCAGGCGCCAGCTGCCAGCTGCCACCTGCCCCGCAGTTTCTACTTTATTTTTATTTTGCTAGCCCCTGGCGTTTGGTTCTGAGGCCTTCACGAGTCACTTTGCTTCTATTTACTTCCATTCAAGTGGGCTCATTTCCTGTCTTTTTTTTTTTTCCTCTCTTTTTTTGACACCACTCAGTAAAAGGGACTATTGGCCTCCATCATCTCTGTCTGAGGTCTGTTAGATTCCCCCAGTTTCTGGCCTTGGGTAAGAAGGCAACCTCACCCCTCCACCCCCGTCCCTCGAGCTAATTCTCAGTGCCTAGTTGGGCACATTTTAAACACATTGAACCCCCACTCAACTTCTTTATCATTCTAGACTTTGGTCTTAAAAATGGGTTAGTTGATTCAGGCATTGATAACAAGTTATCCCAGTCCAAGGCCCACACTGCCAACCAAAACGGGGGCCCCAATTCTAACCAATTAATCCGGGCGCAGTATCGAAAGGGCGTGCCTTATTGTTGACGCCTAATGAAGCAAATAATGGATTTGTAGAATCTCGGCTATTCATCTGGTCCTGGGTGAAACCTGTGTCTAAGGAGAGACGGGTAGTGATGGATGGAAAGACCAAAATGGGCGGGGGCGGGGGGAGGGCCGGGAAGAGGGGCTGGAGAGGGAGGGAGAAAGGGTCAGTTACAGATTCTAGGAAAAGGGCCAGATTTGTTGAGTGTAGAAGAACGCAGCCTGAGCCATGATTTAAACACGCGCGCCGGGCACCATTGTTAACTAATGTCCGAAGACTGCCGCCCTCTCCTTCCTTTCCTCTCTTTTGTAGGATACAGAAGGTGAATAATGAAACCATTTTGCTAATAGTTTATGAGCCATGAGATTGGAAATGTATATGGATAGACCGAAGCACCAGACTAAAATCATTTGAAAGAAACGAGAGGCTTGGCGGTGGGGGGTGAGGGGAGAGAAAGAGAGAGAGGGAGGGAGTCTCTAGGACGGGGGAGTGGGGGAGGGGAGGGAGGGAAGAGACAGAGCCTCCCAGGTGTCCTCCCTAGCCCCTAGCGCACGGGAGGGAGGTGGCCCCCGCTCCTGCCTCTCCACCCTGTCTGTGGCTGGACCCGTCCTGCCCCCAGCTTCTCACTCCTCCCAGAGGGGCTGGAGCGCGGGAGGGAGATAAATTGGGGGTGATGGCGAGATAGTGCGAGCCGGAGATAATCGCTATCGCCAGGATTTTTCTTCCAGTGATGGAATCTAAAGAAGATCTATCACAACGGGCAGCTTTTTTCCCCAGGCATAAAACAATAGACGTGAACTTGGCGCAGACGAGGGAGACAGCCTCGGGGACGCAGTGTGCGGCCCTCCTGTTGGTCTCCACAAGGCCTGTTCCCCTAGAGTGAACACTCGGAGCGTCAAGTGATACTCCCGGGGAGCCGTTCCCCCTCGCTCTCTCTTCAGGGAGTTTCTGTACTGAGCCAGAGCTTTGGGGCTGGAATACTGGGGACGGACACGAAGGGATGGTGGAGGTTAGACGGGGTGAGGGTGAGATGCTTGTTGGCACACACAACCTCAACAAGTTCTAGAAGCCAGGTGAGAACACTGACCCACGTCAGTGGCTCTGGGGGGCCTGGCCGCTGGTGGCGGGGTGTCCCTGGGAGCAGAGGCGCCTTAGCCGGCTTCAGCTCGCCCCCGGGCAGGCTCTGTGATCCCATCTGTGATTGCGGTTGGACGGCACAGATCTGTTGGTGCTAGCGCTGGGGGGGGGCGCAGCCCAGACCCGGTGTCTCAAGATCCCCACACCCCGCCCCACCGGGAACGCTTTTGTGATCGCGCCGGGCGACGGCTGTCCAGAAGACTTCAGGTCCCTGGCCTAGAGAGGGGAAGCGCCGCCGCCGGCTAGGCACCCCGGGCGCAGGCTTCCCCAGGGTTGGAAAAGTGGTCTGGGGCGCACCCGGGGTGGGGAAGGACGCCCGCCCATCTCTCCTCACACCACCGCCCTTTCAGGTGCTTTCCAAACTCCCGCTGGATTCCAGGGCAAAGAAGTTTTACGATCGCGCAGGGATCCCTAGTGGAAAAGCGTGATCCGGTCGTTTACTGTTCGCGCAGCCACCGAGTCAGTGATTCTTTCTGGGCCAAAGGCGGGTAGATGTGTGACCTTTCCCAGCGTGGGAGCTTCGTGGTGGGGAGGGCGCGGGGGGAGGGTAAAGGAGTGCGGACGTCTGAGGGGTCAGTCAGCCCCAGTTGAGGGGGGTCTCTTTTGGGACTAGGGGATGCAGTCTGCCCTTTTCTCGCAAATCTGGAGCGGAGCGTCCAGCCCGGAAAGGGGAGAGGGGCTAACTCCATCCACCTGCAGCCCCGCCCACAAACTGCCGCGCCGCCTGTCCCGTCATTCCTTCAAGCCCAGGAGAGTGAGGCTACACCTAGAGAACGAGTGTGCACAGAGGAGTCTGGAGTAGGAAGCTAGCAGGGGATCTGTGTGGTCAAAGGTTGTAGTTTGGAGGAAACACCTAGAATGAAAATTCAAGTGGAGTTAATCTGCTCACAACTCGACCCTGCCCCCCCCCCCAAAAAAAAGCAAACGGTTGGGGGGGAGGAGAGGGAGAGGGAGAGGGAGAGGGAGAGGGAGAGGGAGAGGGAGAGGGAGAGGGAGAGAGAGAGAGAGAGAGAGAGAGAGAGAGAGAAGAGAGAGAGAGAGAGAGAGAGAGAGAGAGAGAGAGAGAGAGAGAGAGAGAGAGAGAGATGAAAGAGGTCACGCTGGGTTGCAATCCGAACTCCTGGTCGGGATTAGAAAGCAAGCAACTCTCTTCCAGACAGCCAAGAGAAAATAACAAAACCCGTCGGGCCTCGCAGTTTCCTCTGGTGGAAGGTAGAAAGCTAAGCGAGAAAGACCTTCACTCCTCCCAGACCTTGCAGGCCTCTTCGAGACCAAGGGCTGAAGCCCGCGTGAGCCTGGGCGGTCCGAGTCCTGCCAGACCGCGAGTTCAAGCCGAGTGATAGAATGGTTTACGAGCCCGGGGTGGGTCGGCACTGCCTCTGGGAAAGAAAACCTGTATTCCAGGGCACTTTTCGGCCTTCTGGACTCGCCCTTTGGCATTTCCTTCCCAAATCCCCAGTCGCAGCCAGCTCCCCCCTCCCATCTCCCCCGCCTCCACTGTCCAGGTGGAGCTGCAGGGAAACGGGTTCAGGATCCTCCTCCTTCCCTCCACAATCCACAGCCACCAACCCCACCCCTGCCCCGAGGGAGCCCTGGGCTCCTGGGCTCCTGAGCCTTTGCCCTTCCAAGCTACTGTGTCTCCAGGGGTGGGGGGTGGGGAAGGGGCACTTGCGAAAGCAACACAACTACTGTAAATTCTAAGCGTCCCCGCCACCCTCTTTTCACATCTGGCCCGCTCCAACTCCTGCAAGGAGGGAGGAGTGCTGGGTCGTCCCCGGAAAAAGGGGGAACCTGCGCACGTTTACAACAGCTCCTCTCATTTGTTAGTTGATTCCGTCGAAAAGTTTGCTATTTATAGGCTACACTGGGGCCCGGATTCCCGCGCCCGCCGCCCAGTACCGAGAGCGAGCGGCCCCGTCCCCGGTGCGTCCCGCCAGTGGTTTTGTTTTAGCTCTGCCCGGCTGCCAGCAGGCCATCCAGGAGAGGCCCGCAGGGAGCTCCGGAAACCACCGGCTCGCAGGAGCTGGGAGCTACGCTGCACAGCAAACCCGCGTGAGTTCGCGTCTCGCCGCCCTCCCCACACCCCGGGCGCGCGCCGGCGGGAGGGCGCACCGCACGCGCCGCGTCCCCCACCGCGCACCGGGCCGCGTCCTCGCCTTTCCAACCCCAGCTCGCCCCGCTCCCTCCGCGATTTCTCCTTGCTGTCCGCTTACTCTCCGCCTTGACTCCTGCCTCAACTTCCAGATCAGTTCGCGTCTAGATTAAAAAAAAAAGAGAGAGAGAGAGAGACGAGATTGCTCTTTACGTGGGAGGCGGGGTGGGCGCGCGGGGGCGGGGAGACGCGGGCTGGGGTAGCCCGGAATGCGACCCCGAGAGCTAAGGGAGGGGGGGGAGGGTGAGGGGAGTCCGGGAGGAAAGATCTTTTCTCCTCAGTGACTCGGTCCCCGGGAATGAGAATGCGGGGCTCAGTGCCCTGAACATTTGGGGTGTCCTTCGGCTGAGCGAGAAAAGATCTCTTGATCAAAATCGCGGAAGCTTTCTAGGCAGAAAGCAAGGGAAGGGGAAGCGAGGACGTGGGCTGAGGGTGGGGGGAAAGTCAGCGGTCAGGTCCCCAAAATCCAAGGGGACATCGCTGAGCTTCCTTTCCGCAGTGGATTAGGACAAGACTCGCAAGGAGGCGAGGGCGCAGGCAGAGATTCCGTAGACCTTGACCTTGTCTTCTTTTCCTAAATGCCAAAACCTCAGACCAAGTCTGGGTCACGGAAATCCAGTGTCTATGGGATGGGAAGATCGGGAGGGGTTCCCCGAGTCGGAGGCGACCCGTGCGCAAAGACGCGCGCGTCTGGCGCCAGGAGGGCTGAGCGCACCCAGCGGCGGCCAGGCGATTCTTGCCAGCACTCGGTTTCAGGCTTGTAACTGAGCGGCTCTTGGTGGGTCAAAGTGCCCTTTCTAATGTGGACCCGGGCACAACTTTGAGGGGAATGAAACGAGGACGGTTGTGACTTGAATGCTGAGTTTGGATTTCTCTGGATTAAAATAAGAGCGCAGGGCTGGGTTTGGAAGCAGCAGCGAGCGTGGTGGGCTTCGCCTTGGGTGCATCTGGGCCTGTGCCCTTGGCTAAGTGCATCTTGATTAATTTCTTAGGTGTCAACAATTTTTCCTAGCTTAGAAAACGTAATAGTTAGAATATTCATCTGATCTCATTCATTCCCCTTCCCAAAAAAGTGGTTAGAGTAGCGGGGGTAAGACACCCCCCTCCCCCCCAAACACCCATGATCATGTCTCAAGAAGGCATAGTTTCCAGGGTTTGTGCACTATTCAAGCCAAGGAAATAAGGGTGAGGTGTTCTTTCAGCCTGTGGTTCCTCCTCCTCCCTCCAGAGTTTCTCTTGCCTGAAACTGTCTGGTTCAGACTGGACCTGGGGCGTCTGCAACTAGCCCTCAGCTGCACCCATTCTTGATTCTCAGCCCAGTGGGGTGCAATATAGCTTGCAATTCAACTGCCAAAAGCAAAGGCAAGTTGCTGCCATTGTCCCTGGGTAGCAGATGGGGACATGGGGAGAGGTGGCTCTTAGAACAGCTTCATAGCTAGAACCCCTGCGGGGCTGGCCCTAGTTGTCAGATGGTCAGGGACTGGAAGTTCTGTGACTTAGAATCTCTCCTCTGCCCCATTCATCATAGTAAATTCGGCTTGGTTTTCCTGTGGCAGGTTTGTCTGAGCTGCTGGTCTTTTGCCTGAGCCCTAAAGGGAAGGGAGGGCTGGGAGGAGAAGACAAATCAAAGTGAGAAAGATGGAAGTGAAGAAGAGTAAGGGAAGAAAGGAAAGATAAAAGGAAAATTACAGTTTAAAAAAAATGAAGGACCTCTTGTCCATCCTTTCTTTTCTTGTCTCCTCTTAAAGAAACATTTAGAAAAGGAAGAACTAGTCCAAGACAACCCTGCCTCACCCCAGTGTCACAACTGCCTGTTTATTGGTTCAACTGATGCACTTTTCTCTCTTGCTGACCCTCTTAAAGCATGTCTGTGAAATGTTGGGTTCAGGTGCTGGTCAGAAATGAAGAAGCCCAAAGTCTCCATCCTAAACCCCCTGACAATTTCACTTGGCTTTAACCCAGGGGCTTTTGGGTGGGTAACACTGTGCCAGGCTCCTGGGCTGTAGTAGGAGAAGAGTCCTTGCTAAAATCACTGTGATTTTAGGACATTTTTAAGCCAGAAGGCTTAAGAGATCTGCAAACTTGGGAGCTTTCATTGCTTGACAAAGTGAAATGAACTTCCTTTGGATCTGAATTCTCCTTGAGCCCTCCTCTCCACCCCCCCCCAGCTTCCCCCATCCCCCAAGGATCTGTGTGTTTCTCTACAATTCAGTGCTTGGCTCCTTTCTGGCTGGTCCTTTGCTGTGCCATCTAGGTTGGGACCCTAGACATGAAGTCAACCATCTGAGTGTAAATAGAGATGCCATTTCCACCATTCAGACGAAACTAGAGAGCAAACTTGGTGTGCATGTTTGGGCAGCTTGTTCCCAAATCTATGAGGAAGATGCAATTTTATTCGTATTTTCCAGTAGAGGCAATTTTATTCGTATTTTCCAGTTCCAAGACACTCTATAAAGTGATGGTCCTTACCAAATTCTCCAGGCACATGGCCATAGACCCTAAAAGAGGTGGTAAGAGAAATCACCCATGGGCAATTTGGCAGCCACGGCTACTGTGCCCACATGGGTTCAGATCTTCATCTTACATGGCGAGAGATTACAGTTATAAGCAGTTGGCTATTGTTTTACACATATCCAGAACAGAAAGGTCAAATGATCTCCCATTTGTATTGTCTATAAGCTGCTGAAACCATAGGGAGGGATGATCAACTTGAATTGTCCCAGTCCAGCATTCTAATATTCCTAATAGTCTAATATCCTGATATTACCGTGCTATACCTGTCCCTCTCTTTCTCACCCCTACCTCTAATGCTTCAGAAATTAACCCATCCTTTCTACTTCCTCAGTTTCTCCCTTTTCCTAGTGAAACCTTTGACTAGAACAAAGAAATACCCTGGCATGTACATGGGAAGGTTTGAAAAGGTAAAACAATATGTTTGGTCTTCTCTTTCTACACTCTGATGCTAACACTGGGGGATGATTGTGGAGGTTAATATCCTAAGCCTCACAATGGGGTACCCTGACTTGAGTGTTCTCTTTTCTTGCAACTTCTTTTGCTCAGAGGTGACAGCTTTAGTGATGTTGGAAGCAGTCTCATTATAGGATTTCAATTGATTATTGAATTTACACATTTTCAGGCAAAGTGTTAAAGCTTGAAACAATTATGGCAGGAAGAAATGGTGAGGGAAACCGGAGAAAACTGTCTTCTGCTGGACAAAGAATTTCAGCTAACTCGATCTTTTTCCTCTTAGATATCACTGGTCCTATCTTTCTTTTATCTGCTTCTGGTGACAGGAACATTATTTTTTAATTTATGTGACCACTGTAGACAGAGGTAGAGGTCTGTATTCTAGTTGAGCCTTTTCAGGGTATGACCTTCGGACAGTTAGGCAACCTGTAGTCTTCAGTGCTGGCTCTGTCTTTCTGATTTTAGAAATCAAGGAAAGTGTTTGTTTTCTATCAAGCTCTCCTTCCTTGGTTTCAGTTTCTTTATTTCTCAAATTTCCTTCCAATAACAGCATATGAGCCAGATATGTTTAGTTTCCATGGGGTAACTTGTTAGTACCACAATCCTCTAGGTAGTTCTGGTTGAAACTGCCTCGGCCCTCACCTGAATTAGACATACTGTACTTGAGATGAAAGTGAGGAATTAAAAAAAAAACCTGAATTATTCACAGCCTCAACTTTTTTCTTTTCCTGCCTGTTTTACATGCATCTAGTTATCGTAATGTTTAAGTAGACACATCATGTACGATAAACAACAATCTCTTACATAGAAAAGTTCTCTGAGATTCTTTTTGTAAATTGCATGTCAGGTTTTAATGTACATTAAGAAGCCATTCCTTTGGAATCAATTAACAGTTGGACTTAAATTTCAGGACCTTCACTCTAGCTTGACTATACAGTTTAATTTGCAATTCTCTGGTCCACTTGAAGCTACAGTACACTACTTTAACAGTGTGTACTTAAGTGAAATATTTTAAGTATTTTAATATTTAAATCTCAAATATTTTAAATTTGTTTAATTTTTCTGCCTGGATGAACTACTTGACAAAAATACACAGTTCAGGAGAATTATGTTTGAAGCTTATAGTAAATTCCACTGAGCTGTTTATTTAAGCTGTATCTTCTTGTCAACAACCTAATGGTAAAAAGGACATTTGTTTGTCACACATACACACTCACATTCTTTTATTGGGTGATATGGTGATATGCTTAATGATTATTTTACCCCACTGTTCTTTATTTTGATAAGATATATTGTTTGAGTTAATGAAGGATTCTAATCATTGATCTTTGAAATACCTTGTATTATCTCTCTCTTTTTTTCATATATTTTTATTGTAATTAATAGAAGGGTTACATTATATTCACCAGATAGAAGGTACATTACTTCACAAATATTGATACCCTTTCTCATGTTATGGTCCCCATTTCCCTCCCCCCTTCCCTTATCTCTTTCTTATCAGAGTAATTAGTATATAGCTATTACACCACATTGCAGATTTTGATGTCATTTAGAAGGGAGAAGGGAGAAAGTTATACACCCACCCCCCATATATATGTATGGCATATATATATATATATATACATGGCTTGATATATAAAGGTTTTATCAAGGCTAGCTCTCTATCACTTAAGCCACAGCACCACTTCCAGCTTTTTCTGTGTATGTGGTACCAAGGAAGAGAACCTAAGGCTTTGTGCATGCCAGGCAAGCACTCTACCACTAGATCATGCTCCCAAGATCAGTGAAAGTTTTGACAGGAAACATTTACAAGTGGAGATGTAGTATTAGAAACATTGAAGTTTCTTCTAGCAAACTGACAAAACCAGAGTGCCACCAGAGCAAAGAGCAGGTGACAAATGGCACAACGAAGTAAATAGAATGGGAGAGTTTTCAGTTACTTCTCTTCAAGATGTAGTTTTTTACTCTTGGAGATTTTTTTGTATTGGAGCTAAGGGTATAGTTCAGTGGCAAAGAGCTTGCCTATTTTGTGTGATATACTAGATTAGATCTTCAGCACAAACAGACAATTTATTTAGGTGAAAGAGAACGTGAAATTACATTTCATGGGAAGAAAACACTGATACTTTTCTTAATATTAGGTAAAGGGTGAGCCAATACTACTTGTATTTTATTATTTTCATTTTTATTGCTATTATAAAGGTGATATACAGAGGGGTTACAGTTATGTAAGTCAGATAATGAGTACATTTCATTTTGAACAGTGTCACCTCTTCCCCTGATTTCTCCCAATTTTTCTCTCCCAATCCCCTGCCCCATAAGTTGAATAGTTTATTTTCAAAGTAGGGTCAAATATGCAAAATAACAGCAACAGAAACCACTTTTGTTTCCATTTCTTGGCGTTCATTTCAATAAAGATTGTTTCATATGATCATGTGCACATAGCTTTGAGTCTTTGTACTCCTCTCCTAAGAATATCCTCCTTTTGTTTCACTGTGTGAGTGTCTAGAGACCCATTAAGTGTGGTGAAACTCTCATATCACACCATTCACCATTTAAACCACGTTGAAGCACTGAAACTTCCAAGCCCATCAAGCAGTCAAAACTCATTCCTCTTTTCTTTCTTGGGGTCTTTACTTCAGCCCCATGGGTGTACCTGATCTGGATATTTCATAGCAAAGGGATTAAATAGCATATGAAATTTCACTTGATGCAGTACTATCAAGATTTATCCATGTAGTATTCTGTATTGTATATTATATTGTATGGATATATCCATTTGGTTTATGTTTTCATCAGTAGATGGACTTTTTGACTACTATCTGTAATGCTGGGTGAACATTTTGTATACTGACTTTTGTTTCAATATATTTTCAGTTTTCTGGTTTTTGGTTTTTGTCACCCACCATTCTGCTTTCTGCAGCAAATGTGTAAATTTAGATTCATACCAAAATTGTATGAGGGCTTTAATTTATCCACCTTGTCACCAATGTCAGCAACACTTCCTTCTTTTTAAATTAATGATTACTGTAGAAATGAGTATGTGATATCTCACAGTTGCTTTAACTTATACCCCCTAATATCCCAACCATGTTTACCATATTTTAGCCTTTGGTATCTATTCACTGAAGAAGTGTCTGTTTAGAGCCTTTGTTCGGTTCTAAATTGTGAAGTTTTTGTTTCTTGGTAATACTCAGTAACTTGAGTTTGCTGGGTGGATAGTTTACCACTTAAATTAAGGACTTCTCCCAGTCCTTAATTTCTTTTTCTCCCTTGTCCTTTTGTTGTTGGATTTCAAAAGTTTTAATTTCTTCTAAATATTAGAACCTTATAAGCTAGATTATTTGATAAATTTATATTTTCTTCATTTCTGTGAGTTTTTCCTACTTTCTTGAGAATGCTTGCTTGTAATTTATAGAGATTTTAAATTTTGAGGAATTCCAATTTAGAAGTTGTTATTTCTAATCACAGGGCTCAAATTAGACAGGCAAAAACAATTTTGGGGGAATTGAGGGGGTCGGTCATGGGGATTGAATTCAGGGCCCCTGACCTTTTCAGCTCAATGCTAGCACTCTACCACTTAGAGCCACAGCTCATCTTCTGGTTTTCTGAGGGTTAATTGGAGATAGGAGTCTCACAGACTTCCCTGTCTGGGCTAGTTTTGAATTGGGATCCTCAGATCTCAGCCACCTGAGTAGCTAGAACGACAGGCATATACAAACAAAAGTTTAAAAGAATCCTAAGTAAAGGGAAGACTCTTGTACTGCTCAAGCAACTTTAAGAAATACAGATTATCAGGGAGTACATAATGTTACTGCTGTTGTTCAAGAAAAGGAAATAGGTAAGTTCATATTGACCTTTTTGTTAGAAAAAGTCCTGACTTATTCAGATAAGATGTCTACCTTAATGAATGAGATCTTTCATCTGGAGATGACAGTCATTGTTATTTTAAAAATTACCACTATCATATTCATCTACCAAGAAATTTCAAATAGTCTTTTCTGTTTAAATAACATTAAGGATCTGCCTTAAACCAACAAGAACCAGGAAAATCAAAGTAAAGGTTGACAGGGTGTTCCTAACTTAGCAGTAGCACACAGGCCCAGATAGTCAGGTGATCGACTTGTAAAGTCCCTGGGAGAAAGGTCTTCGAGTCAGAAGAGAAAGTAAGTTATTTCAAAACATTGTTAAGACAAAAGTTCAAAGAATAAAGATAGAAAATAGATGTTATGGAATGGAAAAACTTCTATCATCTAAAACTAGTTACTTTTAGATACTTTATAGATTAAAAATAAAACATGTAGTGATTTGAATAGGGTCTCTATTTAATATTTAGTTATTGAGCAAGAAAGCCTGCTGTGGACATATGTTTAGAGATCTCTGATCTGGCATTATAAATCTATGGGCCAGAATTCTGAACCTGCTACTTTATGGAGGATGCTATTGAGTTAAATACTAGCCGTTTCATAAATGCCCACACTCACTTCTCCTTTGTAGTCCATGAGTAGCACAGAGCTGTTATCCCCATTTTATCCCTCAGGGCCTCTACAGAAACTTTGTCTCCGAACCTTTACCTTTTGCCTAGCATATGTGAAGCCCTCAATTCAATCTCCAGAGACAGAATAATAGATCAGATAGACAGACAGACCAACAGACAAACACACACAGAGATACACACACACACACACACACACACACACACACACACACACACACACACACATATACCAGGCACATACAAAATTCTCAAACAATCTTACAAAATAGGCACTATTATTTCCTCCCATTTTTATAGCTAAGGAAACTGAGGTATTTTACAAAAGGAGCAAATGACTATAAATAGGAAATATCGTAGAAATCTTTCTCACTAGAGATATCTATATATTTATCTTTTAGGTCAAGTTTTTTTTTCATTGTATAATGGGAGGAATTTTTCTTTTGTTTTATTTATGCACAGGAGGAATTACCAAGCACTATCTTGTCTCTTTCCAAAAGGCTGGCTTCAGAATATGTCACAAAGTTGGAATATAATCACCTCAGTCTTTGTAATTCCCAAATATTTGTGCTGTACACTTGGGCCAAGTCCATCAGTTACCCCAGCACTTCAGTCACCCAAAGGACCTTCTGAATGCAGAGAGAACTGGATAGGTACAATATCCCAGTGTGGTGTCATTATGCATAGTCCAGTACATCCAGTTTTTGAACAATCATTAATGATTTTTAATGACAATATTTTATTAGCAAGCACTTTCCTTCTGTAAATACATCAATAACGTTTACTCTAGTGATTTGCCTGTTTAAGACTGGAGAAGTCTTCTATTTGAAGGTCTATAAAACCTATGGCCAATGTCCTTTCTATAGCTTGATCTCCACCATGATTTGGCAAATTTATGGATCCATAAGCCTGAGTCTAATGCACGTTGGAACTGTCTGCCAGGCTGGTCGATGTGGACCCAGTCTTTCTGGTCCAGCCCTGTTTTCTCTGACTATACATAGTCAGCAGAAACCCTTTTTGTACTGTCACACTTTCATGTTGTGATAGGTTTTAGAATACTTCAGTACTGCAAACTTACATATTTTGAGCAATATGTTTGGTCCCTCCCTGCTAGATTCTCTCTCTCTCTGTCTCTCTCTCTCTCTCTGTCTCTCTCTGTCTCTGTCTCTCTGTCTGCCTCTCTCTCTCTCTCTCTCTCTCTCTCTCTCTCTCTCTCTCTCTCTCTCTCTCTCTCTCTCTCTCTCTCTCTCTCTCTCTCTCTCTCTCTTCCTTTCTTTGTCAGTCCTGGGGCTTGAACTGGGGGCCTGAGCCCTGACTGTCTTTGGGTTTTCTCAAAGCAAGATCTCTGCCACTTTATCCACAGCACCACTTCCAGCTTTTCTATGTATGTGGTACTGAGGAATTGAACCTGGGTCTTCATGCATGCTAGGCAAGCACTCTACCACTAGGCCAAACTCCAGGCCCCTCCCTGCTAGCTTTTAAGGTAGAACTTTCTCCTTTTAAAATACTATGCTATAGTGTGGTAGGTTGCTAAGTGGATAGGTTAAGAAACATGTGAATTCCACAGAGAGGAAACAAGACCAGTGATTATGCCCATGAGAGTACATATCAGCTAGTTCAAGCAAGCCTGTGATACCAAGTCCAGCACTCTTCATCACTAGAGTCTGCCTGTCAGCAGGTCTCACCATGTGTTCTGTCTGAATGCTCATGTCAGATTGGTTTGGATTATTTGTGTAAAAATGTATATTCCTGGGTCTCTGCAATAGAAACAATGGAGGCCTCAGCACTCAGGTTTATAGTGATCTACTTACAAAATTCCTTATGGAGAGTAGAATTGTAAGCATTGCTAGTTTGGATACTATGCTAAAGATTGTTGGAGGGGGCTGGGTACCAATGGTTCATGCCTGCAATCTTAGCTCTATAGGATGTGAGATGAAAGCCAGTTAAAGGAGCAAAGTCTGTGATCCCCTCTTCCCCCTTTCCCTCAAAGCCCAAAGTAGAGCTCTGGCCCATGTGCCATAGTACTAGTCTTGAGCAAAAAGCTCAGGGTTATTGGCTAGGCCCTAATTTCAATCCATAGGGTCAGCACACACACACACACACACACACACACACACACACACACACACACACACACATTGAGGAGATAGGAGGAAGTTTCTGAGTAAATGTAATAAATGCCAGTGAACTTTAATAATTACTTCATAAGTTGGATGATTTTTAAAAATATATTTATTTAATTTTATGGTATTGGGGGATCAGAGTAGGGTCTGCACATAATAGATGAAGCTCTATGTCACTGAGCAATACCCCAGCATCAAGTTGGAATTTAAAAAGATACCCACATGACAGTGGCTCACTCCTATAATCCTAGCTACTCAAGAGACCAAGAGTGATAATGGATGACAGTGGATGATAGTGATTTGAAGTTAACCTGGGCAGCAAAGTCTTAGAAATTCTATTTCTAGTGAACCAGGAAAATGCTGGACTTTCCACTAGTAGAGCACCAGCCCAACGAACAGCCTAGCTAAGTGTGAAACTAAGTAAAAACTTTAGGATGAGAGAGAGAGAGAGAGAGAGAGAGAGAGAGAGAGAGAGAGAGAGAGAGAGAGAGAGAGAGAGAGAGAGAGAGAGAGAATGGGAGAGAGGGAGAGAGAGAGGGAGAGAGGCAGAGGCAGAGGCAGAGGCAGAGACAGAGACAGAGTAAGACAGATAGAGATAGAAACACAGAAACCAGTCAGAGAGAGACAGATTTTCAAAGTAACTTCTATGTTTGAGGAATTTCTTTCCTTAAGTATTCTGTGTAAACACGTGTCATCAAAAAAAAAGTGTGATGTCTCTATCACATAGTTTTTCAAAGTCCTTCCTGTAGAACTCTGCTTCTACAGAATAGTCAATTATTGATGAAAATGTTAGATACTGTTAAGATTTGAGAAACATGGTCCCTGATTTCATGGAACCATCTCACATTCTATGGAGAAAAGCTTAGGGAATGAATTGCTCAGATATCTTGAATACAAGAGCTATCAGAGCCTTGTATGTACAAGTATGTCCTATGAATATTAGAATCATGGATGTGATATTTTTATGTGTATTCAGCTCTTATTACATTAAACTCCTCCAAAAACTAAACCTAAATGATAAACTTCTAGAGCAAGAGGTGTCCAAAACACTTACCTGAAATCCTGTAGCCCCTAGAAAGTCCAGCACTGGAGTACTGATTATAGACATGGATTATAGCATAAACATGGAACCTCATGTACCACCCTCTTCTGGGTGTTATGTTGTCCTGACATCCTAGAAAGAAAGCACTGAGCTCTGAGATAAGCAATGGACAGACTTTAGTCAAAGTCGTAGTGTTCAGGGATATAGATCAGCCCTTGACTGTCTTCAGAATGTTGATTGGGTATGACTTCAGGCATGGAGTGATCCTGGATGTGTCTCTGTTCTCAACAGCTGGGAAATGGTTAAGGCAGAAGAGTTGTTTCAGTGTCCTACAAAAATTCTGAGGCCATCTTGAGTGAGCTCATATGGTACAGTGGCTCAATGCATGGTCAGATTTCTCTAGCAGAGTTAACTGTACTCCCTGTTTATGCTCCACCTACTTTTTATCAAGGCAGTTGTTAGAAAAATGAGAGGGTAGGCATTTTTAGTGGGCTAACTGAACTTAGCCACCTTCTCATTTTTCTGGTTGTGACAGTTTCTAAATAGAACAAAGTGATTTGGCAGCTTCTCCAACTACTCAAGAATTGTGCCTTCATACAATGAATAAGTTTAAATGGTTTGATTGTTAATGCTTATCAAATTATCCAGAGAACTGCCACATCACTGCTTTGATTCATGTCCTTGGACAGTTGTTAAAGAAGCTTTTGAAAATTATTTGTTTTTCCTTGGCATTGTGCTATTTAAAGATTTGTTACTTTATTGTTTGTTTAGCACACACTTTCTTCAGAAGCAATTCTCAGCCATACAAGCTTTCTTATTATTCAGCAAAGCAAAATAAAGAAATATAAGAGTATCTCAAAGTTCAGGTAGCTACCACCTGACTATTTAAATACTTGAGACAAATGTTCTTAGCCCTCATTTCAAGATTGTAAGTTTTTTCTGCTTTGTGCAGAGACCCTAAATCTCTAAGTGGTAACTTTAAGTCCAAAGTCTAAATAGAGTTTTTTTTTTTCTTGTAATTACACTAAATGAAGAAGAGTTCAATGCAGTTACCACCTTGAGGAAACTGCTATTCCAAAGCAAGTATAAGATATATAGTATAAATAGTGAATATACCAGTTGGACTAGCAAATAAATATCAGATAAATGCTAAATGAAAAGTTTATAGAAGCAGTGTGATGGCATATAAAAGAGCTGAATCTGGCCATGGAGAATTGGAGAAAGCTTTCTCCACGAGATTGCTTTGTGACCAACTTGTGTTTAAAATAAGGCAAGGTAGAGTTAGCAGAGCATCAAAAGGAAAGATGTGTACCTAGGGTTTTGTATACAATAACAAAAATGTGAATAAAAATACAGAAGTACAGGAATAGAAGGTATACTGGGGACAAAACTGGAGCATATTTAGATGAAGGAAGAGAGGGAATGAACAGGGAATTAGGTGAGAGCTAATGTATTTGAGAACATACCCCATAGGTGTCCAAACTGTTGGGTTCATTATCTATCTTTGTTTTTATTCTCATAACAAAGGAAGGTGCTGTTACTGAAGATTGCCACAGTTTATTCATTGTGTAGCTTTTCAGCTGGGAAGTAAATGCTATGGAGTACATTTCCCAGGCTGCTTTGCAGCTAGTTGAGGTCAAGTTCTCAGCCATGGAGAATTAAGAATTATATGGGCTTCCTTTCTTTTTCTTTCTTTCTTTCTTTCTTTCTTTCTTTCTTTCTTTCTTTCTTTCTTTCTTTCTTTCTTTCCTTCCTTCCTTCCTTCCTTCCTTCCTTCCTTCCTTCTTTCTTTCTTTCTTTCTTTCTTTCTTTCTTTCTTTCTTTCTTTCTTTCTTTCTTTCTTCCTTTCTTCCTTTCTTCTTTCTTTCTTTCTTCCCGCACATGGAGCTTGAACTTAGGGCCTGAGCACTGTCCCTAGGCTTTCTCAAGATTAGAGTTCTAACACTTGAGCAACAGCACCACATCCTCTGTTTCTGTGTATGTAGTATCAAGGACTTGAACTGGGGTCTGCAAGCATTCTACCACTAGGCCAAACTCCCAGCTCCTGGGCTTTTTTTTTTTTTTTTTTTTTTTTTATGGACTTTGGAAAGAAAAGAGCTCTCTAAAGGAAGTACCATGAAATCCTAGGGTAGTAAGAGCTGGAGCTGAAGAAAGCTGCTGGGCCAGGCTTTAGTTGAATGAGAAATAAAATGTTTTAGAGAGTTAAACTACTGAGATGTGGAAATTTGTCTTTCATGGCAACTAGAATGACCTTGAGTAACACAGATATTCTTATGACCTTCCACAAAAAAGAATCATAACTGTAAATCACCATCACATAATTAATAAGTAAAGTAAGACTAGGATATAACTCATGCCTTTCTTTGAGTCATTTCTTTTTTTAAAAATTTTATTCTTGAGGGTTTAACATTGACTGTATATTAATGGCTACTATTTCTCTACTACTAAGAGTAGCTCTCTACTATTTCAGATATCTTTTTTTGAAGATCAAGACAAAATGTTTGCAATTGTCTATAGAATATACTTAATGAATTTAGTATATATATATATATATATGTATATATATGTAGTAAACCACCTGTCTGCTTCATGGACTACTTGGTTCTTTCTGTATTGTTTTCCTGCCACCCTCCTTGGTATTGTCTTATTTACATAGTTAGAGCTAAGCTCACTCTTAGTTATCCGAGAAAAAACACAGGACAAGCAATTTCCTTTTAAAGGAAGTGACATACAATTTCCTTTCAAGGAAGAACCCTCTTGTACTCTTCTGGCCCTCTCAAGAGGGTGGCCATATGTTCACTTAGTCACAGATAGGCTGGGCAGGATGGTTCCTGATAGGGGATTGTAGGCACAGTTACCATGGTAGTTCATGATAGAGGAGGGAAAAAAGAAGATCAGAAACAACCATTATTCTAGTGCTTGGATATCCATTTTCAGTGAATTTAAAACTGAGCTTGGCCATCTACCCATACTGACTTCTCATCTTATACTCTCTCCCTTGATTAATAGCAACATTACCTTCCCAGAAGCCCAACGAACTAAGTGGCAGACTTTTAACTCTTTTACCTTACTCTCATTTTAATCTCTCTTGAAATGGCCCACTCTACTAAATCCCCTTACTCCTGCCTTGATTCATGACTTAACATCTCTCATGTAGCCTTGTAGGTATGGCCTCCTCACCAGTCACTAACGATCTGATATCTACCTATCAAGGACATCCTTCATACTACCAGGAGAGTGATTTTCGAAAATGCAAATCTGATCACCGTTTCATTCCCCCCACTCCTTTTTAAAAAAATTTTACAACCCTTCAGTGATTTCCCATGGCAAAAGTCCAAATTGCTTTGTAGAGCACAAAAGGCCCTCTGTGCTGAATCTCTCCAACTTCCTTTCTGACACTTTGTGATTTCCCTTCCCCCAAACAGATCACATCCTCAGCTCAGTTACAATGAGTGATGGCAGTCTGTTTCTTGTCTTTCTGTGTCTCCTCATGTGTTCCTTCTGACTGATAACTGATTATAAACTCTTCAAGCCCCAACTAAGCCCTCTAGCCTACTGTCCAGGATGCTAACTCTCGCCTAGGAAAAGTTCTTGCCTGTTTCTTTGTTATTATAGTCTTTCCACAAAATTTCCTGTATCTTAAATACTGTGATGTCCCTGAAATGATAGACAGAAGAAACAGGGTCAAATGGACAAATGGATAAATAGAGGGAGGGAATAAGGAAGAGAAGATGGAAGAAAGCGATGATGCAAGGAAGGTAGGAAAGAAGGGAGAAATGAGTCTAATAGCCCTCTAAAGGACAGTCCCCTAGTTACTTAACTTCATTCTTGTAGGCCCAACTTCTTAAAGGTTTCACTGTCTCCTAATAGTTCTACAAATGGGTGACTAATTTTTTTTTAACACATGGGGCTTTGTGGTGGCATGCTCAAAATTTAAACTACATAATTTGCTTTGGAAAAAGTCACGAAGCCTTATCTCACTAAGTATTACACATATTTCGATCACATATTCATCCCGTTCACTATATCATAATTGTTGTTGTATGAGTTTTTAGTAGATTGTGAGCTCCTCAAAGGAATGGAGCAATACTTATTATTAGACAGCTTTTTCATTCGTACAGATCCAGTATCTCTTTCTTTGTACATAATATTATATAAGTATTTGTGAATAACTGACCCCATGCTGAAAAGATTTCTCCCATACCAGTAATACTTAGACACAGGAGGAAAACTAAGAGGAAAAAGAGAGTAGGAAGAAAAAGAGGAGAGTAGGAGGAAGGGTAGGAAGGAAAAGAAGGAGGAGAAGAAGGAAAGAAGAGGAAGAGATGAAAACTGGAAAGACAAGTTGGGGCTCAATGGTATAGTGTTTTAAATCCTTGGCTAAGAAGCTACATTATGACATTAGAAAGTAATTAAACCTCAAGTTTACATTTACTATCCAAGCCAACCTTTGTTTCAAATAATGCTTGTGTTATATTTAAAATCTTGTAATGTTTACTCAAGGAACATTCTCTCTTAAGTAAATAAAAGTCAGCCAAGCTAAAAGAAAAATACAGAGGTCATGCTATATAGAAAGCAACTATGCCTTTATGCTGCAAGGACCAAATGAAAAGGAAAAAGTTGTCATATACAAAGGAATATTACCAGTACTATTTATTACTCATTTATTCATTTATTCATTCATTTTTAACTTTGTTTATTCTGTGTTGAAGGTTAAGATTTAGTCATTAGGGCAGATCTAGAGAGATGTACACATTTACATAGACTGTTCCTGTACTATCTTTACAGTATATATCCAAAGAGATTAATGTTAAAGAGCTGCCACTGTTTGTTGGGCTCGGTGAAGGAACAGCATTTTGACTCTGTTGAATTCAGTCATAATCACACAAATAGTCTCTATCTAGATGATGAGACAAAGCTGAATCTATAATATATCATGAAAAGTTTAGGCTTAAAATTCACCTGTGCAAGACTTCGTCTGAATCCATTTTGTATATAGTAATTAATGGATCTATTTTAGTTTTGGGGGGTATTTTTGTTTTTGTTTTTTTCTCATATGCTTTTTATTGTAATTAATAGAAGGGTTACATTATATTCAGTAGATAGAAGGTGCATTACTTCACATACATTGATACCCTTTATTATCAGTTGTATAACTTGAACTCAGGGCCCATGAGCTGTTCCTGAGACTTTCCTGTTCTTTTCCCTCAAAATTAATATTTATTGCTTTGAGCTAAAACACCACTTCTTATTTTCTGGTGGTTAATTAGAGATAAGCATTTTAGGAAAGAAGTGGTGTTGTGGCTCAAAGTATCTTGGGCTGAAGAGCTCAGGGACAGCATACAAACCCAGAGTTCAAGCCCCATGACCTACAAAAAAATAAAAGAGAGTCTTATAGACTTTCCTGCTGGGACTGGCTTTGAACCACCATCATCCTTAGATTGTAGCTTCCTGAGTAGCTAGGATTATAAGTGTGGGCCCCCCATTGCTTTGCTTGTTTTACTTTCATTAATCCAGATTGGATGAGAAATACTTCTAACTGAACTCTTGAAATTGGATTCATCCTCCTTTCTTCTTTTATTAGAAACATTTATTTTTAGCTGGCGTGGTGGTTCACACATGTAATCCCACCTACTCAGGAGGCTGAGACTTGAGGATTGAGGTTCAAAACCAGTCCAGGCACTGAAGAACTTGAGACTCTTTCTTACCTCCAATCACTAGAAAACAGGAAGTAGGGCCATGGATCCAGGGATAAGGTAGTAGCCTTGGGCTGAAGAGCTCAAGGACAATGCCCAGGTCCAGGGGTAGGGAAGTAGCTTTGAGCTGAAGAGCTTAGGGACAGTGCCCAGGCTCAGAGTTCAAGCCCTACGACCCCACAAAAAAGCAGAAATATTTATTTTTAAGACCTCACAGTACCCCCTCTAATATAAAGACAATTGACATGGTGCATCCCTTCCCCGTGCGTGCGTGCGTGCGTGCGTGTGTGTGTGTGTGTGTGTGTGTGTGTGTGTGTGTGTGTTGGTACTGGGGCTTGAATTTAAGGCTTGAGCACTATACATTAACATTTTCCATCAAGGCTGTCATTCTACTACTTGAGCTATAGCTTCACTTCTGGCATCTGGTGGTTAGTTAGGGATAAATGTTTTATGGACTTTCCTCCATGAGTTAGTTTAGAACAATGATCCTCAGATCTTAGCCTCCTGAGTAGCTAGAATTATAATATGTGTGAGTCACTAGTGCTCAGCAGTGTGTACATGCAATTGCTTAGATTCTTTTATAGAGCTGTATAATCCCTATCTAATGTGAGCTGAGAGGACAGACAGTGGTTGTTAATATAAATGAGCCTACATCTTGTCCATTTTCATGATGAAAATCAGAACTGAGCATCAGGTAGCTGATAGCCCAATCACATTAATGCTAGTTTGACCACATAGAGCTACTGACCCAGAGATTCAGTATAGATAGGACTTTATAGATCCAGGACTTTTCGAGTAACTACACAGAGAGTCAAGCTGAAGGTAAATTTTAGAGTAATTTGGTGATTGTATTAGGGGTTTAGTACAGTAACCAATAGACTGGAATCCAGAATTGGGTTGTTGTTCATTTTTTTTCCCTTGACCATTTATTAGTGGTTTAACCTTGTGCTGGTTATATAACTCACTGTTTCCATACAAGGATGATGGGATTAATATATTCTTACTGCAAAGGTGTGTATGTGGGGAAAGAGTTGCTGTCAGTGAAACACTGAAAATAGGATATAGCACATAACTAAAATGATTTATAGTTGCTATTGTTAGATTAGGAAGATAGTTAAGGGACAAAGATTTGTGAAGGCCACTGGAATTTTTGTTGAATTATAGAAAAGTTTGAACTTTTTAGTGAGACACTAAATATCCATCATTCGTTTGACCTTTTAAAAAAGACTTATTTTAGGAATTGCTTTCTATAAATACTCTAAGTATTGAGAGTATAAAAAAATATTTCTACTCATTGGTGTCTCACACCTGTAATCCTAGCTACTCAGGAAGCTGAGATTTGAGGGTAGCAGTTCCCAAGTCAATCTGGGTAGGAAATCCCTTGACAATGATATCCATGAATCACAGAAAAGCTGGAAGTGGTGTTGTAGCTTAAGTGGTAGAGCACTAGCTTTGAGCAAAAGGACCCCATGGCTACTGTCCAGGTCCAGAGTTCAAGACCCAGGATTGGCCAAGAAAAAAAAAAATCTTTCAGAGAAGCTGAGAATAAAATGTCATTTAGAGAAAAATAAAGACCACATGGTGAGTCAGTTTGGTGAAGTGAAAGTAAAAACTAAATTCCTCAAATTGGCTTTGGGAATGGGATTATTAACATATTACTATTACTATTACTATTATTATTATTATTAACAATACCAAGTATTTACTGAGTCTTCACTGTATCTCGAGGTCTTTACTTGAAAATGAAATGTATTTCATTTTTTAATTTGACTGAGTTTTCTAATCATTGCAGTTCCTTCAGTTCTTATAAACTTCAGGAAGTACCGTCATGTCCACTCTGCTTGTAACTGGACGGAAGCGCTGAGAAATCATGTAGCATGTGAAGGTTTCAATAGTGCTTAGTACCAGAATCAGTGCCAGAGCTCAGGTGTATTTCCCTCTATATGCTGTTACTTATATGAACAAATAGTGTCAGTAGGAAATCTTTGGTTTTACAAAGCACTTTGAAAACATTCTAAGTGAAGTATTCTTTGAGTATTTTCTGGCAAGAAAATTGAGGCTTAATGAGATTGGTTCATTTTTTTTTCCTTGGAATCATTCAGTTTGGACAGCTTTCATTCTTCAGGCCCCACATTTTCTACATTGGCCATATTCTTCTAACAGTAGAGATTCCGGTCCCTCTCAATCCAGTTAGTAGATGTAAAGACAGAAAGAGAGAGACAGGGGGCCGGGAGTTTGGCCTAGTGGTAGAGTGATGCCTAGCATGCACGAAGACCTGGGTTCGATTCCTCGGTACCACATACGTAGCAAAAAGCCAGAAGTAGTGCTGTGCCTCAAGTGGTAGAGCCCTAGCCTTGAGAAAATCCAGGGACAGTGCTCAGGCCCTGAGCCCAAGCCCAGGACTGGCAGAGAGAGAGAGAGAGAGAGAGAGAGAGAGAGAGAGAGAGAGAGAGAGAGAGAGAGAGAGAGAGAGAGAGAGAGAGGGAGGGAGGGAGGGAGGGAGGGAGGGAGGGAGGGACAAGACACAGCAACAGAGACATGGAGAGGAAGATAGAAAGTTAAAGACCAAGAAAGTCAGGGGGAGGAGAGAAAGGAAACAGAGATGTGGAGAAAGATGGACAGATACACTGACAAATAACTCAGAGACTTAGTGGAGACACAGGCAGGGACAGCATTTACAAAGAAAAACAAGCATGGAGCTATGAAGAGAAGAGCAGAGCTATAATCTGTTTAAAGAAAGAAAGTAGTTGGGTGCTGATGGCTCACACCTATATTCCTCGATACTCAGAAGACTGAGACATGAGGGTTAAGGTTCCAAGCCAGACAAAGCAGGGAAGACCATGAGTCACTTAGCTCCAGTTGAACACACACACACACACACACACACACACACACACACACACGACAAAAAACAAAAAGCAACAAAAAACCCCACTTATTTGTTCATTTGAAATAGGGAAGGGAAGGTGAAAAACAAGATGCCTGGGGTGGGGGAGGGAGAGGGGGACAAAAACATGAGAAGGGGTATCAAGGTTCAAGAAGTAAATGCACCAAATTGCCTGACAAATGTAACTATAATCCCTCTATACATTATGCCGACTATAAAATACAATTTTAAAAAACCAGAAGCAGACCTGTGGCTCAAGTGGAAGAATATTAGTTTTGAGCACAAAATCTCTATAGCACCAGGCTCTTGAGTTCAAGCCCAATCCCCAAGACATACACAGGAGTTGAAAATCTCTTAGCTGCCACAATCTCAGTCACATGACTGACTGCTTTTATTTTTTGCCCTTCATCAGCGATATTAGATTTACCATAGAACATTCTGAGATTATGTGTATTGACATACTGAAGGGTACTGGAGAATTGTTTTCCCAGTAGGTTTGTAGGACAAAGTATTCATTCTAAGTAGTGTAATATTGTATTTCAAATAAGACTTCAGTACAGTTAAAACCTTCTGCTATTTGGTAAAACACTGGAAATAAGTCCATCAGATATTGTGGAAGCTCACTTCTCTAAACACATCAGGAAACTCTTGGGTTGTTATTACTTTGGTCTGAATTAGTAGCAAATCATTATACTCTGCCTGGGACTTTGCCAGTAGGATAAGACCTGCCAGCCATCTCTGCTATCCACAGGGATGGCTTTATGGCATTACACATTCCTCTCAAGATAATTAAGATATTTATATCTATAAAATGGAAAAGTGACTACCTTAATCTATTTTATCTATAATGTCTACATAGAATCCAGACGTTTTAACAGGCTGAGTATGAGATCAGATTCTTAGGGAAAAAACACATTAATAAATCTTTCATCCAGTCTTCTCTCTATTCTACATCCACTTATAATACAAATTGCCATTGAGAAATATTCTTAAAACTACTAGCCTATGAATTGGAAGTCAGCCTGATGTATTCATTCATCAACTTTACACAGAAAGTCAGCTAGCTATAAGCACAGTCATTCAGGAACCCATTCATTTGTTAACTCATTCATTCATTAATTTATCAACTCTATATTGAGCTAGCACAGTTTTGGATTCTGGATATTAAATGAAACAAGCAACAGCAGTCCTGGGGCTCAAGGGAATTATGTTACAGTTGACACATAGTGTATAATATGTGAGGAAATATAAAAGGGAAGCAGTAGAAGTTGACGAGTTCTCTTGAAAGGGGATGAAATACAAAATGTTGAGGAGGACAGAGATAGCATCTGTGAGAAAGGGACTTTTGAGTGTAGTTTACAGAAAATGAAGAAGATAGCCTTACACGAGTCTGGCAAAAATATCCTTACAGGAGTCTGGTGAAAGGTGTTTCATAAGAAGGCACACAGGTATGCAGGTACTCAGGGAAAAGGAATGAAAGGATGAGCATCAAAGATGGAGCAGAGAATTTATTGGGTGTAGTTGGGTTGAGAATTTTACACATCAAGTCTGTACTCAGGTGATTGAACACAGTTAGTGTTAATACAGTTAACACCTAGATTGATGTTAACAGAGTTTGTTAGCAAGCTATGGAACCTTGTGGGTATCCATTTTATTTTTTTCCTGAGTGGGAATAACTCATTTTTAATTTTGATGCCCTAATAGTATTTTACACGATTTCTGGAATTCTAGGATTTACTATCTCATTAAGTCAATACAAAATTTAACACACACACACACACACACACACACACACACACACACACAGGCCTGTAATGAAAACAATACACTATTCAAGAATAATGCCAGATATTATGCATGTTGATTCAACACTAAATAGTCTTCAAATAGAATAATACTGCCTTTCATCTAAATAATGGAATGTCATGCACAATTAATGTTAATTAGTAGGGTTATTTTTAGATACAAAGTTTACATATAAAATACACAGATTTGTTACATCTCTGTGTAATTCAAACTGTCACACAGTAACATTCTACAGATGTCTGAGAACCCTGGCAGGAATAGCAACTTGCCTGATAAAATGAAGTTATAAAGGAAAGGATTAAGGGGAAAAGGTTGGAGGAGGTCAGCCAGACAGTTAATGTTATGTTCTCTCTCTGTTTCTGTCTTTCTCTGTTTCCCTCTGTCTTTCTGTCTCTGCCTGCCTCTCTCTCTCTCTCTCTCTCTCTCTCTCTCTCTCTCTCTCTCTCTCTCTCTCTCTCTCTCTCTCTGTTTTTTTTTTTTGGTCAGTCCTGGGCTTTAGCTCAGGGCCTGAGCACTGTCCTTGGACTTTCTCATGGCTAGAGCTCTACCACTTGAGCATCTGGCTTTTTTCTATGTATATGGTACCAAGGAATCAAACCCAGGTCTTTGTGCATGCTAAGCAAGCACTCTACCACTAGGCTAAACTCCTGGTCCTTATATTTGAAATTGAATCTGGACTGTAAGCACATTGACTATACTATGTTTAGATTTTATGAAAGTTTTGCATCATGGGAAAATCAATGACTTCCAAGCTTCTTTTTGGTATCACCATTGCCTTACTCAGATTTGGGCATCCATGTTTCAGTGGCAATTATACCCTCATTCTGTACAATAATGTACTTTAAAAAATTATAGATGATTTGAATTTGAATCCAAGATGAATTCAAAGATGTAAGTAATGCTGCCATTACTTACTATGGGATACTATCCTATGGAAACGAGCCACTCTGTTGTTTTCTGGGTATGTGATAACAAAGGAATCAAACCCAGGGCTTCATGCATGCTAAACAAGCACTCTACCACAAGGCCAAACTCCTGGCTTCCAAGCCCTCATTCTTTTTTTATTATAAGATTTTATTAACACTGATTTTTTACATCATTTTTCAAATGCCATTTTTAACAAACAAGTATTCAAGAAGGGAATCTCTATACAATCACTGACACATAGATTATAGAACGTAATTAAAACTAAGCTGAGACTTTATATGTCATAGATACTTATCGATCTATATAACATTATGTCTATAGAGTATATATCCCTTCATAAATTTCAATGTCTATGTAGTTATATTTATATCTCCAACACCATGTCAATAATCTTGGGTACCTGAATATTGAATCATCGCTCTCATACTGTTTGGATTTAATATCCACATATCAAGGAAACAATGCACCCCTTATTCCTTTGGTCCTTACTTAGCAACATGATTTGCTCTAGTTTCATCCACTTCCCAGTGAATGTCATTATTTTATCTTGTCTGGTGGCTACATAGAATTTCATTGTATATATGTGCCACATTTTTTGTATCCATTCATCTGTATTGTTTCCATCACTTGGCTATTGTGAATAGTACAGAGATAAACATGGCTGTTCAGGTGTCCTTATTATATCCTGGGTTATGATTCTCAGAGTAGGTGCCCAGGAGTTTATCGCTGGATCATAGGGATGGTCTTTTTTCAGTTTTTTGAGAACTCTCCAAACTGCCTTCCAGAGAAAAGCCCACATTCTTAATGGGAAGAATAGCCTCTGTTCAACCACTGTTTTCTATCTACTCACCAATTACACACATTCTTCCAAAATGAAAAATGTTCCCTTCCCATGGCCCTTGACGTTTCTTCCTCTGTGGCACTGGTGTAAAGTTTAGGATTTGTCTTGTAGATCATGTCCACCCATGGATGAGAACAGTTCCTTGACAAGAGATTCTTTTAGTTTGAAGATGGGGTATTCACCATAGTGTCCCACTTAACAAATGTGGTGGTAGGCAGAGACCATCACCATAAGCACTCCATTTACAAAAGGAGGTGGTAAAGGGAAGCCACAGCATTTAATGGTCCAGAGCAATTGAGCTATGGTCATCCACTGCTACCAGTGCCTTCCATTAGGGGCCATATCTGATGCTTCAGAATGACCCCTTGAAGCTCCTGTCTCTGCTGTAGAATATACAGGGTCCATCTGGGTGCTGTCCCTGAGTTCTTCAGCTCAAGGCTATCACCCTACTCCTTGAGCCACAGCCCCACTTTCCGTTTTCTAGGGATAAAGTGGAAATAAGAGTCTCATGTTCTTTAGTGTCCTCACTGCTTTGAACCTTGATCCTCAGATCTCAGCCTCCTGAGTAGCTACCATCACAGGTGTAAGTTACTGCACCCGGCTTTGAGAATACTTTCTAAGAGTGATTGAGATGAGAGAAATAGTTTACTTTGAACCTCTGTAAATTCTGACATACTTTTGAATTCTGAATTCTGCTAAAAAAAAAAAAGGTTTGAATACTCTCCCTCCTTCCTTCCCTTCCTCCCTCCTTCCTTTCCTCCCTGCTTTCCCTCCTTCCCTCTTTCTCTCCTTGCCTTTTCTATTTGAGGTAGTGTTTCACCATATAGTCTAAGCTGGTTTTGAACTTTAGATCCTCTCTCTTCAGCCTCCTGAGAACTGAAATGTCAGTATATGACATCATGATAGTATTTTAAAAAATTCATTCCTTTCTTCCTGAATTTTATTATAGAGAACTATGAGGAACATTTTCAACATTCTACCTAGAGTTCTTCTTAGTTGTGTCCTCAAATTCAGTAGCTCTGTCCTTTATACGTTCCACATTATTTTAGAGTGTTGTTAGTTGTTCTATCTGAATTTGAATCAGGTGTATTTTTGTGTAGTCTCTTTCCATATGTTTACTCCTTTGTCTTTCAAGTTTCACTTCCAGCTTTTACTCTCCTTTCTGTCTGTCCTAAAAGCTAGTGTCCATCAGTTGGTTCAAAACCAATGATACCTAATTTAGATTTTATAATAGAATCACCTTCCAAGAACACATTCTGCTCTAGTCGATGTAAAGCCATATAAACCTATCTCACAACTGAGTGGATTAAAATGACCATTTTATTTTGCTCATCAATTTGTTGGTTAGGAATTTGAGAAACACATGGCTGTATATTTATCTTAGGGTCTTTTATGCATCTCAGGCTGCTGTTGGACAGGTAGGACTATGGTTATTATTAGGTTTGAAGAACTAAGTGTGCAGAAGTCCAAATTGGTCAGTCATATGGCTATTGGCTGTTGTCTGGGGACTTAGGAGGAATTGTTAACCCAAGTTACTGTAGTATGGACTCTTGAAACATGGAGGCTGGATTTCAGGATGGATTGTCTGGAGATTATGTTTCAAGACACCTGGGAAGAAATTGTAGAATTTTTTTAAAGTTCACTTTGGAAGTTTAAAATTCCAGTTGATTGAATTTGATTAACTTCTATTCAATGAATGGAAGCATTACTTCCTCATTGAAAGAGAGAGAGAATGTGTGTGTGAGAGAATATGATTTATAGCTATCTTTGATTTTCCTCAGTGACTACCCAAGTCATACCAGATATCCTAACACTGAAGTAGATATTGGTGACTTGAAAATCAAAAGGTAAGAATTTAGAACACATTTCTAAAAGCTCTTTTGGTTCCAGATGAGACTCATAGCAAATTTCAATCCAGAAAAAGAAATTATTTAGTTTTTTGAGGCAAGGTTTTACTCTGTTAGCTGATAATGGATGTGGATGATTAGCCTCCTCAGTGCTTTGATTACAGGTTGGTGCTACCAGATCCGTCCTCAATATCCTTAAATGTAACAAAATACTCTTTGTCATGCAATGTTTCTAAAGTTTCTGAAATTCTGTATAACTTTCTTAAGATAATGGACTTAATGCTGTGAGCTGATGAGAGGATACTTTTTGGGACTGTGTGAATCCCTATCAGAATGATGCATTGCTAAACTGCAGAGGTGCAGTCTATGCTATTTTATAGTCTCCAGCAGGATTCTTTGGCCTTTTAACTGTGATATATCCGAAGCTTGACCTTTTGTTTTGGTGAGCTGAGTGCTAAGAGTGGTATGTGGGTGTAACAGTGCTCACAACCATATGTAGAAGGAGGGATCTGGTAGTTTCCTGTACTTAAGCCAGTCACAATCTTAATGGTTGCCTAGTGTCTGTTGGAGAGGTGGCAAGAGAAGGCTCTGGGAAGTTTCTGGGAGAGATGACCTCTGAAGACAGAAAGTATCTTACCTTCTAGGGCATCAGATCTCCAATAACTATCTTCAATTCTTTAACTGTATTTTTGTCTTTTCTTTTTTGGTGCTGGGGATTGAACCTAGGACGTTTCACTCGCTAGGCAAGTTCTTTGCCACTGAGCTACATCCCAGCCCCGGTCTTCGATTCTTAAATGGACATCTATTCCTAAGACATGTTTTGTAAGGCTGCTCACTTGGAGCGAACCAAAGAAAGGACATTTGATCTGTATCTCTTCATAACATTCCTAAAAAATCAGAGACTGGGTACAGAATTGGCCCTCACAGGCCGGTAATTCAAACCAGAAATTATAGGTAACATTCAAGATAAGATGCAAGCAATGGCTTAGAAAGTGTGAAATCAAGGCAGAGATCTAAGTCAGCCATTCTTTGTTGTCAGTGATCTAGGTTTGGAGGATGAGAACAAAAGAAGAAGCAAACCAGCGATTCAGAGGGATTCCCTTAATACAGAAATGATACAGTGGTTTCACTAAGATACATTGGTAAACACTGGGAAATCCAGAGTAGAGTGAGGAATTCTACATTCACCTTTGGTATGTCTATAAAAGGATATTGGGATTATTGACAATCTACCATGTATTTTGAATCTGAGTGCACTGGCAGCTTGTGTGGCATTTATTTTCTGTGGACCCACTGATGAAGTTTGCTTGTTTTTGTTTGTTGAGTTCAGGTCTCACTATTTAGTCAAACTCATGGTCTTCAAGTTATGGAATAGAACATCTTTGTAGTGAGCAATGAGGTAAGAAGTGAGTGGTATTAGAAACTAACTGAACAGGGCTGTGTTACATGTGTAAAATATAAGAATTTGAGCTGGAGGTAAGGCTTAAGTGGTACAGTGCCTGTTTAGCAAGATTGAGGCTATGTTCAAACCTCAGTACTACTTAAAATAATAGGACAGGATAGAAAGAATCGAAAAGAAAATAGAATAAAATAAAGATTGGGTCAAGACTCACCTGACTTTCAGTTAAGAATCTGTGTGATAAAGATTAAAATGTCTTGGTATTGGGGAGGTAGAAGTAGGAAGCACATGAGCTGGGGCTTATCATGAGCTATATAGTAAAATATTGTCTACACCAAAACAAAAAAGGAATTAGGAAAACACACACACACACACACACACACACACACACACACACACACACAGACATTAAAAAGCCCTGAATATCAGCTTGGGATAATTGTTTGAGATTTGGTTGTTATGGAGAGAATTTATTTTTTAAAACTTAGCTGTAATATCATCAAGAGTCTAAAATACCATGCTTTAAATACAGTTCATCTCAAATGGGCCACTCTGTTTATGAAGACTTTTATCTGTATACATGCATAAATATGTACATATAAATTTTCACAGCCAAAGGAAAAGGCTGTACAGTATGGCATAAAATTATGTTTTTGGCTCTGACTCAGCAGTCATAAAATGTAACTATTTGCAAGCAGAAGAAAGATGGAAAACCTTCTTTTATAACACCTTCTATAATTGTTCACAGACCAGTCCTGTGGTCCTCATGCATAAGTATCTCAGGTTGAATTTTAGGAGGTTTTCTCACATTTTAGCCTTAACTTTGGGCATAGAAATAGATTGGATATTGAATCGACATCTTCCTTGTAATTTTTTAGTCCCTTTTATATGCATTTAAATGCAACTATTATAAAGAACAGAAACATTTCTCTATGTCTACTTTCTAATAAAACAAGCTTTCCAAACTTAACCTCGGGAATGGGAAGGAGTATAATATATATACATAAGTTTTAGGTTCCAAACAAAATGATATAACTAGAAATCATGCAGGACACTTGATTCATTCATGAATAAATTGTGGTTGTAGTTTGCATGCTAGGGAATGTCACTAATAAAAGTTAATGTGAGCTAAATCACATACCGAAGACATAAATGTAGAAGTCATACAGGATCTAGAGAACATCAGAAAGGCTGATGTAGCCAAATGTTTCAAGGAAGAGAAGAAATGCTATTTATTTGTTTATTTAAATGTTTCTGATATAACAGAATTTGGTGGCAAGTTCCATTTGTGTGTGTTTTTTCCCAAGTTTTTAGACTGAACCAGACTTTTACCATCAGTCAGAATATACTTCGATGAGTCAAAGTTTGAGTTCTGTTGAAATGTTTCTGCATAAGTTGCAAAACAGACTGAAAAAAAAAAAGACAACAAAAATTTAATCAATACAGGTGCTGGGAGTTTGGCATAGTGTTAGAGTGCTTGCCTAGCATGCACAAAGACTCTGGTTCAATTCTTCCCTACCACTTACATAGAAAAAAGCTGGAAGTTGTGCTGTGGCTCACGTGGTAGAGTTCTAGCCTTGAGAAAGGCTTATGCCCTGAGTTCAAGGCCCAGGACTGGCAAAATAAAAAAAAAAAAAACATTTAAATCAATACATCTTGATCTACTAAAACTATCTTAATTATTCCAGCTTAAACTTTTTTTTCTGTTCCAGGTAGATTGTAAATGGAGGAGGCTGAATTTGTGCAGAGAATAGAATGGAAATATAAAACTATGCAAACCCTATTGTTTGTTGTGAAGGATTTTTACAGTATTGCATACTTTATGGTCACAGGAGTGAGGCTGGCACTACTCAATGTCAGGTGAAGGAGGATGTCAAGGTTGTAGGAAGGGAGGCTGGAGGCAGGCCTGGTCACACAGAGGAAGAGAGGCAAAAGATAACTTATCCTTTTGTCAGCAAAAACTTCAAATTGGTCAAGCAGGTTGGAGCAGGAGAGGTGATGTGACCAAGAAGACTGTGAAGGGATTTTGGGGGGGGCGTGGTTTCCAAAACCCTTTCTTGATTCACCCAGACCTTTGGGATTTCCTTCTTCCTTTATCTCCATGGTCTGAAGGAAAGCTCACAATATCTTTGATAAGCCTGCTGTCTCTATTCACAATGGAGTAAAAAACTAATGCCACTTTATTAGTGGCATTAGTCAGACAATCATGTAATCTCTTTTGGAAAAAAAAAAACAGATGTACAATGATCACATTATATGACGTTATATGAGTGTGTGTACCAGGGTAGATAAGGTGTGTGTGGGTGTGTGTGTGGGGGGTGTTCTATGCAGGGGTTTCATGACCAGAGAGGAAGAGCATAGAAGAACTGTAGCCTACATATTGCCATTCAGTCTAAGTTGTTTCTCCTTCAATCCCAGTTCTATGCTCAGATTCATTAATTTTATAAGCACTGGTTCTCTTGTTTGAAAATTGCTTGCTGAGAGACTAGTGCATTTAAAGACATGTTCTGTTCTCAGGGCTTTACATTTTTTGTCTTTGAAAAAAAAAGAGCATACTTTTTATTCGCAACAAATGAAGTCAGTCAATCGGGATTTGGGAATGTTGCATTTGACCTTTTAACTTCTACACAGACACCAGTTTGACACAGTCACTCAGATTTAGTTCTTAGACTGATAAGTTGACAGCTTCAAGGTTTGTAAGTGAAACAGGGTGAAGGTGAGGATGTTTATTGGTAGCGAGGTCATGACCACTTACATTTTACCTTATGAGGTCACAAGGTTACACTGTCAAAACTTGATGTACTTGGAAACACAGGCCAGAAAAATAAAGGAGCCTTAAGAATACAGGTATGACCAGATAGGACTGGTGTTGATTGTCCATGTGCAGGTTTAAGGAGGAAAAATACAAGCATAGAAAAAAAATGTGTGCTGAATCCATTACCATGGAGACAAGATGCGGTCTCTGCAGGATCAGCACCAGAATTCTCATAAATGGTGGGTGGTGCCTGTTTCTGCCAGCCAGGAAGTAGATGTGAGACCAACTAGTAGGGATCCAGAAAGGTTGACTTCTGGGTCAGTATTCAGGAATCAGGGCTGAATATCCAGAGCATTCTACCCAAGCCTGGCCTGGTAAATAGCTCACTTAAAATGTTGGTTCTAACACCTAGGAATGAATTGCAGTGATCAAGGTATTAGATCTCTCTGAACTCCAGATTCTACATATAAAACATGTAAATATAAATCAGTAGAAACCCTGGGCTGTCCTAGCAGAGATTTACAATAGAACAAAACTTAGATATTTTAGGCCATATAGAATGACACTAAATGAAAGGGCCTCCAGGATAGAAACAAAAGCCATATAACAAGTGATTGTTGTCCTTAATGTACTATGTTATCTCTCATCTCTTTTGCTGTCCCTTGGTTATCTCATATTGTTACAGTATTTTACCTGGTTATCTGATATACTGTATTGATATATTGTACTTGGTTATTTGAAGTCTGATAGGGAAGGGAGGAAAACAAGATGAGGGATGGGGGTTGGGAGGGAAATGGGGACCAAGACATGAGAAAGGTATCAATGTATGTGAAGTAATGCACCTTCTATCTGGTGAATATAATGTAACCCTTCTATTAATTACAATAAAAATATATGAAAAATCTGTAAATATAATAGATTTGATATATAAATATATTTTTATATATTTATACAATATATAACATAAATAAATAAATATAAACATACAAAAGAAATGAGTTTGTATGTTGTTGCGTTAAAAATGAGAGCACACTTGGCACATGCCTGAACCACACTCAGTATTACAGGTGTCAACTGTGTTTTTCAAACTGGTTATTAGAGAAAAGTAGTGATTTCATTATATAAACTAGACGTTCAGTTACTGGAGTTAGCCCAAGACTAGAAGAATAATGATATTGCTATAAAATTGGCCACCATGGTTCTGATGGCTTTGTGCTTGGGATGGAGCTGAATTAGTATAGGAACTGATTGAGTCTTTGGGGGGAATGAGAAGGTCATGGTAGGAACTTGCTGATATACTGTACTTACTTCAGTTATGAAACTGAAGTAACTCATGGTCATTCAAAATCTCCTTCCTAGAAATTAACCTATCATGTGAGACCTTCCCCAAGATTTGTTTGCTTTCCTTGGAAGGCTTATCCCTAGGGAAGTTTTGTGAATATGAAGTTATAGTTTATCAAAATGATTGATAACAATGCTTAAAATCTTAGATTGTAAATATATTCTGCATGGCTATGACTTTTCACCACTAATTTCTTTCAGTTTTCCTGAACCTACAGGCCTTGGCCTGTGTTACCACGTACTCTAGGAACCCATTCCTATTGCTGTCTTTGACATTGCAATGAACACATTCTGCTTTTGTGGCCTCAAGTCCTTGTTTAGGCCAATAAACTCTTACTCTTCTATGACTCTGCAATATGTACAAAGTGTTTTCCATTTGATTTCCTTTATTTCTTCTCCCTGAAAATGGAATCTAGCTATTAAGTGGATAAAAATAAGGGGGTTCAGATAGTTGAATGGCTCATGGCCATTCTACTGGTATAGTTATGGAGCTGCTACTGGAAGCCAAGTTTCCCCATGATTATTTTTCCATTTTTTATTTTTATGTGTTAACTGTAATAAATGATAGCTTACTTAGTTGCTGCTTTTCTATTTCATATGTGTTTCAGATAAAATCCTTTAGGTCCTTTGTTAATCAATCAAATATTCACTAGGTACTTTCACTCAGCACCATGTTATCTACACCTACATTTTCCAGGGCTGTAGGGAGCATCTTTGATCTTTTAGTCAAATATAGGTATGTGAAAGAATAGATATAAGCACTAGTGGAGTTTTAAAAGGAATATAATGAGGAAGAGCGAGTGGTAAAGAATATTTGGGGTTTGAGTCTTATTCTAGGAATGATTCCAATGTGTTTTTATGTAATAGCATTCACAACATCCTGATCTTTGACTTTCCTGACTAGGGTCACCCTAGGGTCTATCTTTTTTATTTCATTCCCTCGCATTTCCAGTTCTCACCCCACTTCTCATTCGGCCAGAGATTCCCAGTTCTATTGATGTATGTGCCTGGCTCAGCCTAGCAAGCTGTCTTAGTAAATACTGGAGGATCTGAAAGCAGCCATATGCTGATCCATGGCACTGGCCAAACAAATTTGCTGGGGATTGAAGTTAGGTACTTTTGTTATATAAAGTACAGCTATAAAAGAAATGACAGTTTTCTGTGGGAGACCTAAGCCAGCTATGAAGGTGATTTCAAGAGAGGAATTCCCAAAATATTTCGGACAATCACAAGATCACTGAAATAATTACATTAGCTCCCCAAGTGCCCATTTTGAAAGGAAATGCTAGCTCAGATTTGGAGTTCTGGCATATTTAATAAATACCACTTTCATTATTATAAGACCTCGCTGATAAAAAGTAGCAGAGAGATGCAGAGCACCCATCCTGCATGATTCCTGTGCATTCTCCACTACATTGTTACTTTATGTGTTTGTAGTACTATCAGTCAATTGGGTCATTTTCTGATCTCCATGGGCCATCATCATCCCTGCTTATATTTGAATTGTTCACAGCACTTTGACCTTTACAGAGAAAAGCTCTACAGTGACTCCAGGCATTGTTATTGTATAGCTTGTGTAAATGGTGGTGAGGCCCCCATCTAACACCGGTGTTACAGGTTGACTTTCATTAAGATTCCATAGAACACTTTTCAGAATATGATTTGAACTGCGTATGGAGAACCTGAAGTCAGTCGGTGTTTAATATTTTACATCTGGGGCCTGCTGAATCTTTCTGTTTTGGCCTAGTCTGGACAGAAAATAGTTTTCTGGGTGGATACATTAGGTCGCTATGCCATTCATGGCCAGCTGTATTGGAAATAGTACCTTATACATGTGTGTCTAAATAACTGCACAGACAAAAGAATCAATTCAAGCATAGTATTTTTTTTTCTTTTTTTTATTAAAGAATTTATTAACGTTGATTTTTACATCATATTTTAAATGACAAGTTTAACAAGCAATGTTCAAGGAGGGAATCTCTATTTACAATCACTGGGACTTAGTATTTAGAACTTAATCAAAATTAAGCTAAGGGTTTGTATGTCATAGAAACATTAATTTATGAAATAAAACATTATGTCTATAGAATCATACGTTTTTATGTCTATATAGTTATGTTTATATTTCCATTACCATGTCCATAGCTTTGGGTATGCAGTTATTGAGTCCTCACTCTTGTACTTTTTGGATTTAATAGCCACATATTAAGGATACCATACGCCTTTTGTTCCTTAGGTCTTGACTTGTCTCACTCAACATGATTTGCTCTAGATTCATCCACTTCCCTGTGAATGCCATTATTTTATCTTGTCTTTGGCTATGTAGAATTCCATTGTGTATATATACCACATTTTCTGTATCCATTCATCTGCAGTAGGGCATCTGGACTGTTTCCATTGCTTGGAATAGTGAATAGTGCAGAGATGAACATAGCTGAGCAGGTGTCCTTATTACTTGGGTCATGCTGTTCAGGATAGATGCCCAGAAGTGGTATGGTAGGATTGTAGGGAAGGTCCATTTTCAGTTCTTTAAGGAACCTCCACACTGCTTTCCAGAGTGGCTGAACTAGTCTGCATTCCCACCAGCAGTGTAGTAGGGTTCCTTTTTCTCCACAACCCTGCCAGCAACTGTCATTGTCTGAGTTCAAAATCTTGGCCATTCTTGTTGGGGTAAGGTGATATCTTAGGGTTGTTTTTATTTGCATTTCCTTTATGACCATAGATGATGAACATTTTCTCATATGCTTTTCTGCCATTTTAATCTGTTCTTCTGATAAGTCTCTCTGTAGTTCCCTTGCCCATTTAGTGAATGGTTTATTGGGTTTGGGGGGGATTAGTTTCTTGAGTTCCCTGTAGATACTGGATATTAAGCATTTGTCAGATGTATTGTTGGTGGGTATCTTATCCCAGTTGGTTGGCTGTCTCTCTACTTTTGCGACTATATTTTTATCTGTACAGAAACTTTTTATTTTTAGGTAGTCCCATTTATCAAGTCTCTCTTTTTGTCCCAGTCCTGGGGCTTGAACTCAGGGACTGGGCACTATATTTTGTATTTTTTGTTTGTTTGTTTTCCTCAAGGCCAGTGCTCTACCATTTGAACCACAGCTCCACTTCTGGCTTATTTTCTGGCTTAGTTGGAAATAAGAGTCTTACAGACTTTCTTGCCTGGGTTGGCTTTGACCCAACATCCTCAGATCTCATCTCTTTTCTTAGCTAGAATTACAGGTATGAGCCAGTTGTGCCCAACTAGCTATGTACATACATACATACATACATACATACATACATACATACATACTCATATGTGTATATCTTAATAACTTTTTGGTCTGCTTATAGATCTAATCACTTGGTGATTGTGAGTTATTTCTAGAACTAGAAAAAAGACTTTTAAAGAGGATATTACTCTGGAGATGGTATCTTTATTTGAATTTCTCTCGTGGTGTATGTCTAGTTGGCTAGTAATTCCTTTGTTTACCACATATTAACTGAATATCCACTCTTGCTTTACTTGTGACTGGAGATAACATCATGAAAAAAGAATAGCCAGAAACTACCCTACTCTCAGAACATGCAGACATCCAGAGAAAGGAAGATGGTGAGTAAAATAAATGAGTTTATTATCAAGTGTATTAGAAAGGGCAGAAAGGAGGCAGAAGCACTAATCTGGGGTAGTTTTGTTGTTTTGCTGGTCCTGGACTTGAATTCAGGGCCTGGACACTGTCCCTGAATCTCTGTGCTGAAGGCTAGCACTCTACTACTAGAACCACAGCATTGTTTCCCAATTTTTCTGAGTAGTTTATTGGAGATAAGAGTCTCTCAGACTGCTGCCTAGGATGGTTTTGAACCACGACTTTCGGATCTCATCTTCCTAAATAGCTAGGATTACAGGCTTGAGCTTGGAGTGGTTTTAAATAGGGCCATTGGAGAAGAAGGTTCCTGCTGAGAGGGTGGTGCTTCCAGGACCAGAAGAAAGCCAGGACAGCAGGTATGAAATCATTGTCAGTCTTAACAACTATTCAGCCACTGCTTATTTTGGAAGTCAGAAAATGTAGACAATTACAGTGCTTGTTAGCATATTAAACAATTCAAAGAGGCCTACAGAAAAGAAACAGGCTGGCCGGGAGTTTGGCCTAGTGGCTAAAGTGCTTGCCTAGCAGGAGTGAAGACCCGGGTTCGATTCCTTGGTACCACATACATAGAAAAAAAAGCCGGAAGTGGTGCTGAGGCTCAAGAGCTAGAGCTCTATCCTTGAGAAAGTCCAAGGACAGTGCTCAGGCCCTGAGCCCAAGCCCAGGACTGGCAAAAAAAAAAAAAAAGAAAGAGAAAGAAACAGGCTTATTTCAAATACATTTGACAATATTTTCTTTCCTTATTGCTTCCCTCCTTTCTTAAAGTGCTAGAATAACTTGCCCATAGCTCTAAACCAGCCTTCACCACGTGGATGTAATCAGGGCCTCAGAGTCAGTATAGACCAGAAAGAGCACTCATTCCACAGGCCTGAGCCTTAAATCTGCCACTCTGTCCCTACATAAATGGAATCTTATTTTGCTTGGGCTTTATCATTTATAAATTGCCCAAATTATGCTATGAAGGTTCACGGATGCAGGATTAACTAAATGAAATGTTCATCTTAAAGCATTTTTTTGAAATATTACCAATGTAGATGTTGTATATGTTTTTTTGTTTGCTTTTGGAGGAAATGACTCACTCACTCTATTGATGGCTAGTCTAGGATTCACTTATCTTGGATTGTGGGCCAAGATAGTGGCTCAAGCCTGTTAGAGCAGCTATTCAGAAGGCAGAGATGGAGAGGATCATGATCGAGGCTAGCCAAGGAAAAGTTAGCAAGACCCTCATCTCAATAGATTAGTTCAGCTGTATAAGACGAGGTAGATAGGGGTTTGAAGTCCAGGTCCTGCCCTGGATAAAAACTCTCTTAAAAAGAAAGCAAAAATAAAACAAAAACCAAAACCAACTGCAAACCCAGAGGCCCAGCAGCAGCAACAACAACAAAATATCACCTAAAGAACAGGGCACCAGTGGCTTATTCTGGTAATCCTAACCCCTCAGGAAGTTGAGATCTAAGCATTAAGGTTTGATACCAACGTGGATAGAAAAGCCTCTTTTTATTTTTTTTTTTTAGCTTTTTTCATATATTTTTATTGTAATTAGTAGAAGAGTTACATTGCTTCACATACATTGATACCCTTTAGGAAAGACTCTTATATCCAATAAACTACCAAAACGCTGACAGCGGAGCTGTGAAGCAAGTGGTAGAGCAGTAGCTTTGAGCAAAAGAAATTCAGGGACAGTGCCCAGGGCTGAATCCAAGCCCTAAGGCAGACACAAAAATAAACACCTAAAGAAAAAAAGAAGGCCTTGTGGTATGGTTCAAGAGGTAGAATCTGACTAAGAAGCCTAAGGCCCTGAGTACCAACACCTGTACCTTCAGGGACCATTCTAGATCCAAACTATACAAAGAGCTGAGATAAAAGCTTGCACTTTTGTAAGTATAATAGAATTATATAAATTAATATATGGACATATATTAATATGGACATATGGAATATAAATTAATAAATGGACAGTCTTTTCCTTCTGTGAAGGTAAATATGTAACAACAAAGAAAGGGTAGAAAGTTCAACCAGTTGCTGACTATGGAAACACGGTGCCATCAAATCCATGTTCTCCTTCATTCCTCACCTTTAGACTCTGAGAGTTAAATATTATAACTCTGATCTTGAAGATGAAACGTGTGATGTTGGAGAAATTAGGAAGATTTTTTTTCCAGGGATTTAAAAACACAGCATTTAATATAGTCTTTTGGTTCTTTCCACCACACTGTGTAGCCTTTGAATCTTTCTTTAGGTATGCTGTGGTCTTTCCTATGTTTCATATTCTAGGAGAATATGAAATTCAGTATTTATATAATGGCACCAAATGATGTCAGTGTAAACATGTTTTTGTTGAGAGGGACAATATTTACATTTTAAACTAATCTGAGGGAGAAAGAGAAGACTTTATTCCCTTAGATAAGAACTGAACCCATAGATAGCACAGTCCAGAGTAAGGTATAGCCCGTGGATGGTAGAGAGACTCTATGGGCAACTGCAACTATAGTGTGTAAATTACAGTCTACCCCAAGAAGTTGGGCAAGTACTACCTATTTCTGTTTCATAAATTAGGCAGCTATGCAGCCAAAGATTCTTCCCTAAAAATTGTTTATTCATTTAGCATGAAGATAGCACCTACTATATTCTAGACAATCAAAAGATAATGAAAACATCTTTTATAGGAAAGATAACAAAGACATCAAGGAAGCAGACCATGAAGTCTAAACAGAGTAACAGAGGAGTGTTGGTGGATGTAGAGATACAGTAAGGGTTCACCATCCTGATTTCTCACATGGAGTAGAGATATTGTCATGGAGAGATTCATAAAAGAGGTGACTTGGTGTGTGTGGTTAGGTCCACTCACATTGTCTCTTTGGCAATCACTCACACATCACACAGGCTCACCATTATCATCTGAATGAGGGTAAGGTGGTAAATAAGGAGGAAATCTGGGCTTTGCGATGTTGAGTGACTCACCCAGGGTCACAACTGCAGTCAGAGGCAGGAATGAGTCTCACCTCAAGAGTTCTGACACTAAGTTTAGTGTTTTTCCATGACGCTGGGATTCCTCTGCTGCTTCAGCAACTGGCAGGGCCACATAGATGAGAGCATCAGGTGACATCTTGATTATTTTTTCCAGTGGGACCTATGTTGCCAAGGCAAGAGCTTTCTCCCTCCCTCTGTGCCCAGGCAGTGAATGTGCTGTCTCAAATGGAAAATTGAGTCTTGAGATGAAAGAACTTCAGAAAACCACAGGTGAAAATAAAATTCTGAGCTATGTCATTCTTTTCAGCAATTTGTGCCACAAGTAGATACAAATAGATAAGTGGCTCACATATTGAAAAATCACCAACATTATTTTGCCTCGGGCAGTATCTAATTTCATATTTTACAAATTAAATTTTAAATAAGTACAATTTTATTTAGATGCTGCTAAATCATTTACAGGTTTTTTTTTTTTTTTTTTTTTTTGCCTTTTTTGGTTTTATTTGACTCTTTAAAAAATACATATGGGCCGGGAGTTTGCCCTAGTGGTAGAGTGCTTACCTAGCATGCACGAAGACCCAGGTTCGATTCCTCGATACCCCACATACATAGCAAAAAGCCGGAAGTGGTGCTGAGGCTCAAATTGTAGAGTGCTAGCCTTGAGAAAGTCCAAGGACAGTGCTCAAGCCCTGAGCCCAAGCCCA